>NW_003852530.1:3308830-3365401 GCF_000181295.1 Otolemur garnettii | reverse complement strand
ATCAGCGATGGAGCCCTCAGCATGCATTTCACTGGTGATCAATGACGGAGCCCTCAGGGTGCATTTCACTGGTGATCAATGACGGAGCCCTCAGCATGCATTTCACTGGTGATCAATGACGGAGCCCTCAGCATGCATTTCACTGGTGATCAATGACGTGGAACACCTTCTCCTTTGGATAACATCCCTTCCTGTTGTTCCTGTGTGTGAAGGGTTCATTCAAGTCTTTATCCTATATCATACCTTTGAGGGTTTTTAATTGTTGATTCATGGAAATTCTTCACATATTACAGAAGTAGTGTTGCCATACCGAGAAGTCTGTCATCTGCTGTCACCCAAGCCAATCAGAGAGGCAGATGAGAAATCAACAGTTTCACTTTTATTTACAGAAACATCAGTAATTCCGGAGAGCAGCAGGATATCTCCCAAAGGACCACTCTGTCTGTCCTGTTTCCCTCTGTTACTTTCATCCTCACAGTGAAGTAACATCAGTAATGTTATTACTCATCAGAGTTGGCCTCAGACAGATTCCCCCTCCTAGGTTATGAAGTTACACAGTATCTTCCTATGTTAAAGGGGTTCTATCTTCAAAGCGTTCTGACTCTGGACTAAATTCATAGTTGGCCAACACTTCCCTGGGTGCACAGAGCGCCCTGGGTCCTCGACTGGTACCGTGCAGTCCAGTTCCTCAACTTCTCTATGACAGCAGCCTTGGAGGCGAATAAACAGTCTCCAACGTCAACACGCGGGCTCCTCCGGCCTGGTGAGGGCCTGACCAGCAGTGTCCTGCATGCAATGAGCATTCAGGTGAAGAGTAGCAGTTAGCGTCAAGTGTTTTTTTCAGATACGTAAGTACATTTCCTCCCAGATTTTAGTTTGCTTTTTACTTTCTATTCCTTTTTTGGGAGTGGGGAGGAAATTTTGATTTCTGGTCTGGTCAGAGCTGTTCCTAACAACATGAATGTTGAGAAGTTCAGGACCTAGGCTGAATTTCTGGGGTGGTGGACCCTGGAATTGGGGCCTGGGGTCCAGCTGATTTAAAGTGATGGAAGCCAACAGTGGCAGGCTGCTGTGTTTTCAGGACAGGGAAGACAGTCCCCTGTTGAATCCCAGGGATTTCTGAGAGGGTAGGGAAGAGAATGTTGTAACGCTGCAAGTGACTAGAGTTAGGGCATGAGCTGGTGAGGGATCACGGCCAAGATACTCCACAATAAATCTCAACAGAACCTCCCTGTTTCCTCCAAATATAAGACTCAGAAACAAAAACAAAAACAACGCCAGGTGGGGTGGCTCAGGCCTATAATTCCAGCATTTGGGAGGCTGAGGTGGGCGGATTGCTTGAACTCACAGGTTCAAGACCAGCTTGATCCAGAGTGAGACCCCACGTCTAAAATAGCTGGGTGTTGTGGCGAATTCCTGTAGTCCCAGCTACTCAGGAGGCTGAGGCAAGAGAATCTCTTGAGCCCGAGAGTTTGAGGTTGCTGTGAGCTACGGTTTCATGGCACTCTACCTAGGGCGACAAAGTGAGACTGTCTCAAAAAAAAAAAAAAAAAAAAAGAAGAAGGGGTGGGTGGGTGGGGATGTTTGTTTTTCTAAACCTCTCTCTTTAACATTTGAAGGCCAGGTGCTTTGCAGACATTTCACTAAATCCCCTCAACAGAGAACTGAGCCCAGGCATAGGGATATGGAGTGAGTTTCCCAGAATCCACAAGGCAGCAGTGGTGGAGCTGGGACGAGCCCTGGGCTGTTTGCTCTGGGGCACAGGGCGCTCCAGCATTCTGCACTGGGTCCCCAGTTCCATGCCCTGAGCCCCCAAGCTTGCTTTCTGCAGCCGTGCTGAGCAGTTTAAACCCCTCTCCCTCTAGACTATTCTACAAATAATGGCCGGGATACCATGAAGTCATTCCTTTCCTGGAGGTCCAATATTCTCAGCTTCTTAAAACCAAGCCTTGACCGGTTGCTTTCTAGACTCCCTGCTGTTCTACCGGCCTGTTCTGGTCAAGCCCCAGTTCTCAGCTGACACGCCCAGAGATGGGCATAGGTCCCCAGGATACGCTGTCTAGACTCACTGACAGTCTTCACACGGAGACAAAGGGGCTTTCAATGCGGGGTTTTTGTGGAGCCCTGGAAAGGCACACAGACTATGCTTGCCTCCTGAGCTGATGACCAAACCACTGCACTTACCAGTGATCTGCTGAGCACCTGCCCTTGGCCACACAGAGGGCCAGAGGCAGCAGGCTGAGGAGCGGCACAGCTCTGACCTTGTCTGTCCTCCCCTGCCCCACTAAGCCTCTGTTCCAGTGGGTCACACAGACAGCATGAGATAAACGTGCAATTGGAATGAACATAAGTTGTGTAAGTTCCTTTGATGGACATAAGTAAAGGGAACATGACACAGAGAAATGAGGGGGGTGCCCTACAGACGACAGGGGCGTCAGAGCAGGAATGGACACCCTGGCTGCGAGGCAGAGTCTGTGGACTCCCTGGTAGGAGCAGAGCATTTCAGGTAGGAGGAGCTCTTCTGGGGAGGCAGCAGGTTAGGAAGAGCATCGGTCACTGAAGAGCAGGTGTCATCAAAGCTGCGTCCGGCTGGAAGGTCTCAGACAGAGATTTCAATTGCAGAGTCCCCAGCTCAAGTGTGCTCTGAGACCAGATGAGATTGCAGGGATGGGTGAATGTGCAGGGAGCCCTGCACAGAGCCCTGGGGGAACATTGGTTTTTTTGTGTGTTTTAGGAAGTGAGAGGCAAGTGGAGGAGATAGAGAAGAGAATCAGTGACGCTGGAGAGAGGCAGGGCGGGCACTGCCACAGTGGTTGGAGAAGTACACAGCCGGGCACCCAGGGCTGGCCCGGGGCACCTGCCCTCACGGTCAGACTGAGAGAGGGGTTCCACCCTTCATGGCACTCTCCTTGGCCCAGTCCCACACCCACATTCCTGTCCCCAGACCTTCTGTGGTTGTGTGGTCCCTTGTTGGCCAAATGTTTTCTGAGAAAGATGATGTAGGATTCTAGAGTCCATTTGTCCTCCACCCGAGAGGAAGAGGCCACCCATGTCCCATCCTTTCAGCAGTCTCACCGCTGAGTTGGACAATTGAGGGTGAACGGAAGACGGGGCTGCCTTCCCTCTGTCCCCCCCTCCTCGCCACCCCTCTTGCCCAGTTCTCTCCTCACCTGCATCTTGATGAAGAGCTTTCTTGGTGACAGCCGAGTGTCAGAGAGACCCTTGATTTGAAAATGTCTCTCCCGTCTTTGCGTTTCCAGGTTTCGATGAATCTCGATCTGCAGCACCTCTCCACCACTTCCACTACAAGAGCTGAGAGATTTTTCTTGGCAGGTAAAAGGGAACTAGGAATGAAGCCCGTGCCAGTTGCCCTGTTCCCACATCATAAGGAAGTCACTCTAAGGCCCAGGAGCACGTGCCCGCGGACCAGGGCGGGCCACTGAGCAGCAGTGAGAGACACCGGGACCCCCACAGTCAGCACCGGGGCAGGACCTGCGGAAAGCAGTTTGCCCCCGACACTCATCCACGGTAAATCCTGACGGTCTGGACTTGGGAACAAAATGCTTTAACCTTGAAAGATTAAACTATTTTCATGCAATCAGTAAATTCTGTTGCTAAATGTTACAGCAGCTAAATTAAATGATAAGAATAACCAGTATTTTGAAATTTGGAACATCTCATAATTAGAGCAGCCTTTAAAAAAAAAAAATATTCCGAGTTAAGGCACATTAGAATGTATTCCGCAACATGGAGACAGCCTGACAAAGAAACATTATTCTTAGATTTACAATTAATTACCCTTATGTCTATACCTTGCATTCAATTTGCATATCTTAAAAGTGCTGTAAATTTTCACAGGAACTCCTTGTAATTTAAGATCATTCGCTCAGGAAAAGTTTCTTGGGTGATAACTTTCTCTTGATTATGTAGTTGTGAGGTCAGTAAATCTGGCTCTGCTTTGCTCCCCAATGTTATATATTTTCTTTTTTTGTGTGTGTTTTTCATTATTTGGCTCTTGTTCCTTCTGCCCTCTCATTTATTACTCCCCAAAGAACCAACAGATAGAAAAGCTGGCTGGAAGAGTAAGTGAGTGGCCGCAGTCTGAGATGTTATCTCTTCTCGGCTACGCATTGGTACCGGGGCCTGACATGCTCGATACATCTTTCTGGTGCCATCCTCATTAAACAAATACAACTTGATGTATAAGCTCTCCAGAAACGAAATTCTACACCATAGATGGTGCAACCATGTCCTGTGTTTCTCCTCCCACCCACCCCTCTGCTCCTGCCTCCTGGACCCCCTTCCCTCCAAAGGGAGCTGGCTGACTGTAATTTCCTGTTGCAATTTCACGTGGCCACCACTACTTTTACAACCTTTGGTTTGACGGAGTTTTTATGCTGGCTTGTGGGGAATATCGTATTTTAAAAATACCACGTGGGGTTCCCTAAATTATTGATAAGGAGCCATTAGCATTATACCAAGTCATGCAGGTTTTATAGAACACCATTTAACATGTTTACTTTGAGCAGACCCACGTGGAGCCCATTCTGGAAGCCACACACCCACCCACTGCCCAACACAGACTCTAACTTCTCACACTTTCAGAGGAGACTTTGTTAAAGGTGCTCTGCAGAAGGGCTTTGTCTGTGAGTGACCGACCCGAGAGGGACACTTTTACTCAATTGTAAATGTCAGGTGGAGTCTGTTACAAAGCATTTCACGGATTTTAAAAGAGAAATAAATGTTTTGGCAAAAATGCAACCCATAGTTTAATAAGACTTTTGTGGTTGTTTTTGTTTTAAATAATTACTAACAGAATTAGGTCTGGTCTCACCCCTGGGTAGAATTTTGAGTTGCTGTTTTTTTTTGTTGTTGTTGTTCTGTTTTGGTGTTTAAACATATTTTGCTGTAGTCGTTTATAAAACCTGGGATACCATTCCCTTGGAAATGGAGTTCACGGTGTCATATGGAGGTATGTGGTGCCGGGCAGGACAGATCTGTCTTAGGAGAGCTTGATTCTGGAAATCACCACCTACCTAGTGTGGGAGAGAAAAAAAATCCTGTGCTTTTAGAGAAGAGAAGAGGAAAAAGTCCCCTTCCCCCTTTAATTTTATTTTAAGCATGACCAGATAATTTCCCGTGGCTTCTTCTTCTCACTTATAAATTGGCAGTTTATTAAAGCAATTTTTAAAAAGTTAATCCCATTGTCATTTCCTCATTACAGCTCCCAGAGAAACAAGTGTAAAGGAGTGTCAGGGAGGGAGGGCAGCAACTGGCCGGGAGACGGGGGTCAGGGCCGGCACGTGAGCAGGCCAGGCCCGGGGCCTGGAGGGTGGCGGGGCCCCCGGTGTCCCCAACCCCAGGAGCAGTGAGAGGTAGGAGCCCCGTATCCTTCTCTCCCTTCCCTCACACCCAGGTATCTTCCTCCTCGTTCTGGGAGGTGGGTGAGTGGAAGACATTTTTACAAATTTATTAATTTCTGACAGTGACATCCTGACAATTCAATATGTAAGTGAGTCTCCGTGACTTCAGAAAGCCCATTTATCCCGGCTTTTGATGGGCTAAATGCGAGTGAATAATAAGAAAAAGGCTCTCTCTCCTCGTTGATTGTAATATAATATTTCTATTAAAAATCATTTTTTAAAAGCCTTCCCGAAATTCAAAGAATGCTTTCTCTAAGAATATAAAGCCATATCCCTCCGCTTAGCCGTCCTAGAATACCTTGGCAAAAGTATCCAAGTAGCAAGAGTTTTCCTAGTCTTATGTCCTATATACATCTGTTAAATTACTCTGAGATCTCATTAAATAAAGCTAATGTACTTGTAAAACAGTAGGGAGAGACAGTTTATCATTGTAACTGTTAGAGAGAGCCATTCAGCTAGGGAGGGAGCCAAGAAGACTAGGTCTATGCTGGTCAGTGTAGATGTTTCTGAGTCATAAATCTTGCCTCTTTCCCGCCTAGTTATTGTGTATTTCTTTAGGTGAGAGATTGATTGTAGCAGCTGAAGATGAATTTGCCCATACTCTCTTTCTTCTTCTTCTTTTTTTTATACTCCCGATGTTTAGCCAAGGTGATAATGCTTTTTCTCCCCACCCCTCCCCCCTTGGAATCATTTGTTTCAGATTAAAAGCATAAAATGGCAGGGAGAAACGGGAAGCCTGGTCTCTGTGGTCGGAGAAACATGAGGGCATGAAGATGTATAATGTCCCACCCAGGAGGACGCCCTCGCCGGGGCCTTCAGGATTTACAACGGCCTCACCTGAAGGAGAAACAGGGACACTTACACCATCAGATACCTGGAAGGGGGACTGTCATTTCCTCGCGGAGGCGTTTTCCAGCAGATGGTAAAAGGGGTTTAATTTGAAAACAGCGGAGCGTCGTGTACGCTCAGAACCATGACAATTGCCGTTTTATTGTCTCTGCTCAGGAAAATGTGTGTCTGTATCATCTCGCGGCCCGAATGGGGAGAAAAGGTACTTTTCATGAATATATAGAGATGCTGAATTTATAAGGATCAATATAGTCACCAAATGTTGTACAACATGTCAGGATATCATAAAAAGCAGGCAGTTCTACATAAAATACCAGCTTAATCTCGGAGATTTTAAAGCCTCATTAAAATGGGGATGAAGTCCATATATGGAAAGGCGCCTTCCAAAGGTTGAAGTTATATATCTGGAGGGCAGGAATGGTTGCCGCCATTTCTGAATGTCAGTAGCCCTTGTGGGTTGCTCAGGGTGGTGGTCGGAGGCTTCAGGCTGGAAAGCACCCCGGTCTGGGGCGGGGCGCAGGGGGTGGGCATCTCTGTGGGATTAGGGCTGAGTGCCTGTCCGTGCTGTGGGGTGCAAGAGATTGAGTTTGAGGAGCCACAGCAGACAAGTCAGGTCCTGCGATTTTTGGCAATCTGGCACATTTGCGGATTTAATTATTATTATTTTTTTTGAAATTGGAGGTTGGCTTCTTCTGTAGGAGTGTTGGCCAGGAAGGCTTCTTACAGGGCCTGGGCGCTGCATCAGGGTGACGGAGGACGGCTCACTGGGCTGCGTTTCAATGTTCCCTGGTAGCCCAGAGGCGACATTTCTCACGGGGAACCGTTCATGGGAAGGAAACAGGCTCCCGCCCCCCTGCTGTCTTCAGGCACCCCATACTTTCTGATGGATGCTGCTCACTTTCCCAGAGCTGAGAACAACCCGGCCCCCTCTGCCCCTCCCCGGGCAAAGCTGGAGTTTGTACCCTCCTTGGAGGTCTGGGTGGTTTTGACTTGTTTGCTTGTTTTTCTGGAGAAACTTTGAAAGTCAAGCAAATACTTTTACCCTGACCTTTCTGCAACACTGGCCCATATTCCCTGCTTGTCAGCAGCCCAAGCTGGCCAGGAGTCATCTGTCACTGCCAGCCGTCACTCTATCGCCATTCCCATCAGCCCCATTACCGGGGATCAGGAGTGAGCAGAGGCCGGCGTCGGAAGGATCATTAAACTTGAGCTCACAGGTAGCACAGGTAGCACAGGTGGCCTGTTGTTATTTATAATAAAGGAAAACACAGCAGAAGCACCTGACGGTGGCCCAGGAGGCCGGCAGAGGACGCCTGAGCAGTGTCATCGCTGAAGGACGGTTAAAAGTGGACGCTTCCCCCCCACCTCACTGTAAGCAAAGAGGATTTATTGAACATCTGTTCTGTACATGGCTGGGAAGATTGATTAATTTAATTGCCCACACTTTGCTTAAGTAACATTTGAATGCTTAATGTCAAGTTTGAAGGATATTCCAACGTTGCTGCACACCTTCTTGGAGCCGCAGAGGGAGCTGGGGACGGGAGTCCTGAACCGGGAGACCCGTCTGGGGCTCCTTCTAAATCCTGTCTCTTCTAGAGCCTGCAGCCGTTGCCAGTGGGAAAAGCTGCCTCTTTTCATAAAAGCAACTAGTTACTTCTCACATTTTCCCATTGTGATAAATCATTAATGTAATGAGGTTGGATCTTCTTTACTGAGTGGAGGTAATTTTCCCTCTGGTATCAACTAGAGAGACAGTTGAGCACATTATATATTTCTGTACCCTTTAACATAATACCGTAATCGTATGAAAGTGCCCGATGAGTTAAAGCTGTAATAATTTATTGCAGGTTACAGTGGGGCGGCATATTTAGAAGGAACTCCCGGAAAGTTCGACAGAAAACCAGACTTGAAACGGTTCTCAGCTCAGCTCACTTGCCCTCTCTGTTACTGGTTGATTTTTCCTCAGCCCACCTGTCAATCTCATCCAGCTTAGATGAAGACGGCCCCGGGAAACGGGAGGTTTTCCTTTACTGAAACTTGGCTGTGTGAGGGCCCAGGAAGACCGAGGTGTGTCCTGCATTGGAACTGTCACCTCTACACTGAGGTTTTTCAACCTTTCTTTTTTTTATCTCATGGCGCGCTCAGACCTATAGTTAAACTTCCAAGGCACACTTAAATTACGTTGATCGAAAAAAGAGTGGAAAAAAGAATATACTTACTGTGCTTTGAACTTCTTTTGAAAATAATTAATGATCTTTAAACATGTCCTCGGCACAGCTAAGATCCTCTCCTGACATGTCAGTGTGCCATGGCACAGCGGTTGAAAATCGCTGCTCTCAACCCCAAGCTGAAAATCAGTGAGCACAGCGTAAAGCCACCCCAGAGACAGCAGGGGAGTGAACACTGTGAATGTGTTCCTCAAAGACCTCTTTATCCCCCCAATTCTTAAAAATTTAAAGCAGAATTCATTAAAAAAAGAAAAAAAGAATGACACCCAAGTTTTCATGAACATTTCTGTAGCACGAGACCAGCGGATGTCTAGAAAATGAATCACATCTCGGTTTAACTTAAAACCTAAGTGACCACAAAGGATCTTTATTTATTTATCACAGGACAACACACCTCTCTGTGTTTCCTTCATTTTAGGCCATCTGCTTATTCATTTATCTACCATATTATCCTGGTAGACAGCCACACCTTCCTGTATTCCTCCAACAACCATTTCCTGGGCATTCAACTCCTCCTAAAGCGGAGAGTGTTGCTGTTTGGTGGGTGGCTTTGATATTAAAGGAGGCTTTCTGGTGTAAATATATATAATGATTTTTTTTTTTTGAAATGGAGGAAGTGAGGGCAGGGGTGAGGAATGGCGAGGAGGGAGGTGGGGGTTTAACATCAAGTGTAAAATGGCACCAGTGCTGCATTTCCTATCGTCAGAAACTGCATTTGACCTGCTCACGGTAATGCTCGCCATCTGGGGCGGCTGAGACCTCGGAGACTGTGCTGCTAATTTACTACCCAGAACCAGAGAAAGGGAGCAAAACGGAGATCAGGAAGGCTGGGGAGGGCCCCGTCCACTGCCTCAGCCCCGGGTTCCAGGGAGGGCCCTTAGTGACAGAGTGGGCGTGTGGCTGGGAATCCTACAGGCCAAGATGATTTTTACCAAAGGGTAATCTTTGGTCACCTCTGATTGAAGTCAGGTGTGGCACAGGCCGCCGGTTTCTCTGAGGGATGCCCAGCTCTCCGTCCCCGCCCCCGCCCTGACCGCACGCAATGCATCCCGCACCAGGCCCGGACTGTCAAGGCCAGAGCCAGGTGCCTGGGCTGTGCGTACCCTTCTCCATCAGTCATACTGCGGGGAGCAGACAATTAATTCTGGAGCAAAATTGAAAGTCAGAGGCAGAGTCTGAAAGAACAGAATGACAATAATAAAGTGGCCCGGCCTCGCATTAATCTCCCTCACTTCAGGCCTGTCACAGCCGGCCTGGCTGTGACTAATGCCAAGCTTTGCATACAGTGGTCACAGACACCAGCAGCGTGTTCCCTTTACAGCCCGCGATGCGCTTTGTTGGGTTCTTGACTCTTGTGGAATAGTGGAAAAAACAGCACGGCAGGTCACAGGGAAGGGACAGAGTCCCCCGTCATGTATCTGCTGACGGAGGAGGCCCGTATCTGGGAATCTGCCCCGGGGCAGTGGAAAGCTTCTGTTTCTCTCTCTTCCCAAATATGCATCTCCTACCTTCTCCTTCCCACTTTTCTGACTCTCCTTTCTACCATCCTGCTTCATCTCACTCGGTTCATCCACCTCTTCCTACAGGTTCCTGGGGTCCCGCTCTTCTCCCCCTCCCCACCTCCGCAAAGCCTCCCTTATCCGATTCTATTTACTGGGGGCAGGTTGGAAGGATTAGTTCAAATGCGGTGGACAGCGTGCAGGTGTAGGGGGTGGGTGGGTGGGAGGTGGGGATATTGCCACAGACAGAATCTATAACAAATAATTGAGATTGGCTCGCACCTGGGAGTTTTGAAGAAATTGGATGAAAAATGACGGCACATGGGTGCAAAGGTACGGCAGGGCCCCGCGTGGCAGTGGGACTCGTGGACCTTAATGCTTTTCCGGAGTTTCATGGCCCCAACTGGTGAGCGGGGAGAAGGCAGCTGGGATGATTAATCAAGTGTGGGATCAGTGCACACCCACACAAATGTACCCACCGAAGGGAAGGAAAGATGATTTCTCTAGCGGGGAATCAGCCTTCCTGATTCAATTGAGTTTTTCTGAGTAAAAGAAAGAGGGATGGGGAGTCGCCGCCGCGGAGCTTTCAGAAAGCTGTGTGATACTTTCCCTCTAAAATTAGTTAAAAACTATAGCACTGGGGTGGGGAGTATTGCATTAACATAGATTCATTTGTGGGGGGGGGGACAGAAAGCAAAAAGCAGGGTTTAGTAGTTATTTCTTGGATGCAGAAATATACATTTTCTCCGGGCAGTGTCCTGCTGAGCTCATGGGAAGGGCTGCAGGAAACGCCCACGGCCCCAGGTGAGTGCATCAGAGAGAGGGACAGAATTCAAGGGCAGAAGTCTCCAGGGGAAAGTGGCTGTTTTCCTAAAACCACCAGCTTATTGTCTTGATGCAGCCTCAAGTGGGGGGAAGACAAAACCAAGGCTTGCCACCTCTGGCAATCATGAGGCGTGTCTGTGCCCCCCAAGGGATCTGCCTCCACGTGAATTAGTTCATGTACAGGTAACATGCTGTTTACAGGGAGCCTGGTGCAAGTGGGCCAATGGCTGTGGCTCCAGGAGCAGTTCGGGTCTCTACATTTTAACAACTCCCCCCATAACTGGCCCTGAGGGCTGGCTCAGCCTGGCTGGAGCACCAGTGCCCTGGAGCTTCCCAAACTGGCCTTTCATCTCCATCTTCTTCCTTCCACTATCCCTCGATGCCTCACTGGTCAGATGTGAACTTTGACTGGACAGACTGGGGGAGCTTGACCACAGCTATTTTTCACAATTTTTCCTGTTTATCTCTGTGTCCCTTGTTAGCTTCCAAACAGCCCACTGGTGTCCCCACACACGCCTAGATAAGAAGATGGCCCCCGTGTCCCGAGCCTTACAAGGTGATAGAGTGGAATCTGTTTGTGTCACCTGCTTACAGCCTCAGGTCCTCACCCGGCTTTGTTCTGCAGGGCGGTTCCCTCACCTGTTCCTGTCCGGCCACTTCTCCACGGCCATCAGTGAACCAGTGTGATGCTGGGAATATGTTTGAGGCTGTGTTTGCCACAGCAAATCTCCCAGCCGATAACCGTGCACCTCTTTCCACTGATGTAACTTGTTTGTAGACATTCCAGAAGTGCTGGGTGAACAGAATCAGATGGGTTGCTGACTGTGGGACTTCGCCGAACCTTTGCTTTGCCAGCTTATGCTGTGACTTCATGAATGGAAGTCTTGGGGAGGCCTTCTCCAAACCTCTTTGCAGGTGGAAGCCTTTCTTGGTGCCTTATTAGTTACATGACGAGTAGACAACACCCACCTGGCGTCACTTTGCTCTAGGAGGGAATGCCAGAGAGAAAAATGAATCGTTCAATTGTAAAAATCAGAGGGGAGGACGTATTTCAGACCAAGAGCTGGAGGGGAGGGGTTCCGGTCCTGCCTTCACAACTTACCTGCTCCTGCGGATGAAGCCGGTCCCCCACTTGGGACCCGTTCCTCTGTGTCTAGTGCATGGAGTTGAATTTGTCAGTCCCTGTACGTTCCTTCCAGCTCACCCAGCTTGTGATCTCATGGACTTGTCAATCTTCTCTCATCATTCCTCCCACATTTCACCCTTCCTCTCACCCCAGGGACTGAGCCAACATTTAGAATGACTGAATTTGGCAGGCGGGGCGAGCAGGCTGAGAGGAACATTCCCCAGCTAGAGCCGCGGCCTGCTCAGGCAGTGGTGGGAGTGTGCTTCACACCTCTCAGACCTGCTGCCGGCCCATTAACATTGCAAAAGACTCTGATGGACTTTGGGGAATTGTGCAACATTGATTTTGTTGTCATCTTTTTGCACAAGCAGTAAATAGGCTAACATTTTAGGTACAGAGTAATTATTCCCGAAAAGCAAGACATCAAAACAAAGTTTACAGCTAGCAAGCCGACATTTGGCAGGAGCTGCGTGGTGGTCCCTGAGAGGTCTCGGAGTTACTGCAGAGGTTGAAGGTCGGCACGCTGTGAGTGCAGGCAGCAGGGAGAGGCTGGGGTGGCCCTGACGAGGCCTGCACGGCTGGGTGCAGACAGCGGGGCCGGCCCTCCAGGAGCTGGCATGCAGAAGGGGCTTCTGGGCCTTCTCCTTCCTGGGCAGGATTCAGCTGCCCCCTCCTGTTAATGCTCCCAGGAGAACACGTGGCACAAACATACCTGTTGTTGCCACCTGTGTATTGGCTCTCGGGGAAGCAGAACACACAGGTCCAGGGAGCTGATGCAGCCCTCATTCTCCACTGGATCTGCAGGGGCAGGGGGCACAGAGCATTCTATGGGTTGGCCAGTGGGTTATTGAAAGGCATGCACCCCAGGCTTCTAAGGAGTGCTGCTTTTAGACAAAGTAAATCCAAAACATTACTCTGTTTTGACTAAAGGAGATAATGGTGCTGTGTTCCAGGATGCCGCACAGGACATGGGGCCATGTCTTGGGCTTGCTGGATGACTGGTGCTGTCCCCTCTGCTGTGCTGGAGATGGAGAGCTTTGCATGGCAGGCTCTGTGTACCGGGGAGATGGCTGGGTATAGGCTCTGGACACCCTTTCGCTGCCTCAGGACCCCACCCCACATCCTTGGCCTGTCTCCTTGTTGGTGAGTTCAGGTGTCTGTGTGTGGTGGGGGGATGTTGAAGGCTTATTTGATCCATAGAGTGAACTTGAACCCAATCTCCAAGCACAGTTCTTTCCTGTGGTCATCCTTCTCCCTCTCAGGGGCAACTGTTGGAGGTAATTTGCATCTCCCGGGGTTTTCTTTTTTTTTCTTTTTTTCCTTTTTGTCTTCTTCCTGTGTTGTCTTCTGGGTCAGCTGCAGACCTGTGATGTATCAGGCCTCCTCCCAGCCCAGATACAGAAAAGCGTGCATCCAGACAGTGGCTGGTAGCGTCATTTCTGTTTGAATTCGGCACGGGGCACAAGCGCTCATGTAATGTCTCCTTAAACGAAGGAGTCGGTCCAAGAGCACCTGTGAAGAAGAAAAGCTTTACAAGCGGCTTCCTGCATCCACCGAACCACTCCAGAGCGTTCTTTCCTTTCCCTTCTCTCTCCTGACTCCTCACCCAACAGAGAAATGGCTGTGAATCAATTTGTACTGAAGGGGGACTGGAAGAGGGTGTCTTCTGCAGGAATCTCAAGGCTGCGACAATCGGGGAGCGGGTTCCTCAACTGGCAGGAGGAGCCCGGGAACAACACGGTCACCCTCAGCCTTGCTGTGGCCTAGGGCTTGGCCTCTGTCACTCAGACGGGGTCTGGTTCTCTGGAAGCAGCACGTGCCTGCTCATGGGTGGGCCTTTGCCCCACCCCCTGCTCTGCCCGGAGGGGACCTCTCCTGCTCCTCCTGATGCAGCTCGGCCATTTCTCCCTCCAGGAAGCTTTCTCTGCTTGTCTGTCTCCAGACTGACATGTGTTCCCTAGACTTTGTCCTTGCCAAGAAGTCACAGCCTTGAGTTTCCATGTGCACCACAATGACTTGGGTCACTCGCTCCCTTCAGGGTCCCCAGCACCTAACAAAGGTTGTGACACCCGGAACAGGACATCTGTGGAAGGAACGTCAGTCCCACGTATCAAACTAATTACAATTGATGGTGTTCACAGGTGTGAGGAGGGAATGATTTTGCTAATTGCCCTCAGGGTTTTACCAGCTCCCGCTTAGAAGATCCTCGTAGATAATCTTTTACCTCCTCCTCAAGGAATTCTTTGAGGAAGTTACAAAAGAAGAGGTTTAAAATGTTTCTAATACTAATAGTTATTATTATTTAAAATGTCAGCCTGAATTTTAGTTTTGCACAGCAAGGGGGTTCTTTGTTTGTTTATTTGTTTTTTGAGACAGAGTCTCACTATGTTGCCCTTGGGAGAGTGCCATAGCGTCACAGCTCACAGCAACCTCCAACTCTTGGGCTTAAGTGATTCTCTCACCTCAGCCTCCCAAGCAGCTAGGACTATAGGTGCCCACCACAATGCCTGGCTATTTTTTGGTTTTAGTTGTCATTGTTTAGCAGCTCTGGGCTGGATTAGAACCTAATAGCTCTGGTGTATGTGGCTGGCGCCTTAGCCGCTGAACTACAGGTGCCGAGCCAGCAAGGGAGGGGGGGAAGTCTCATTAAAAAAAAAAAAAGCAAAAGGGGTTCTTTAGGGGTGCAAAGGAAAACGGGTCTAGCACAGTTTAAGTGCATCTTGGCCCTTGGGCACTTGGGAGGTTGATGAGTTTCTACTGATGGCACATTTTAGCTGACTGCTGCCAGGCTGAGGCTGCCCCAGCTGCTGCACCTGGGCCCTGCCGTGGAGTTCTAGCCCCTCTCTGCAGGAAACTTCTCCTTCTGCCCAGAAAATAGGGAAGAGGGATATCCCCCTCCAGCATCACCTTCTGACCCTTTTTGGCAGTGAAGGACAGGAGTGGCTTTTGAGCCCATGGGGAGGCTGGGAGTATCTGTCCATGTGTGTGTCACATGGGCCCAAACCACAAGCCAGTTGAATGTTGTCTCCACCAGGCCAAACTGTCAAGTTAGAGGCAATGAATGAATATTGTTTCCTTTTGTTTGATTAGTTTTTCATTTTTTAAATTCACATCTTATTTTGTAATGTTTGTATTCTCATCGCTATTCCCGACACTGATTTTTGATGTTTAGGGGGGGTCACCTTCCATATAAAGCATCACCTGGCGGGGCTTCCTTCATTCCCTGTTCTGCCCCCTGTTACGTGTGTGACAGGGGTGGTTGATCCTTTTAGCCTCACTTTCACCATCTGTAAAGAAGGAAAATATTAACCCTACTTGCTTGGGGGGCTGTGGGTATTAAACTGTGTAGTGTAGTGCGGGTGTGACGCTGGGACTGCATACCCCAGCAGGACTGATTGGGATTCGAGGGCTTGCTCTTTGCACAACTTAACCTGGGGGTCCTATTTCTGAGACTTGCAGACTGGGATTCTAGTCCTCTTCCCTGTCTTGACTTTCCCAAAACATCCCCAAGAGAGGCCCGGAGGATCATGTTCTGTTGAGCACTATTCCAGCCATCTTTCCAGCATGTGAGAAACCAAGTCCAGGACGTTCAGAATGAGACAACCCATAGTTATTCTTCTTCCTTTTGTGGGGGGGGGGACAAAACAACCCCAGCACCGCCCTCCCAACATGGCTCTCCTTTTGTCCCGCTGCAAACACTGCGACGTTTTGGCGGGAAGTTATTTTGTGTATGTGTGAACTAGAATTTTGATAGACAGGATAAGTTGCAATCCAATTCTAAACTATAGATTTTCAAGCAGATTGATGCAACAAATTGTTAGCAAATAGCAGTTTGCAATTTGATGCTAATTAGACATAAGGCAAATATGTGCCATGACAAATTAGCAGCGAGCCATACTGCAGGGGATTAGCGAGAGCTGGCACAGCCCGCGCCCAGCTTCACACACCTCCCTCCCGCCGGCGTCGGCGCCACCGCCAGGGCCCGAGCCAGCCTCGCCTCCCTGGAGCTGGAGAGGAGACCCAGAACACCCCAGGCCAAACCTCGGAGCCAGGCTCTGCGTCTTCACTTGCTGCCCGAGCCTGTCGTTGGTCAGTGTGTTTTTTTCTGAGAGCTGCAGAAGGTTCTGGGAAGCTCATAGGATATACAAAGATGTAAAAATATTTACATATTTGATAAATATAAAAATAATCGTAGACAGGAAATGCAGACAAGCAAAAAAAAAAAAGAGGGAGAGAAAGAATTAAAAAGACAAAAGAAAAATAATCTCAACGGTAACCACTGTTAGTAATTTTCTGTTCATCCTTTGTAATCTTTGTTTGCATGAAAAATACACATATAGATAACATAATGTGTAACATATGCATGTACATGATATATGTAATTATTATTTAGTTATTTAAAACAAAAAGGGGTGACACATATGCTGCTCACAGCCTTATAGTCTCAATTTTACATTACGATATTTTTCCAAGTTCATGAACATAGATCCACATTTAAAAAAAATAGTTGCACAGTGTTTTTTTCTATTAATTCACCCACCAGTTAACTTACCCCTCCCCCCAGCTGTTGGATACTTGGGTTGTAACTTTCTGCAGCTGTGAATACTGTAACTAGATGGTCTTGAAGATTCATTTCTACACATGGTGATCATTCCTAAGGATACCTTTCTACAAGAGGGGTCAGTGAGGGGGTCCCTCCAGAAAGTGTGCTGAATTGTTTTTCCTTCTGGTGTGTGTATCTCCTGAGCCTTGACCATCTCTGGTCACCCTTTGCATCTTTGCTGTTAGACACGCTCCCCAAAGTTACCTGTTCACATTCGCTCGCCTTTGTTTAACAGTGAGGTTGGTTATTTTTCAAGAATCTTAGGTCTCTCTCCTCCTGGCCTCTTTGGGGTGCATCTCAGGTTCTCAAAACCCCTACAAATCATCGCTGGAGATGGAATTCGTGTTCAGAATTACTTTGCTAAGTTTCTCTGTCTGTTATCTGGACTTTCACAGTCATGGACTCACTGGAGATCATGCTGACCCTGTGTCCCTCCCTGAGGGCTGGGGACGGGCTCTGCCTCCTAAGCTTGCCTGGTCGGAAGTGCCTGTGGGGGCCTTGAGAATGGAGATTTCCTTTCCTGCTCTCCATGGTCTGGTTTAGCTGGGCTGGGGAGAGTGAGGTCAATGTCCAGTTAATTCTTTGCATGGAGGCATCTTTGATGAAGAGCACTGGAAGATGGGAAGGGAGTAGCCTCCAACCCGCCATTTCCCTCTCCATCATGGAAATGGATACTTGGGTGGCAGGTGAACGGGTCACACCCTGGAACCCCACGGGGTGGAGGGAGACCTATCAGGAGCCCTTTGATGTAGCAAGAGCTGGAATTCACGCTGTGGGTCATAGGACTGCCCCAACCCTGGTGTGTCATTTAGAGACTTGAGTTCAAGCCCCAGATCTGGAAGCTGCTATTCTCGTAAACTTGGGGAAGCCACTTACCTTCTCGGAGCTTCTGTTCCCTCCAAACAGGGCAGGATAGGCATGAATAATGCAACCCCAGGGATGGAAATTAGTGGTGCTATCTGCACTTTCATGCTTGGATGAGCACGGCATGCGGCTGTGAAGGCATGAGTGTAACATGATGTCCTGTATAAAGTTATATCGTGGGATTCCACCAGCCGCCCTGGGGAGTTGTGTGAGACGAAGATGCCATTACTGCCGGTGGGAACTTCAGAAGCTGCTGTTTTTTGTGTCCATGTGTTTCCACATGTGTGGGTAAGCACAACCCCACATGGGCACCTCTTCAGAGGCATTGTGTGATTTTTTAATTTTAAAATGTGTGCTAAGATGCAATTAACATATTTCAATTTTACCCCTTTGAAGAGTATAATCCATCTGCATGGACCTGTCACTCAACTGAAAACTGCTATTATTATTCTCATCAGAATGGACCAACTTATGGCAAGACTCTGAGAAACATCATTATCATTTATTGTACTTTTTTTTTTTGAGACAGAGTCTCACTGTGTCACCCTGGGTATAGTGCTGTGGTGTCACAGCTCACAGCAACCTCCAACTCTTGGGCTTAAGCGATTCTCTTGCCTCAGCCTCCCAAGTAGCTGGGACTACAGGCGCCTGCCACAACACCCGGCTATTTTTTGTTGCAGTTGTCACTGATGTTTAGCTGGCCCAGGATGGTTTCAAACCCATCAGCCTTGGTATATGTGGCTGGCCAGGTAACCCCTGTGCTACAGGCACCGAGCCATCAGTTATTGTACTTTTAAATAAACCATTTCACAATGATGATTTAAATAAATAGATAGGGAGATAATCATGGCATACATATATTTATTTGTGAGTATGTGGAATAGAGATACACAGTTGACCTTTGACCAATAAGGATCTGAACTGCATAGGTCTACTCTTATGAAAATTTTTTTCTCAGCAAATATATTGGGAAATATTTTGGAAAAAAAAAAACAACTCACAGATGAACCATGTAACCCCGAAATACTGTAAAAATTGTAAAAAGCAAGTTACGAGGCTGGCTGTGGTGTTTCATACCTGTAATTCCAGAATTCTGGGAAGCCAAGGTGGGTGTGTTGCTTGAGCTCAGGAGTTCAAGACCAGACAGAGCAAGAGTGAGACCCTGTCTCTACTAAAAATAGAAAAACTAGCCAGGTGTTGTGGCTGGCACCTTAGTCCCAGCTATTCGGGGAGGCTGAGGCAGGAGGATTGTTTATACCCAAGGGTTTGAGGTTGCTGTGAGCTATGATGCCACAGCACTCTACCCAGGGTGACAGAGTGAGGCTCTGTCTCAAAAAAAAAAAAAAAAAAAAAGCAAGGTATGTCTTGAATGCATAAAATGTATGTAAATGCTTGACTGTGTGTCAGTGAGCTGTTTATATTGTCAGTAAGGCTTCTGGTTAGCAGGATTTTCTACTGCATTAGGAGTTGGCCCTCTCAGGCCCTGCATTTATTTATTTATTTATTTATTTATTTATTTTCTTTCTTTCTTTCTTTCTTTCTTTCTTTCTTTCTTTTTTTTTTTTTGTTGTTGTTGCAGTTTGGGTGGGGCTGGGTTCGAACCTGTCACCCGTGGAATATGGGGCTGGCGCCCTACCCACTGAGCCACAGGCGCTGCCCAGGCCCTGCTTTCCTTAAGCATCAACAATGTGTGTGTGTCTGTTTGGAATTTCATTTTACCCTGACTGATGCTGGTCATTCCTTCTCAGTACGTCCTTGATTGTGTTTTCTGACTGATGATCGCTGTGCTTTAGAAAAGTGATTAATTTACTATCTGATCACCTCACCAGATTCTTTTATGAGCTCTAATAGATTTTCAGATAGTCTAAAGGTAAACCATCATAAAAATGTAGAAAATGCAGCAGTGCCTGTGGCTCAAAGGAGCAAGGCGCCGGCCCCATATGCCGGAGGTGGTGGGTTCAAACCCTACCCTGGCCAAAAACTGGGGGAAAAAAAGGTGATAATGATCCTTTTCCCTTCTTCTTTCCTAAATATTTTGTAATCTCTTTGGTGTCCCATTGCTTTGGATAGAACTTTTAGAAGAACATGAAACAATGGCGGTGATAATGGATATCGTGATAAAGATTTTCCCTTTGAAGTGATGGTGCAAATGTTTCATTAGGAGATATAATGAGCAATGATTGTTTTGATGCAGGGTTTTAAAAAGTTATGTAAAGAAGTTAGCATCTTTTTTTCCCCTTTCTTTAGTATTCTGTACCTTTAAAAAAATAAGAGATGGGCTCAGTGCCCATAGGTTAGTGGTTAGTGTTCCAGCCACATACACCGAGGCTGGCAGGTTCAAACCCGGCCCGCTAAAAAATAACAACTGTAACAAAAAATAGCCGGGCGTTGTGGCAGGCACCTGTAGTTCCAGCTACTTGGGAGGCTGAGGCAAGAGAATCACTTAAGCCCAAGAGTTTGAGGTTGCTGTGAGCTGTGACACCATGGCACTCTACCGAGGGTGACATAGTGAGACTCTGTCTCAAAAAAAAGAAATTAATAAATAAGAAATTACTCAATTTTTTTTGAAATATCTTTTCCTCAACTATGGATAATATTACTTCCTCTGTCATAGTCTATATCCTAAATTATTATTGTTATTATTTTTTATTAAATCATAGCTGTGTACTTTAATAATATCATGGAGTACAGTGTGCTGTCTCTATATACAATTTGAAATACTTTCATCCAACTGGTTAACATAGCCTTCATGTCATTTTCTTAGTTATTGTGATAAGACATTTATATTCTACATTTTGAAAGATTCACATGTACCTTTATAGGATGAACCATAGGCATGATCCCACCAATCACCCTCCCTCCCCTCTCCCCTCTCTCCCCTTTCCCCATATTCTTGGGCTAAAATTGGGGTATAGCTTTCCTATGAAAGCTATAAGTTAGTTTCATAGTAGGGCTGTAGTAGTTTCATAGGGCTGTAAACATGAAGGAGGTAAAGTCTCCATCTTTCTTTATGACTGCATAGTATTCCATGGTGTACATATACCACAATTTACTGATCCATTCATGGGTTGATGGGCACTTGGGCTTCTTCTATGACCTAGCAATTGCGAACTGGGCTGCAATGAACATTCTGGTACAAATATCTTTATTGTGTGATTTTTGATCTTCTGGATATATACCTAGTAGAGAAATTGTAGGATCAAATGGCAGGTCTATTTTTAGTTCTCTTGTTGAACCATCTTTGCTTTTCCTGAATTAAGCAGGCTTGATAATGGATCCTTTGTTATTTTTAAACTACTATTGGATGTGATTGTTGAAGCATTTTAGGCAAAGAGGCTAGGAAGTCAAGGCTATAGATATGAGAAAGCACCTGAGATGTTGGCTGGACCAGGAGCAGAGGAGTTGGTTTGGAACACAGGGTCCATCAGAGAGCAGGGAAAGAGGACAGTGGAGCAAAAAACTGAGATGTGGAAGATGTGGCACCTTCAACCCTGGGCAGAGATATAAATCATAGATATGTATATTGATGATGTTTGAAGCCTTGAGAGAAGGCAAGAAACTCAGCATAGTATTTGTCATGAGATGGAAAAAACTGATGAGAACTCCAAGAAATGTCCAACTTTCTGAACTTATAAAAATGCTGACAGAAGAGCACAGGACAGCAACAGTAGGAAAAGAAAGGGGGGAAAGAGCTTTATGAAAGAGATGGTAGTCAATGGTGGGTGAGCGAGATGACAAATAATTTCTAATTGGTTATTTGCAGATTTTGATGGAATAGGTTTAGGAATTAAAGAGTTAAGAGATGGTGATAAAGAGAAGACCTCAAGGATGTCATCTCATCACAATCATTATTACTAACATTGTTATTATTATTAGAGTTATTCACAGCCAAATTGTTGAAGTGTGAGCTAGAAGTTGTATGAAATAATTCAGCCATATTAAAACATGTGGCTATAGGAACACACACAATTATGGGAGCAAAACCAATGAAGTGAAAAAACAGCAGGAGACAACCCAGGAAAATAATGTTTAATTTCTTTCTTAAGCCTTCCGGGGGAATTCTTCAGACAGTTTTGAGAATGATCAATAATGAACGTCGCGGTGAATTTATTTTCCTTGCAAATATTTATTTAAACAGTGTGTAGTAGGCTGTATTCTGCCAGTAGTCTGCCTGGGCTCTGGAAAGCCCTGGGATTTGAGGACTTGGCTGTGACCACAGAAATTATCCTTTGCACAAAAGATAGCCTAGCCTCTGGCTGCTGTGAGCTTATAACAATGGCACCATGATAAGCTAGTAAGTCTTGTTTTTTGAGTTTTGAGAACCCTTTCTTACTAGTGAGATGGTTGAATATGTGTGTAAATGATTTAATTAAAAGATATAAATCAAGGGGATGTATATATAGCCCTATTACAATATTGTTTTAACATCTTTGCTCTCAATTATTTTCTAGTTAGGGGGATAAAGGGTTACTTTTATAGCTGGAAAACTAGAAATCAGGCAGAACCCAAAGATGGTCCTGTGGAAAGATAACCAGAATGTATCATTGGGATATTTTATTTTGTCAGTGGCAGAAAATGTCAGTCTTTTACTTTTTTGGAATGTGCTCACAAGGAGGAGCCACCTGTTTGACCTTCACCTTCAACATATGTGTGTTGTAGAGAAAAATGGGGCGACTCTTGAATTCTTGGATGTGTAACTGTTCCTCATATCTGCTGCCTAGAATGTTGCTTCTAGAGAGTGTCAAGCACATCTTAGTTGAGCATGACCTATTTTTTGTTACATTTTCCCAGTCATAAGTCTTGGAGAATAGCTAATCTACCCAAATTTAGTGCACCTTGGGCTCTACCTCGCACCAGTCATCTATAGTGTTTGCAAAAAGGCAAAACCCTATGATACCCCTGTCTCCATCAGCCCTGAGAGTCTTGTTCTTTATGGTTGAGGTAAGGTTTAGGAATCAAAACTATTAACAAGCTATTATTTTAAAATATTTGCAGGATCTGTAGTGATGTCTCCTCTTATTGCTGATATAGGTAAGTCTCTCTCTCTATCTCTTTCTTTCTTATATAGTACATATGTCTATAGGTTTACTGCTTTTATCAATATCTTCCAAGAGCCAGGTTTGATTCTATTACTTTTCACTATTATTTTCTGTTTTAAATTTCATTAATGTCTATACTTATTATTTCTTTCCTTCTGTTTCTTTGGTTTACTTTGTTCCTGTTTTTTTTTTTCTTTTTATAGTTTTATAGAGTGGAAACAGGTTAATTTCAGATATTTCTTCCTTCCCATAGGGGCATTTAATATTCTAAGTTTCCCTCTAATCACTGCTTTAATTGTCTCACACAAATTTTAATATGCTGTTTATTCAGTTCACAATATTTTCATTCAGCTTAAAGCATTTTATAATTTCCCTTGACTATCATTTAACTTTTAATCTATTTATGTCTTATATAAAGTATGGTTCTTTGAGACCGGTGGTACTGTTTGAGATTTTTTAATCCACTCCAACAATCTTTGTCTTTTAATTGGAGAGTTTATGCCATTAATGTTTAATGTGATTATTAAATAGTCATATTAAGAGTTACTATCTTGATAATTATTTTACATAATTTCCATCTGTTCTTCCTTCTCATTCTATTTTTAATCTTTATTTATAATAATTAAATATGTTTTATGATGCCATTGCATCTCCTTTGTTGGTTTATTAGCTGTAACTCTTAGTTGTTTTTCATGGATGCTTTAAGGTTTACAGCATAATCTGTAACTCACCACAGTCTGCCTTCAATGATATTGCACCACTTTTCAGGAGGCAAGGAACCTTACAACCTCCTCTATTTCTTCCTTTCCAGCCTTTTTGCTATTGTCACAATACATTTTACTTTTAAAACATTTTACATATATTATAAACCTCGTGCTATAATGTTATAATTTTTCTTTAAGCAATCATATTCTAAAATGATTTATAAAATTAACAAAAAGCATTTTTATCTACATATTTACCATTCATTTCTTCGTGTAGATTTTTGGTATCATTTTACATTTTCCTGAAGGATTTCCTTTTTTTTTTTTTTTTTTAAGAAAAATTTAACTTTATTAAACACAGGATAGACTTTCAAATTCTTTTTTGCTTTATGGTTATTACTTTTGTAGGCTATCTGACCTATGGCGAGACTTGTTAATTGGTACTACATAAAAGATGCTTATCTATGCCTGAAGAGTTTAGTTTCTAGTCTATATTCATAAACAAATATATTTGTATCTAGATAGAAGTATCTGTGAGTGGATTATTAGTGTGTGATATATGCATTGCTTAAGCTGGTAATAAGGGATTAGCCACTCTATAGTGACTGTCAAGTACAGACACAGATTTGTATTTTATGCAAAAATTCAGATTTTACTCTTCTTCTTACATTGGTTGGAACTGATGTCAGTAACTCAAAGGCAAATACTTTCAGTTTTCTACCTCTTAGCTGAACAAAAATACATACAATGTAGAATTTTCATTAGGCAGGACTTGCTTTTTGCATTTCACATGATAATGCAATATAACCCTTTCTTCAAGAAAATGGTCAGTATACTAATGAAACCATCTTTTCAGGAAATGTTTAATAAGCATATTTTATTTAAATAAATCCTCCAGTAGGAAATGGAGAAGTCAATGCTTTTACTTAGAAGGAGGTTATGTAAATAGTTATCTGTGAAATTTATATATGCACCTCACCAACATTCCCTTGTTGGAAACATCAACATAGCCACATCACAGTTCCCAATAAGACTTTAAAGTCTCAAAATTCTGTGTCTCCTTTGGCTTGCTTCTCTCTTGATTCCACCCAAGCTTTATTAATGGTTCGCTCCATACCATCATCTCCATCTCCATAAATTTTCTTTAGAACATTCATCAGTCCCGCACGAGGTTCTGTTTCAGTGTCATAGGAGGGCTTTTCTTTTTCTTTGCATTCTTTTTCAACCTGAGTTACGTAGTCCCATCGTGTATTTTCTGTTTTCTTTCTACATAAGATAAGAACTGTATCAGTCTTAACTTTTTTTGAACTGCCTTCCACAGAGATTGGTTTCAAGAGATTGTTCACAATCATGGAATAACTCTTCCCATTTAGTTTCTTAACCAAAAGGTCAAATGACCTCTCTGCGAAATGCACCTGCACATTTTCAGTGGCAACTTGATGAACACCAGCTAAGGTAATATAGATTTTCATAAACTTATCTGACTGATCCCATCCATAATTACTGATTTTCACTGCATATCCCGTTGTAATGGGAGCAACCATAGCAGATGGCTTTTCGTTGTCAAGAGGTTCTGCTTTCCTCTGTGATTTCTGTTGCATCTTGTTCTTGATTTCTGTTTTGATCTTGGATTTTTCAGCTGTAAGGGCATCATGTACTCTTTTCCTAGTGGCTTTTTCCAGCAACACCTTTGCTTCTTCTAGATCTTTCTGTAGCTCTTCCAAAGCTGAAGCCATAGTGGGGCTGGGTCAGGCCTAAGGCCCAAGCTGCAGCCACACAAAGGAGGGAGCAGGAAATGCCTCCCTGAGTGTGCTCACCCTGAGGGCAGACCCCAGGGCACAAGTCGCAGTCAGGATTTCCTTTTTAATGTTTGTTACCAGTCTGATGGTTTCAGCTTTTGTTTTAGTGGAAATTCTTTATTTCATCTTCATTTTTCAAGAGTAGTTTTTTTTGGGGGGGGGCATATAGAGCTGTAGGTTAGACCTTCTTTTTCAGTTGAAAATATTCTGCTATTTTCTATTGTATATATTTAATGGCTATGTCATGCATTTTAATTTTTCATGGTTTTGGAGTATAACTATGCTATAATTCCATTTCTCTTTCTGCATATAATGTGTCTTCTGTATGTAGTTGATTTTATGATTATCTGTGTATCACTAGTTCAAGTAATCTGATTATAGTGTATTTTGTACTTTTTTCTCATGCTCCTTGTGTTTAAGTTTTGTTGAACTTATTTAAACACAACTGTCATGAAATTTTATAACTATGTAGCTTGTATGTTTTCAAATATTTTTCTTTTTTTTTTCAGGGTAATAAAGAGATTTAGGAAGAACAAAGAGAAAGTTTAGAGTACTTCCAAAGAGAGCTAGAAGTGGGTCCTTCACATGGAGAAGAAAAGGGGAGAGAGGACAAATGTTTTTCTGCCCTTCCTCCTTCTGAGACTCCAGTTAGAGGTTCTAGTCCACTTGGAGTTTCCCCACATCTCAATGTTCATTTTTTCTAACCTTTTATTTTTCTGCATTTCATTTTGCAAAGTGTACTTATTTTTCTTCTTTTATCTAGTCTGAGTGTTACTCACCTCTTCCATATTTTTCATCTCACATAGTATTTTTTTTTAATCTGTAGATGTTCAATTTGGGTCTTTAAAACAATGTCTTTCATGTGCATCCTTTACTACTCATCCATTATTTTATCTTCTTGAACATATGGAGTATACTTATGATAGCTTTTTCTAATATCCTTGCCCTTGAACTTCCTTAGACATGACAAGAACAGCCTTTAGTCTAGGCCTACCACACTTCAATATGGAGGCAATACTTTTCTGAGTTTTCTATTCAAATCTCTGCATACATCATATTTCTCCATTCTAGCTATTGTGAATATAGATTGTCTCTAGTGGGTAATCTTTGACACTTTTTAAACATACTTTTTTTTCTGGTTCTCCTCCCCAGCTTACAATAATTTCCTCCCACAAACGGGTTGATTGTTACTGAGGTGAAGAATTGGGGAGGACCTTCTGCAGGTCTCTGGAATTCTTTTTGAGCAGAAATATTTTCTTCTGTATTCTGCCCTGTGAATTCTGGTTTCCTTGGCTTTCTTTAATTTAAAATATAGTCTCCTTAACTCAGGGAGCTCACTGAACTCTGTCTGGATTTCCCTCCCTTGTGTGATGGCCAGGAAACTCCCCAGGAGGTGACCCCAAGCTATTACAAGGCTCACCTCATCCATTTGCCTTCTCTTCGGGATTACTATCCTGAGCTGCCTACTATATAGCATCTGAAATCCATTGTTTCATATACACATTTTCCAGTTTTTTAATTTTGTAAAGGAAGAAGATAAATTCAGTGTTTCCCTGAAAATAAGACACTGTTTTATATTTATTTTTTCTCAAGAAGACACGCTAGGGCTTATTTTCAGGGGATGTCTTATTTTTATTAAGTATAATACAACAATCTACATTTATTCAAATACAGTTAAGTCATCATCTTCTGGAACATGACAAGGGGAGCCGACCTTGTTGGTGGGACTGGTGCTAGTGATGCATGAACTCCTTTCCCCTAGCCATTTGCACGTGGGCAATAGGATGCCTGAGACCACAGTTATCACACACGTATCTGCACAAGTGCGAATGGCTTGGAGAACGGAGCTGTGGCAGATAAAAGGTATTTCAGTCTTCCTTACCGCTCACCGAAATGCATGGCATGGCAATGCAGATATGCTGCATAGCCACACCCATCACTAGGTCTTGTTATTGGGTAGGGCTTATATATTAAAAAATGCATAGAAATCCTGCCAGGGCTTATTTTTTGGGTAGGTCTTATTTTCAGGGAAACACAGTATTACTCCATCATTATCATAAGTAGATGCTACCTTCACTCTTAAAATATATTTTCAGTGGTGATATGAGTCTAGTTTGATCATTGTTTTCTTTCTGACATGTAAATGTGATAGCTCTCTATTTTCTTGGGTTGTTTTGTTCTATCTTTTGCTCTTTGTACTGGGCTATTTTTTTGTCATAATTTAAAATCAAATAGAAGTTTAAACATTATCCATACTTGAAATTTAAAAAATTTTTAATTGACATAATTCTAAACATTTATGTTATACGTCATATAACACAATGTCTTGAAATATGGATACATTTTGAAAGGCTACACTTTGCTAAATGAATTACATACATTCTTATTTTTTGCAGTGAGAACACTTAAAACCTACTCTCTTAGCAATTTTAAAGTATGTAATATATCATCTAACTCAGATTTTGTATATGTTGACCACCTTCCAAATTTCCCCTGATCCACACTCTAGTCCCTGGTAATCACTATTCCTCTCTCTGCTTCTATGAGTTTGACTTTTCATGATTCAGGTATACATGAGATCAGGCTGTATTTGTCTTTCTGTGCCTGGCTCATGTCATAATTTTCTCCATGTTGTTACAGATGGCACAATTTTCTTCTACTTTTTAGGCTGAATGCTATTCCATCAAGTACTTTCTTATCCTGTAATCTGTTGGTGAACACTTAGGTTGCTTCCACGCCTTGGTGACTGTCAATCGTGCTGCCCATGAGAAGGCAGATATTTCTTTAACATTCTTATCTCATTTCCTTTGGATATATGCTCAGTAGTGGGATACTGGACCATTTGGTAGCTCCACTTTTAATTTTTTGAGGAACTTCTACACTATTTACATAATGCCTTACTGATTTACATTCCACAGTGTGTAAGGATTTCCTTTTCTCCCCATTCTTGCTGTATTTTATCTCTTTGATAATCCGCTTTCTAACAAGCATAAGTTAACATATCACCATGGGTTTTATTTTTCAGATTAATATGAGGGCATAAACGATTAGGTTGCATTGTTTTCATTTGTTAGGTTAAAGTCCAAGTTGTAATTGTTTCCTTAACCCAGAAAGTGCTCCAACCTAGCTGTGCATTGTACCCATTGGGGGGACACTTACCAAACCCACTACCTCCACCCCCATCTACTCGAATTTTATTGAGTTTTTCTCTCAAGTGAGCCTTTCAACTTAGTACTGAGTACATGTGATGCTTGTTTTTCCATTCTTGTGATGCTCTGCTTAGGAAAACATTCTCCAAATCCTTCAAAGTTGTTACAAAAGATTCAAAATCTCTTTATCTTTTTATGGCTGAATAGTATTCCATGGAATACATAAACCAAAATATATTAATCTATTCATGTGCTGAAGGCCACTCTGGTTGTTTCTACATCTTTGTGATTGTGACTTGAGCTGCTGTAAACATTTAGGTGAAAATATTCTTATGGTAAAATGTCTTCCCCCCCCCCACCGCCCCTTTGGGTAAATGCCTAGTAGTGAGATTGCAGAATTAAATGGTAGATCTACTTTTAGTTCTTTTTTTTAATTTTAAATTTTATTCATTTATTTCTTATTTCCGGTTAATGCGATTGTATGAACATGTAGATTATAATGTTTGCATTTGTTGGGTAGAATCCCTCTTGCACTTTTATTTCTTTGAGAGGTCTCCACACTTCTTTCCACAGAGGCTGTACTATTTTACAGTCCCATCAACAGTGCAGAAGTGCTCCCTTTTCTCTGCACCCCCACCAGCATCTGTGGCCTTTGGACCTTGAGATGTGGGCCATTCTCAGTGGGATTAGGTGATATCTCAAAGTGGTTTTGATTTGCATTTCTCTGATAATTAAGGATGATGAACATTTCATTGTGGTTTTAATCTACATTTTCCTGATGATTAGTGATTTTGAGCATTTTTCTTCTGGCTATATATCCAGTAGTAGGATTGCTCAATTATATGATAGATCTTTTAAAAAACTTTTTTGAACTAATTTAACTCTCTCCTCTCTTCACTATCTCCAGTCACATGTATATAAATATTTCCACTGCACCCCATTTTCCCTTTACATTTTCTTCTATATTTTCCATTTTTTCCTCTGTGTTCTTTTTCAGGTGAATTGTCTACTGCTTTATTTTCCATTTCATATAATCTCTCTTTAGTTGTGTTTAATTCACAACTAACCATTGGATAGAGTAATTTTAGCTATTAAATTTTTTCACATCTAGAATTTAAACTGTATTCTTAAAAAATGTAGTTATTTTGGGAGAACTTCACCTTATCTCTTTTTCTGTACATGTTTATTATAGTTATTTTAGGATCAATGTCTGATAACCCTGAACCTATGGGAGATGTTTATATTTGAATGTTTTTCCCTATCTTGATCTTGTTTATTTATGTGATAATTTTTCTTCTTTTATGCCAGATACATTCTCTGAACAACTGTAAGAAGCTTTTGGTGATTATCATAGTCCAGAAGGCATTCATCCTTTCCTTTGGAAGGCAGTTAGAGCATCAGCACATCATTTTGATCTAGTCCAGAGCTGAGCTGACTCTTGCCTGGGTTTCAATATTTGGAAGGCTGATTCCATCTGTGGTTTGCCCTTCAGGTGTCCCTACTGAAAGCCTAGATATTTATCAAGGTTCTGCCAAACTAATTTTTGTATCCTCAATGTGGTAAGATTGCCAAAATCTCCCCTCACCTTTTCTCTTAATTTCTGCTTGGTTTTAGGCAATCCAGCCTCACAGAGCTGTGGAATCAGCAAATGTCTTGAGGAGAAAGTTGGCACAGAGTGTCAAATGTATGTGAGCTCCCTACTCTCTGGGAACTTGCCTGCTTATGTTTAACTCCCATGGCGGTCCTGAATTATAATTTTTGTGTTCTTAGTCCTGTGAAATTAAGAAGAGATTAAGTGTATCTTGTCCTTGGCAGCCCAGGATTGGTTAAAGGTTCCAAGGGGGACATCAGTAGATAAAATATTGAACTACATTTTATGGACTCCCCTTCCTTCTAGGATCATGGCCCCTCAATCCCAATAGCTTAGTAGCTCTTTGATTCATTAATCAGCAATTTTTGGACATATTTTATATGGATTTTCTAGTTCAGTGTGTTGTAAGCAACTTCATCCGGGTCAATGAAAGAGATCTTCTTAAAACTCGACTGTATACTTTGGACTGTAATTTCTCATCGGTTGAAATAATGGATGTGGTATCATGTTGTAAACTCTGAGGAGGTAGACCTAGGTGAACACAGGTGACCAAAATCAATTTTGTTCATCTCTATCAGAGTGATCTATGTCCACTATCTATTTGAGATTGAATTTAAGGTAACTTAAAATGACTAGAAGGCTGAGACAGCAAACATTTCAGCACTTCTGTTATCCATTCTTATATCCAGTTGATGTCCTAAAACTCATTTGTTTTTAAATGAAAAATAAAAGTTATATATATTTATGGTGTACAACATGATGCTTCGAAATATGTTATCATTATAGAATGGCTAAATTGAAGTAATTAATATAAGAATCACCTCTCATGCTTATCATTTTTTTTTTCTGTAAGAACACTTAAAATTGCTTAGTGATTCCCAAGTATACATTATTACTATGCCCTAAAACTCTTAGCAAACTTTACTCAACTCTACTCATTTGTTATTACTAAACAGCCTGTTTGTGAATGCCTAAAAGGCAATTTTGCTTCAATTTTTTCTTTCAGAAATTTATAAGCATTTTACAATTGTCTTCTGGGGTTGAATGATACTTTAGTAATATTTTGAGACAACCTCACCTACCCCTTTGCCACCATCAGTGACTTTTTCTTGATGACTAATAACTTTACAATACTGTGTCCCAGAATCCCTGATGCAGTCCATGCTTGTCCCAGAATGATTGTGTCATTATGTACCAAAAGTTCCATTCCTTTCTTTAAGTCTTTCTGGAATATAATTTCTATTTTTACTTTCTCCCATCAAGTAAGTATTCTAAGCCAGAATTTTCTAACCTGAGATCTCCACGTCCATGGGGGCTTTAAAACTAGGAATGGAGATTTTTCCAACTAATTTCAATATTTTAAAATCCTTAATGAGGAATAAAGAATTTTCTTAAGAGGCATCTGAAGGATAACAACACCATCACAATGTAGGGGGTATACAACACACTCCCCCTGGTAAAAGACTCAACTAAAACTTGAACTTTACCTGAAAAATGCAAACAATGTAACCTAATCATAGGTACACTCATATTAATCTGATTTTTTTTAAAGTAACTGTGAAAAATAACTAATTATTCTGAAGTATATCAGTTCAGCCACAGGTGGTCATTTCAGAATGAGCTTATACCTCTGATAGGCAGCACTACGCCTTAGATTTAAAAACAGTGAGAAAAATGATTAGCTTTATTTGTGTCAAAAACACAATGTTCCAAAGCATGAGATTCATTGGAAAAAAAAAATAAGTCTCTATGAATACAAGTTAAGCATCCATAGTGCCGTCAAATGGAACAGCCATTTTCTCATTCTGAGGAACACCCATTGGGAGATATTAATATGAGGAACACCCATTGGGAGATATTAATACTATCCTGCATCTAGGGAGGAGCTGGGGAAGGCCCTCCTCTTTCTGTAACAAATATTCAACTGAACAATAGCCACTTGGCCATGTAATCTTCCTTTGGGATTAAAAAACTTAATTGTATACTGCCCCTTGATCTTTGAGGGTGGAGGATGATAATGAAGGGCAGTTTTATTTGTTAATAACTCATCATACCGACACTGCCAACAATAATTTCTCTGTGCAGAGCCCCCGTTTTTTGTCATAAACATATTGGCATAATAGTACACTTAGGACCCCGGCATTTAAACAAAGATCACTAAGGCCTCGGTTCCAGACTCACTTTGCATTTCTGTGTACATTTTTAAATTTTTACTTATTTTTTTTAGAGCAGTTTTAGGTACACAGCAAAATTGAGCAGAAGGTGCAGAGGATTTCCCATGTATCTCCTGCCCCCATACATGCACAGCCTCCGCCATCATCGATATCCCCTACTAGGGAGGCACACTTATTACAACTGACGAATCTGCATCGACCCATCATTGTCACTCAAAGTCCACAGTTTACACTCTTCTTCTGCATTATATAAATTTGGACCAGTTATAAGGATGCAAATCTACCATTATAGTATCATACGGAATGGTTTTATGCCCTGAAAGTCTTCTGTGCTCCATTCTTTCTTCCCTTCCCTCCTCTTCCTTCTTGTAGAGATAGGGATCTCACTACATTGCCAGCTCACACTCAAATTCCTGGCCTCAAGTGATCCTACTGTCTTAGCCCTCTCTGAGTAGATCGGACTACAGGTGCATGCTACCATGCCTGGCTGGTATGTTGGCTAGAATGATCTTGAACTCCTGGCTTTAAGTGATACTCCATAAGCAATTGCAACTAGCTTTCCCGTATTTTCCTTACCTGGTTGCCTCCAGAGTTAGAATTCTTTCAAGCTTCTACTGATGTAGTATCAGATGTTTTAGCATGCGAGACTGGGGAAAAGGAGTTAAGGATTCAAAATTCTTGACTAGATCATTACTGTGCAAAGTGTTCTTGAGTTTGCTTGCTTGTATCTCAAGAAACCCACTGAGTTTCCACTCAATGCAGGCACAGTAGCAATGGCTCACGTTTTCATCATTTTCCCTGGATCTTTTGTTTTTCATGTAAAATGATCTCTTCTGCAACTATTCAAAAGAAAATCCTCCTTGCTGGTTAGACCTTCAAAATCCTGTGATTCAGGCAGGAGTTGGTTTACTTAATTACGTTTTTTAGATGCATCTTTCTATCAGCTATGACCGCAAACTCCCAGGCACTTTGGAAGATAATTCTGAAAATTGATATTGCTATAGGAGAGATTATGAGATTTGAAGAAATGTTAAATTACTGGTATTAGATATTGAGTTTTCTGTTGGTTTGTATACATCACATGTTTAACCTTAACTGCTGTCTGTACACTGGTGTGGATTTTGTTCAATTGCCTGGATGCTCATCATTGTCTATGCCATTATTCCTGATTGCAAACTCAAGCTATACCTTGTAGAATATTGTACATTTTATTTCTACCTAGTTGAGTTGCTATGAAACTTTTTTGTTTTAATTCCAAGTGATGTTGCCTAGAAAGTATCTAGAATGATATTGGAAATCCTATCAAGAGACATCATTCAGATAATATAACTTGTTTTTAATCTACATTCTTTAGATTAAGGTGATTAGACCATTAAATTAAGAAGTCCCTTGAGCAGCACCTGTGGCTCAGTGGGTAGGGCACCGGCCCCATATACCGAGGGTGGTGGGTTCAAACACAGCCCCTGGCCAAACTGCAACAAAAAAAGTAGCCAGATGTTATGGTGGACACCTGTAGTCCCAGCTACCTGGGAGGCTGAGGCAGGAGAATTGCCTGAGCCCAGGAGTTGGAGGTTGCTGTGAGCTGTGTGGCAGCGCGGCACTCTACCAAGGGCGATAGAGTGAGACTCTGTCTCTACAAAAAAAAAAGAAGTCCCCAGATGGCAGAGTAAGGGTTAGGGATAAAAGGTATATAAAGAGAGACGAGCAATAATTGTAGGTCATGTGGATATTTGGGTTTCTAAAACAATTTCAAAAAAGCATATGAATATTTTCTCAATAAAATGAAATAACACTTGGATCAGCTGAGTCTTCTGCTAGTTTTCAAAATGGTAGTGCGATTAACTTTTTGTGGGTTATAAAAGTCAACTATCATTTGTTTTTTTTATTTGGCACTGTCATGCTCATTAATCTATCCCTTTGTCCATCCACCCATCTGGCTGGCAGGTACTGTGTTCCAGGTACTGTCAGATTGCTGAGGGATACAATAGTGACCTGAAGAACCAGAAGGCTGTGGGAGAGTGTAAGAGGCTGAGAAAAGCACTTACGTAAAGTTACGAATGGAGAATGAAAGTGGAGTGTCAGGAACAGAAAGAAGAGTATGAGTGGCAAGTCACGATCAAAGGTGCACAAAGTCTGGAAGGCAGGGTCTGCAAGGCAGTTGGGGTTTGATTCTAAGTTCAAAGGATTAGATCTAGTGCAGTAACATGAAATGGCTATATATATATATATGTACACATTTTTGAGACAGAGTCTCACTCTGTCACCCTGGGTAGAGTGCTATGGTGTCACAGCTCACAGCAACCTCAAACTTTTGGGCTCAGGTGAGTCTCTTGCCTCAGCTTCCTGAGTAGCTGGGACTGCAGGTCCCGCCACAATACCTGGCTAGTTTATCTATTTTTAGTAGAGACAAGGTCTTGCTCTTGCTCAGGCTGGTCTCAAACTTGTGAGCTCAAGAGATTCACCTGCCTCAGCTTCCCAGAGTACTCGAATCACAGGGATGAGCCACTGCACCTGGCCTTGAAATCGCTGTTTTGTAAACACAGAATTTATTTTTTGGAACAATTTTAGATTTATAGAAAAATTGAGATAGTAGTACAGAGAGGTACCACTTACCCAATGCCCAGTCTCCTGTGTTATTAACATCTTATATTAGTATGGTACATATGCAGTGATTAATGAATTAATATTGGTGATGAGGCCCAGACTGTGTTCACAAAGAGTTCTGTCCAAGAGTCCATACTCCACGTAGCCATCCTGTCTCCTTGGGCATGTCGTGGTTGTGACAATTTCTTGGACTTTCCTTGTTTTTCCTTGTTTGGATGACCTTGACAGTTTGCAGTGGTCTTTGTGAAGAATTCTGTAGAATGCTTCTCTGTTGGAATTTGTCTTTTGCTTTGAGCAATAGACTCAATAGAATTTTTTTTTTTTTGCAGTTTTTGGCCGGGGCCGGGTTTGAACCCGCCTCCTCCAGTATATGGGGCCGGTGCCCTACTCCTTTGAGCCACGGGTGCTGCCCTAGACTCAGTAGATTTTATCACACGTAGATGGGTTTTGGGGAAGAAGACCATTAAAGGTAGAGTGCCACTTTGATCACTTGCTATCAACATGGTTCATCACCGTTCATGTTGACTTTCCTCTCCTGGTGGAGGCAGTGTGTCAGATTTAACCACTGGAAAGTTCCTGATCACTTGCTATCAACATGGTTCATCACCGTTCATGTTGACTTTCCTCTCCTGGTGGAGGCAGTGTGTCAGATTTAACCACTGGAAAGTTCCTGATTCCTCCCGACCCACCCTGTTTTCTATAGTGTGCTCTCTGGAGGAAACTCTATGCACAGCCCATCTTTAAGGAATGGGGAGCTATGCACTCCCCACTTTGAGGGCAGAATAGCTACAGAAATGATTTGGAATCCCACTCACACATTTGTCTCTTATCCCCATGTATTTACTTATTCAGTAATTACCTGTATCAGCGTTCCGTTGTGTGGGTGCACCACCATTGGCTTGTCCACTTACAATTGGGTACACCACAATTGGCTTGTCCACTGAAGGCCATCTCGGTTTCTTTCCAGGTCTTGGTGGTTATGGGTAAAGCTACTGCAAACATTCACATAATGTTTTTACATGGGACCACATTTTCCAATCAGCTGGGTAGAAGGCTGGGTTTCAGTTTGTAGGAAACGGCCATCCAGAAGAGCTTTGCCTTCCAAAGGAGCTGTGTCATTTTGCATTTCCGTTAGCAATAACTAGAGTTTCTGTGTTCTGTCTCTTCTTCAGAAGTTGATGTTGTCAGGTGTTTGGATTTTAGTCATTCTAGTAGGTATATCATGATATCTCATTGATGTTTTGGTTTATAATTCCCTAATGATAAATTATGTTGATTTTCTTTTGTGAGTTTTTGTTCATTTCTTCTGCCTATATTTCTTTTTAAACTCAATTGTTTATTTTCTTATCGCTAAGGTTTAAGAGCTCTTGGTATGTTTTGGATATTTCTCTTATCAGATGTAAGTTTTGAAATTGTTTTTCTCTCGGTCTGTAATTTATCTTTTTAAATTCTCTTTAACAGTGTTTTACATGGAGCAGGAGTTTTCAATTTTAATAAAGTTTAGCATTAATATTTTATAAATTTAATTATAGATCCTCTTTTGGTATATCTAAACTTACATTGCCAAGACCAAGGCAACTTCGAGTTTTTTTCTTGTGTTTTCTTCTAGAGTTTTTATAGTTTTGCATTTCAAGTGTAGATCTATGATTAATTTCCAATTAATTTTGGTGAAAAGTATGAAGGTCTGTGCTTATTTTCTTTTTCTATATGAAAATCAAAGGGAATCAGAACTATTTGTTGAAAAGACTTAATTTTTGTCTATTGAATTATTTTTACTCTTTTGCCAAAGACCAACTGACTGTACTTGTGGGCTTTCTAGTCAACCCCATTGATCTATGTGTGTATTTTTTTGCTAATATCCTATTGTCTTGATTTGCATGGGTCTATAAAAAGTCATACATTTGGTAGGAGACATCTTCCAACTTTGTTCTTGTTCATTATTGTGTTGGCTATTATAGCTATCTTTCTTTTTCACGTGAATTTTAGAATCAGTTTGTCAATATCTACAAAACAGATTCCTGCCATTTTGATTGAGATCGCATTGACTGAGTAGGGAAGAACAGTGTTCCACAATACTGAGTCTTCCAATCTATGAACATGGACTATCCTTTTATTTATTTAGATTTTTGTTGCTTTAAATCAGAGTTTTCTTGTTTTTTGCATATAGATTCTAGATGTATCATATTAAATTCATACCTAAATATGTCATTACTTAGCTTTATTGTAAATGATATTTTTAAATTCCAATTGTTCATTGTCAATCTAAAGGAAAGCAATCAATTTTTGTATATTAACGTTGCATCTTGAAAACTGTTTTACTCATTTAGTAATTCCCAGAGGTTTCTTTTGCTTTGTGAAAATTCTTCAGTTTTTTTTTAAAATATATAGATATAGATAACAATGTTATCTTTTGAAAGAGGGAGCTTTCATGGCTGGACATGGTAGCTCATGCCTGTAATCCTAGCACTCTGGGAGGCCTAGGTAGGTAGATTGCTTGAGTTCATGAGTTCGAGACCAGCCTGAGCAAAAATTGAGACCCTGTCTCTACTAAAAATAGAAAAACTGAGGCAAATGGATTGCTTAAGCTCAAGAGTTGGAGGTTGCTGTGAACTATGACGCCACAACACTCTACCTGGGGTGACAGCTTGAGACTGTCTCAAAATAAATAAATAAATAAAAGAGGTAGCTTTCTTTCTTCCTGACTAATTTTACTCACTTTATTTATATTTCTTTTCTTGTTGCACTTGGTAGGACCTCCAGTATAATGCTGAAGAGGAGTGGTGAGAAGGAATATCCTTGCTATGCTGTTGACCTTCAGGGGAAAGCACCCAGTTTCTCATGGTTAAGTATTGAGTTAGCTCTTGTTTTTTCTGTATATGTTCTTTATGACATTGAGGGAGTTCCTAGTTTGCTGAGAATTTTATTAAAAATATATGTTGGAAATTATCAAATACCATGCTGACCTTTTAGAATAGCTTCTATGTTTTCAAGAGATTGCAGAGAATTTCTGAAATTTCTGCCACAAATGTTTAATAGAATTTACCAGTGAACTCACCTAAGCCTAACACTTTCTTTTTTTGGAAGCTTGTTAATTGTTGACTCAATTTCTTTATTAGATATAGACCTCTTCAGATTATCATTTTTTCTTATATAAGTGTTGGTCCCTCCATCAGTCCATTGCATCTAAGTTAACACATCTGTGGGCATAAAGTGACTCATTGCATTTCATCATTCTTTTAATGTTGATGGGATCAGTAGTGATAAGTCCTATTTTACTTTTGATGTTGGTAACTGATGTATTCTCTCTCTCTCTCTTTTTGTTTGTTTGTGTTTTGAGACAGTGTCTCAAGCTGTTACTCTGGGTAGAGTGCCATGGCATCACAGTTCATAGCAACCTTAAACTCTCAGGCTTAAGCAATTTTTTTGGCTCAGCCTCCCAAGTAGCTAGTATGACAGGTGCCTGTCACAATGCCTGGCTGTTGTTGTTGTTGTTGCAGTTGTCATTGTTGTTTTAGCAGGCCCAGGCCAAGTTCAAACCCACCAGCCTCGGTGTATGTGGCCGGCACCCTACCCACTGAGCTATGGGAGCTGCCATGTTTGTTTTGTTTTTTGATTAGGCTGGATAAAGATTTATCAATGTTATTAATTATTTTTTCAGAGAACTAGCTGTTTATGTCATTTATTTCATTAAGTTTCTTATTTTCATTTTATTGATTTATCCTTTATACCTTTATTTTTTCCTTCCATATGTTTGGTTTAACTTTATTTTGCTCTTCTTTTTCTAGTGTCTTGAGGTAGGTAAATAGACTGTTGGTTTGAGATCTTTCCCAGACCTTGAACAATATGCATTTGGACCACGTGGGTCCACTTAAACGCGGATTTTTTTTGATAAATAGATTTGAAATTTTTTTTTTTTGCAAATTTGTAACAATTAGAAAAAAACTCATAGACAAACTGTGTGAACTATAAATAACAACAACAATCACAAAAATAAGGTGGGGCACAGTGGCTCATGCTTGTAATCATAACAGTCTGGGAGGCCAAGGCAGGAGGATCATTTGAGCTCAAGAGTTCAAGACAAGCCTGAGCAAGAGCAAGACCCCATCTCTACTAAAAGGAATAAAAATAGCCGGGTGTTGTAGCAAGCACCTGTAGTCCTAGGTACTTGAGAGGGTGAGGCAGGAGAATTGCCTGAGCCTAAGAGTTTGAGGTTGCTGTGAGTTCTGATACCACAGCACTTTACCCAGGGTGGCACAGTGAGACTCTATCTCAAACAAACAAACAAAAATACCCTTACACACAAAAACACTTATAGACCATACATGTACAATTTTCAGTTGTAGGAAATGTAAACAAATATAAAGATTAAGTCATAGCGGCATGCAATTAAAGACATGCTGAACTACTGTAATAATTTTGTACCCACCTCCTCTTGCTATCGTGGTGAGCTTCATTGTGTCGCCTTCAAACACCACCACGTGATGCTAATCATCTCCGAGCCAGCAGGTCACGTCTCCAGTAAAGTTCGTATTGCAGTAAAAAGTGATCTCTCATGGTTCTCATGTAGCCTTCATCATTTTTAGTGCCATACTATAAACCTTGAGTAACACCTTGGGACCCATAGGAAGTGCCACTAGTGATGCTGACAGTGCTCCCAGGAAGCAGAGAAAAGTCACGACTCTACAAGAAAACGTTGAACGGCTTGATGTCTACACTGTGGTTACTTACTAATTCAAGAAAATGTATCCAGAATAAGGACCACAGTAGAAAAAATAAAAATGAAAGGAAAGTCAATTTGTGAAGCTATTATTGCCAGGTACACCATCAGGTATGAAGACCTTGTACTTTTTGTGAAATACTTTTTATCTCATTTTGAAAATGCAATTTTGGGGGGGAGGGGGAGCAGGCTGCTATAAGGAAGGCACACCTGTAGGCTCTCATGTGATGCTTGAAAAAGCAAAGTCACAAAAAGGGTGAAGGATCTAAGGCTGGAGAATTCAATGCCAACAAAGGACAGTTTTATGATTTTATGAAGACGTTTGGCTTAAACATATAAAGATAATGGTAGGAATAGATTCCGCTGACCAAGAAGCAGCAGATAAATTCCTAGACACCATCAAGAAAATCATTGATAGGAAAAGGTATCTATTTGCCTGAACTGATTTTTGATGTAGACAGAAGTGACTTATTCTAGAAAAAAAAAATACTGATACAAAGGACATTTCATTAGCAAGGATGAGAAGCAAGTACCAGGATTTAAGAAAGGAAGGAATAGGATAATTTTACCATTTTGTGCAAATGCAGCTGGGTCTGTGTCAGGACTGTCATCACCTGTCATCCCAATCCTTGATGGGAAAAGATAAACTCCAGCTGCCAGTCTTTTGGTTGTACTCTAAGAGGAAGGTCTGGAGAACGAGAACCCCTTTTGTGGGTCGGTTCCACCAGGACTTTGTCCCTGAAGTCAGGGAGTGTCCTGTCAGTAAAGAATTGATCTTTCAAGTTCTTTGATGTTGAACAATGGTTCTGGCCATGCTGAAGGAACCCAATGAGTTCAACACTGAAGCTGTCAAAGTGGTCAGCACAGTGTCCCTAATTTGGCCACTAGGTTGGGGTCATAAGCACCCGTAAGGCCCATTGTTCATCTCACTGTATGGAAAGGACTGTCAATGCTTTGGAAGGGAATCCCAACAGAAAGAATATCATAAAATCTGCAATGATTACCTCATCGATGATGCCATCTTTGTTCTAGAAAAAGCTGTGAAAACCAAGCCGGAAACAATAAATTCCTGCTGGAGAAAACTTTCCAGATGTTGTGCATTATTTCACAAGAGTTATGACAGAGCTAATCGGGGAAATCACGAAAGAGTTTGTAGGTACGGCCAAAATGCTGGGGATGAGGTTTTCAAGATACGGGTCTTGGAGAAATCAGGCGGTAATAGACGCCACACTAGAGGAATGAACAGAAGACGACTTGACAGAGGTGAGTTCTCCCAAACCATTGCCAGATGATAAGGAAGAAGAAGTGGAAGACACAGCCAGAAAACCAGGCTTCCTCAGACAGTTTGGGGAAAGTGTTCTGATTATTCAGGACTTCTTTTGACTTCTTTTGTGACATGCACCCTTCTAGGACAAGGCAATGAAGCAAAAGCAAATTGTGGAAGAATGATTGGTACCATATAAAGAAATTTAGAGAAATAAAAAAGCCAAGGAGTTTGATAAAAATTGTGAGCCATTTCCGTAGAGTTACAGTGAGTGTGTTGCTTCTCCTGCCCCCTCTTCTGCCTTTCCCACCTCTTCCTCCTCTGCCACCCTGGAGGCAGCAAGACCAACCCCGCCTTCTCCTCCTCCTCCTCGGTCATTCAATGTGACCATGATGACAAGAATAGACCTTTATTGGGTGGCACCTGTGGCTCAGTGGATAGTGTGCTGGCCCCATATACTGAGGGTGGCGGGTTCAAACCCAGCCCCAGCCAAACTGCAATGAAAAATAGCCGGATGCTGTGGCAGGTGCCTATAGTTCCAGCTACTCGGGAGGCTGAGGCAAGAGAATCGCCTAAGCCCAGGAGCTGGAGGTTGCTGTGAGCTGTGACGGCACAGCACTCTATCCAGGGTGATAAAGTGAGACTCTGTCTCTCTCTAAAAAAAAAAAAAGGATAGACCTTTATCATGCCCATTTTCACTTAATGAATAGGAAATAGTTTCTATTCATATGATTTTATTAATAACATTTTCTTTTCTCCATTTTTTTGTAAGAATGTTGTATGCAACACATAATACACAATATGTGCTAATTAACCACCTATGTTATCAGTAAGGCTTCCAGTCAATGATAGGCTATTATAGTTAAGTTTTTGTTCTGAGGTCTGACAATTAAGTCTGCAAGCTTGCCACTGTGCATGCACGCTGGCAGCACTGTACAAACAAGTTGGTAAAGTTTTATAACCTAGGTATATCAGGGTCTCACAGCTGTGTTCATGTTGAGGTGTGGTGATGTCTTGCTGAGTGGTGTTAATTATTTTCGTTGCATGCTTTTGTGTGCTGTTGCAAGAATATCAGAGCTTGAATTAGAGCAATGAATAAACATTAAATTTTTGTTACACTTGGCAAGAGCGAAAGTGAAATCAGGGACATATTAGTCCAAGTTCATGGAAATAATGCTATGAAGAAAATGGTAGTGTACGAATGGATTAAGCATTTTCTGAGAGGAGAGAAAACAAAAAGTATCACTGATGACGACAGGTCAGAATGGCCAGAAACAAGCAGTGCTGATGAAAACATTGCAAACATTTGTCAAATTGTGCATAGAAATTACCAGCTGTTCCAAGCTCTTCAAGATATGGTAAAAAAAAAAAAAAAAGAAAGAAATCATCAGCTGACTCTGAGAAGCATCACAGACTAAGTAAACATTGATAGAGAAACAGGTAAAACTTCACTGAAAATCTTGACCAACAACTCATGGTTCTTGCATCACGACAATGCACCAGCTCACACAGCTCTGTCTGAGAGGGCATTTTTCACCAGCAAACAAAGAATTGTATTGGAACACCCTCCCTGCTCACCTAATCTGACCCCCAGGGACATTTTCCTTTACCCTAAGATAAAGGAAATATTTGATGACATTCAGCATATCAAGGGTAATATGGTAACAGTTTTGATGGCTATTCCAGAAAAAATATTCCAAAATTGCTTTGAAAGGGTGACTAAACATCAGAATTGGTGCCGTGCTTCCCAAGGGCATGACTTTGATGGTGTTTGTAGTGGTACTCAGCAATGAGGTATATAGCACTTTCCCTAAGATTAGTTCATGAACTTAATCATCAGGGCTTGTACACACAGATCTTTGACTGCTGGAGGGGGGATGATCCCCCTAACCTCTGCGTCACTCAAGAGTCAACTGTATTTACTAATATTACTTTTTCTCTCACTGCTACCATAGCTTCATGTCACAAATATTCATATGGTCTGCTTTTATTTTCACTGTGTTCTATATATTTTTATCTCCAGCGAGACGTCTTGGACCCATAGGTTGTTTAAAAGTGTATTATTTAATTTCCAAGTGTTGGATGTTTTTTTGTATTTTCTCTAGTTTGATCCCATAGTGTATAAGAACACAGTCTGTACAATTTTATTCTTTTAAATTTGTTGAGGTTTGTTTTATGACTCAGGATATGATCTACCCTGGCACATTTCTCAAGGATGCTTGCAAAGGATATGTATTTTGTTGTCATTGGCGAGGGATCTTATGAGTTTCAGATAGAGCCTGTTGGACAATGGTGTTCAGTTTTTTCACATGTTTTTTTCATTTTCTCTCTAGCTTATTGTTCTATCAATTGCCAATAGTGAGGCGTTGAATTTCAACTAAAATTGTAGATTTTTCTATTTCTCATTTCAAGTCGATTAGTTTTTGCTTCGTGTATTTTGATGTTCTGTTGTTTGGTGCATACACTCTTGGGATTACTACATACATTCTTATAGATTGATGACACCACACTAGAAAATGTCCCTCTTTGTCCTAAATAATTTTCTTTGCTTTGATGTCTCCTTTATCTTATTTGAGTGTAGCCATCTTGCTTTCATTTTGATTAATTTTTCCATGATATATGTATATATTATTCCATTCTTTTATAGTTTACCTAGCTTTTACGTTTGAAGTGAATTTCTCGTACACAACATTTAGTTGAGTTGTGTTTTTGATTTATTCTGCTAAATGCCTGCTTTTAACTGTTGTATTTAGTCTACCTATACTTAAATTATTTTTATATTAAGGTTTAAGTATTTTATTATTTTCTGTATGTTGCCTTGGTATTTTTTTTCTCTATTTCTCTGTGGTTGCTTTTCTGTGGATTAACTAAAACTTCTTGGAGTTCTATTTTGATTTATTTGTAATATTCTTTAATATTATTTTGTATAATTTTCTTAATGGTTTCTGACTTTAAGTGAAATGCATAAACTTTACTTCCCTTTGGGTCACTTTGCCCTTCTCACTTTTTCAATTTAATTATTTCAAAGTATTTCCTCTACATACATTAATCATCACATCAGCTGGTGTTGTAACTTTGCTTTGACCATAAAGAAATTCACGAGGTGAAGGACGGTTTGTTTTGTTCACCTCTGTTTTTTGTGAAGGTCCTGGACCTCTATTGTCTTTTCCCTTCTGTTACCCATTTTCAAATAATAGATATGCTAGGAACAAATTATGTTAACGTATCGTCCAAAAATGTCTTTATTTCCTCTTCATTCTTGAAGGATAGTTTTTCCAGATACAGGATTTAAGGTTGATAGATACTTTTTCCCCCCAACACTTAAAAAATATTATGCCACTTCCTCCTGGCCTCCATAGCTACAGATAAGAAATCTAAATTGGTCACTCAACTGGTATTTTTTTAAGGTAATATGTTACTTCTGTCTTGTAGTTTTTTAGGTTTTTTCCCCCCTGTTTTTAGTTTTGGTATTTTCATTGTGATGTTTCTTGGTGGGGGGTCTCCTCTTTCCATTTATTCCTGTTTGGTGTTGGCTTAGATTTATGAATATGCAAGTTTATGCTTTTCACCAAGTTTTGGAAGTTTCAGCTATTATGTTTTTGAATACCTTTTCAGTTCCACTCTTTCTTTTTTTCTCTAGAATGCCAATGACATAAAAGCTGTGTTTGTTACTGTCCAGCGGGTCACCCAGGCGCTGCTAACATTTTCTCTCTTATTCTCTGAATGAGTTTTCTTTACTTTTCATCAAGTTCACTGCTTCTATCATCCAATTTACTATGGAGCACAACCGTGAATTTTTATTTTGGTATTTTTGCATTTTTCAGTTTTGTAATTTAGCCCACTTGGTCCTTTTTCATTGCTTGCTAGCGTTTCACTTATTTCGTAAGAATTTGTAACTGCTTGTGGAAGCATTTTTATGATGGTTCTGAAATTCTTGTTAGATAAATTTATTATGTGATTCATCTTGGTATTGACACCCGCCAATTCTCTTATTTCATCCAAATGCTGATTTTCCTGCTTCTTGGTAATGTAGTGTAAGGACTGAAGTAGATTATGTTGTGTATATTTTGACAGTCATGTTGGAGGGCCCGGGGTCCTATTCACACCTTCTCTGTTAATGGTCACTTACCCTTCCAGGTTTGTTGTGGGGTCCCTGGCCCACCTTTGTGGACCTCGGCTCTACTGACAGGTTAGGTTTGAGACTTTGCAACGTTGTTCTACTCTGTTGCCTCCTTCCAGCGCTTCTGGGCTCCTGATGAAGCTTTGATGGTGTCAATGGCAGAAACAGGATGCCTGCAGTCTCTGGGTGACAGAGCCTGCATCTCCTGATGGCCCCAGTGAGAGCCAGGGAGACTCAGGGCCCCTCTGTTGCTGTCCCTGCTGCTATTTGCAGCCTGAGCTGCCCACTGGTGCCAGATTGTGGAGGGGGGTCTGGGACACTGAAGACAGAGCAGAGTGGCCAGACTATCCTTCAGGCTCGGTTGTACAGCAGGTTTGGGTAAGGTGACCAGATTTTAACATTGGTAAAGCGGGACACCATTGACTGGAGGGGGTGTTCTTAATTAAAAATTTGGTCTATAGAGAGCAACAAAAATTTTCATAGAAAGCAAAAATAGTATTGTAATATATATTTTTTCATTTCAATATAAGTACAATTTACAAATATAATACATTAAAAATTATGTATAGTATTATTTTATTCTTTGGCATATTTCTCACTTGAGTGAATTTTTTTTTTAGTATATTGCTGTCGTTGTTTAAAAGGTCATGAAATTTTTCACAAGAATTTGTTAAATTATATTTCACATATAAAATGGCTTTCAAAGTCTCAACATTTAATTGTGATTTTTCTGATGTCCACACTTTATTTACAGTAGAAAAAAAATGCATTTAGTTGCAGCATTAGTTCCTGGTAAGGACAGCACATATCCCACAATTTTTAGTGCATTATTGTATGAAACATGGTTTGTTTCAAAATGATGAAATGTTTCTAACCATTTGTTCTCTATTGTGATTTTTGCTGATGCCCAGGATTTAACCTTTTCCTTATCAATATATATATTTAATAATGATTACCTCATAAGTTGTAAGTGTCACTTTCAAGGCCAGTGCTAGACTTTTTGCTGCCACTATAAAATATAAATAATACAAGTACTGTCTGCTAAATTCATGAAATAAATAAATAAATAACTTACCTAAATTATCTGAATAGCTGATTTGTTGACATCACTTGTTTAACTAGCACTAGCTCGCAGTACGATGTATATCATCTGAGAGACAATTACAAAATGTTTTTGTGGCTGCCAATGCCAAAAAAATGCCGTTGTTCATTAAGTCCAACAATGGTGGTCGAATTCTAACAACTAATCAACAATGTGAACTTTGATAAGCAGTTCTTGATAATCAGTTCTCCACAATTATTTGTTACTATTAAGGTTTAACATAATAAAATTAACAAAAATAATATAAAATTCATATCCTGGTGAAATAGCCACATGGCAGCCGAAAACCGTATATTCGGTTTTCGTTTAACATTATAAAATTAACAAAAATTATATAAAACTCATCTCCTTGTGAAATAGCCACATGGTAGCTGAAAACCGTATATTCCCTTCCTGTTCTCCCGCCGTTCCCTAGCTTGTCGTGCATTCTTTCCAAACATCAGGACTTTTAAAAATGCTGTAGGACGTGGGACAAATTGTTAAAAATTGTTTAAAATTGGGACTGTCCCGTCAAAAGCGGGACGTCTGGTCACCTTAGGTTTGGACCATCTGGTTTGGACCAGGAAGGAAGAACTCAGATCCCAGTGCCAGGAGCTAGGAGAAGATTGGGCAGGGCATGGCAATGACACAGGTGGGACCCAGAAGTCACACCCCTGAGGTTGGAGCGTGCTGCTTGAAGTGACAGCTGGGGGTGGAGTCTTGTGCGGGAACCCTGGGTGGGGTAGGAGGAAACCCTTCTTTTCCCTAAACCAAACCTGTTCCCTGCTGTGTACCCCTAACCCTCCCTCACCCTCAAAGGACTTTTCTGGCCTCAGGGCCTTTGCCCCTGCTACTGCTACCTACGGATCAGACCATTCTTCCAGGCTCAGGCTGTAGAGCAGAGTTTGAACTTCCCATGGGGTCTGTGTTGGGTGGCTGCTTCTCATCCTTTGGCTTCACTTTTGTGTGTGTGTGTGTGTGTGTGTGCTGGAGTGTGTGTGGTTGCTTGTTGGCAGTCCTGGGTGGGTGACAGGCTTCTCTAACCTTGTAGCACATGGAAGATAAACAAACAAACAAACAAAACTCTAGGAAACTAACCATACTCTCAGTCAAGCTCTGAGTTTTATACTTAGGGTAGGGGCAGAGTGAGGTGAGGCTAGGCTGTCTCATTCCTGGACTGGACATCTGGAGCATTTTTTTTTTTTTGAGACAGAGTCTCTCTTTGTCTCTCTATGCTGCTGGCATCCTTAGAGTGCTATGGCATCATAGCTCATAGCAACCTCAAACTCTTGGGCTCAAGTGATCCTCTTGCCTCAGTCTCCTAAGTATCTAGGACCACAGGTGCCCACCACAACTCCTAGCTAATTTTTCTCTTCTTAGTTGAGATGAGGTCTTACTCTTGCTCAGGCTGGTCTTGAATTCCTGAACTCAAGCCATCCACCTGCCTTGGCCTCCCAGAGTGCTGGGGTTACAGGACTGAGCCACTGTGCCTGGCCCTGGCATATATTTTTAATGTTAAATAAAAGAATGATCATCCTTTGACTTTTATTCCAACAGACTCCCACGGATAAGGAAGCCTTTGAGATCCAAATGGCAGAATCGATCTTGATTTACATAAGGCCCTCTTTCCCTGCTTCTCATCCCACCAGAATCTTCTGACCCCTCCACCTGTATCTAAGGCAAATACTTGTAACGTTGCCTTTTGGCTTGATGCTGCCCTTCAGTAGCTGGTCTGCTTCATCACTGTCCATCCCCCATGGTTCTGCACCTCTGTGATGGGAACTGTGAGTCCAACTCACTGGCCCTGCCCAGGCTGCCTGGAGCCCTGTGTAGGTGGCTCATAAATGGACCTGACTGTGGTGGGGGTGGCAGAGGCTAGACATGGTGGTCACTCATCAATCCTGCAGCTCCACTGTTTGGCTACAGTCCCTGCAGGGACGGTTTTGACAGTAAAAGTCGCCCCTCTTTGGCTGCTAGTTGGCTCCATGGGACCTTCTTTGGGGTGTAGGGTCCACGTTAGCTTGTCAAGGGAACCAGGGCTGCCAGCCACTAGAAAGAGAAATACTCAGGGTCAGCTCTGTACTTTTCAGAGCTTTCCATCGAGAAGGTTGCTCTCTGTGTACCTCTTCTTAAGGGAACTCGCCAGAAAATGCACTGATGGCCCCATTTCGAGGTGTCAAGGGCCTCACCTGTGTATAGTCTCGCACCCCTAGGGGCGGTGAGTCTTCAGGATTTCCTGACTGACATACAGGAGGCAGCAGGCCAGGGCCTGCATGTGGTAGGGAGCACCCCAGCTGCCCCTGACTGGTGGGGATCTTGGCAGAGTCCCAAGGTGGCAGTGAACACAGCGATCATCCTCCAGGGCTGGTCCCTGGCAGAGGCATCCAGAACCAGGTCCTGAGCTAGCTCCCTCTGTGGTGGGCTGGCCAGGCTCCAAGTAGGGTGGCCCTATTTACTCTTCGGAAGTCAGCAGGTTGAAGGAAGGCAGAACTCAGATCCCAGTGCCAGGAGCTAGGAGAAGACAGGGCAGGGCGTGGCAATGACACGGGCGGGACCTAGAAGTCACACCCCTGAGGTTGGAGCGTGCTGCTTGAAGTGACAGCTGGGGGTGGAGTCTTGTGCGGGGACCCTGGGTGGGGCAGGAGGAAACCTTTTCCCTAAACCAAACCTGTTCCCTGCTGTGTACCCCTAACCCTCCCTCACCCTCAAAGGACTTTTCTGGCCTCAGGGCCTTTGCACACACTGCCCTTCCGTCAGGAATACACCTTCTCCAGGTCTTTCCATGGCCAGCTCCACCTGCCCCCGGGTCTGAACTCCAGTGCCACCTGCTCTGGGGGCCTCCTCACACTATCATACCTGTACTCTCTGGTCCATTGTTCTGTAGCACTTCATACAACCAGAGCTCAAATCAATCTCTTATGTTTAGTTTCTTCCTTTGTTCTCTGCCCGCTCCCCACCAGAATGTAAGACCCCAAGAGTGGGGAGCAGGCCCATGGCCTTCACCCCGTGAGCCCCCAGGATGCACCCTCATCCTGCTGTACCTCAGGTTATTTCATTTCCCCCCAAGACATTGTTTGACACAGAGGGAGCACTGCAGAGACAAAGCTCAACCCTGGCAGGAAGCAGAAGGATTTGTTTGGGCAAAGGAAACAAAATATATTTTTAAGCTCCGTAAACATATGATGAACGCTAACAAGGTATTTTCAAAATAAGAGGCACATAGAAACAGCTTCTGTTTCTGGTCAAATGAAGTTGTAATCAAATCGTTATCAAAGCACAGGAAAAAAAAAAAACGGAGAAGAAAATCAAAATGAGTCAGAAGAGCTTTTTGGAAAGATTCAGCAACTTAACGGGACTGAGGAGGTTTCCCTTGTTTGCGTCTGTCGGCTGTTTCTCCAGGGGACATAACTTAGCACCGCGAGCAAGGCCAAGTTGCCGCCCACTGGCTTGCTGGAGGGACAAAGAAATATCGCCAGCCACTCACCACTCTCACTTGCTCGCGCTCTCCCAGCCCCTTGCTCTCGCCAGAAGAACTTGCACACAAAGGTTTGTGTGTGAGGCTGAGCTCCCCTTTCCAGTTGAGCAGAAACAGCTTACCAGCAGAAATGCTTAATGACAAGCCCAGACTGGCGGAGACACCCCGCTCACAGCTTTGTTCCTAAGAAGAGAGCCAATTAGCAGTCGTGGTTATTATTTACATTTCCTGCAATCTATCACTAAAATTGTGTTGATGATTTATCATTTATATTATGGCATTGTCAGCATAATTTATTCAGATCACGCTGAGATACCTGCAAAATTAAGTAAAGGAAAAAAAGAAATGGCATGGAATCTATTGGTTTTCAAAGATATTTCTCAGCTTCTTTTTTTCCCCTCCTCTCCTCTTTTTTTTTCTCTCTCTCTTTAATGAGGATATATGTTATGAAAAATCATGGATCACTTAGCTATTAAATTGTTCCAGGCTCATCTGCATTAAAGTTTGCTTGGCATTCTTTTCAGAGAGAACGCGGCTTGGGCATTCATCTGATATTTCTTTGGCAATGTTGGGTCCACTTCCGTCTAACTTTTTCAAAGCAAAAATAAAAAGGAAAACGGTAAATAGAATTGTCTTCAGTTTAGACCAAAGTAGCGGGGATTAGTCCGGGACTGGAAGCTTCTCTCCTCATCTATAAAACATCCTGATCTTCTGTCTTATCTTCTATTTGCCCCACCCTCTGGGAAATAATTGTTGCTTATCAGAATTAGAGATAAAATATTCTAATTATTGAAGCTATTAATCATGAGGGCATCCCAGAAAAGCAGTTACTGAAGTAGATGCGGGCATCTGAGCATCAGAGCCCTGGGTTCTAGTCCCAGCTCTCCCTGGCTGTTTTGCAATTCCAGGAATCACCCAAGCCATCGTGCTTCTGTCTCCCAACCAGTGGGCCCTAGTGTTTCGCAAAGTGTGGTCCGTGGCAGCAGGTGTGTGCACCGGGCCTGCAGAATAGGAATATCTGAGGAAGGCACCTGACAGGTGTCCTCGGTGACACGTCTACGTACTTGAGTTTGAAAATCGCTGGGTTAGGACATTCCCTGCAATCTTCCTAGAGTTTCAAATACTCTGATTAGATAGCATGTTTTGTGTATTTCTGAGACTTTGTGCAGGAAACAAACTTTTGGTGATGAACTCATTTAAAACTCTTCGTAGGATTTTGATCTCAGAGAGAACCCTGACATCAATTACTTAAGGTGTGAATAATCCCACATGATGTGAGTGCTGTGCTCACTGCCCACCAATAGATTACTACTAGATTCCACCCGTGAGGCCCTGGTGCATGGCCCAGGGCTCCCGGTAGGGGTGTGTAAGAAAGATGATTTTCACATAGTGGCCGGTGCCACCTCCTGCCATTGAACTGGTGATTGGCACCCAGAAAAGATCTGTAAGTAGCAGAGACAATGGCCTGAAACCTTAGGGCAGAGTCCTGGGCTCTCCAAGCTCTGCCTTTGTTTAAGAATGTTTGCTTCTCTGATCCTCTCTGAATTCCAAGTCCACATCGGCGGACCCTCTTTCGGGGAATGTATATGTGGAATTGTCTTGAATCTCAGGGGCAATGGCATTATTTGCCCTTGTTGGAGGAGTCACATGGGTGCAACACCTTTTCACTGTGGATTTTAGGGGACACGTGGCATCCCCCTGGTAGGTGGACCTGTTGCTATACCCTGCAGGCCGTGTGCTTTGCTATTTACCACGTCTTTCCCTGCTGTGGTGGCCTGCAGCCCTGCTCTGAGAGGTGTACAAACGAATCCCCTTCACCCCGCCTGCTACCTCGCCACCCCAGTGACCAGGCTCTGTTACTTGGCTGTTATCCCAATTGAGGTCACAAAGTCTGCCAACTGCATCTATTCTGCCGTCCTGCCACACTGAGACTCCAAGCTCCCTGAGGTCCAGGACTGTGTGTTTCCTTCTGTCGCACTGGACTGTGTTGCAAGGGTGTGGTAATATCTGTGACCCTGGTTTAGGTGGGCCCTATGGCGGCCGTACCACCTTCATCCCAGTCGTGGATAACTGGAAGACGGTCACAGTTACCACCAAGGGAAATTCTGGTGTTTCAAAGGGAAAACCTCTTGTTTTCCTGGCCCATCCCATCCCACTTCTTCTGCCTCTTCTTTTAGAGTCCTCTCCACACCTCCCCTCACACTGGACTCCACTGGGCCCAGGGTGGGGTTATCTATTATTCCCGTAATCCCCTGGGCACCCTTGATAGGTCCAGAGATAGGTACTTGGCAATTAGAAAATCTTTAGATTTGGTACCAAGAGAGATGGTTTCTCTCCAGCAGAAGAAACTTGGGGTTGTTTATCAACCATACCCCCCCAGGCAAGGAGAGGATAAGGAAATCAATGATAAGACAGGCTGGGGGCCTTCCAGGCTCCCCCGGGACCCAGCACACTGTTCTGTTTGTTGGTGTAAGGCACACACAGGATGTTCTTGATCAATCTTTATATTTATTTATTTATTTATATTTTGCCTTAAACTGCCTTGACTTCGGTTTCTGAAATGTGCAAGCAAGCCTTGGAGATGCAGAGCATCCCCGTTTAGGAGGCAGCCTTCCTTTCTTTCTCTCAGTCTCCCAATTGTAGTGAAACCATTTGAATAGATCTGAGCTCCTAATGTTGTCAGATATAAGAGCTGTGCCATTCATTCCTTATTTATTTATTTATCTTTTTAGAGACAGAATCTCTAAAGAGACAGAGAGACAGAGTGCCATGGCGTCACAGCTCACAGCAACCTCCAACTCCTGGGCTTAGGCAATTCTCATGCCTCAGCCTCCTGAGTAGCTGAGACCATAGGCACCCACCATAATGCAGCTATTTTTGTTGTAGTTTGGCTGGGGCCAGGTTTGAACCCACCACCCTCGGTACATGGGGCCAGCGCCCTACCCACTGAGCCACAGGCACCGCCCTATTCCTTATGTATTTTAAAAAGGACTTTACCATGTGATGGCTTCAGATTCTTTTTTAGTTGAATGATAAATGCCATAATCTCATTCTAAACTATTCCTTGAGTTTCTTTTGTTTCCTAAACTGAACATATTTTCTTTTGTCTTTAAAGTTATTTTGGAATTGTTACTGACCATTCGTGTTTGAAAAGTTATCAAATCAAAAAGGGCCTGGTGACTAGTTCATGTAATCCCAGCACTATGGGAGGCTGAGACAGGTGGATCACTTGAGCTCAGGAGTTTAAAACCAGTTTGAGAAATAGTGAGACCTCACTAACCTGGCATAATGGTAGGCGCCTACAGTCCCAGCTACTTGGGAGGCTGAGGAAGGAGGATTGCTTGAGCCCAAGAATCTGAGGTTGCTCTGAGCTATGATACCACATCACTCTAGCCTGGGGCAACAGAGTGAGACTCTGGCTCAAAAAAAAGGAAAACCTTTTGCAGGTGGGGGAATAGGAGGCTTGTATTAGTGGGAGGCATTTATGTGTTTTTTCATCAGCATGCAAAGTACATGTTCCAGGAACTGGAACTGCAAAGGCCTGTGGACCGTCAGCACTTGACACCACTGGCAAGTGGAAAGGGCCACTTCTGTGATGCCCACAAGGGGCCACACACCTGCTTTTAGAGGACATCTGAGGCATTTTTCCTGCATCTCTGAAAAAAGCTTGCTCCTAATGTGCATGAGGGCTAGGGTTCCTGGGCAAATAAATTTTCTAGTTATTTGAAGTTTAACCCCTGAATATTTGTATTTCTGACTTTAAATTTTTAAAATGATTTTCGAAAGCATAGCAGAGGCACGTTAGGGTGGTGTGTCTATGGATCGAGTTCTGACACACGGTTGGGAAACTAGATCTTATTATCTGAGACGGGTGGATATAGACATGGGAGGAGGGAACCGAGAGGAGTTACCATCGGCCTTTCTTGCCTAAGCCAGAAATTAACTTTTGGTATAAATTCCCAGTACCAGCTTTTTCTTTTACATAAAGGTAATCATTTCCTTTGGTAAGTTAAGGTAGACTTAGTAATTTTAGACTTTTTGTAATGTCTGGGCAAGTGAGATTTTGGAATGTGTATATTAAAATTAGTACAAGCCGGGCCTGGTGGCTCACGCCTGTAATCACAGCACTCTGGGAGGCTGAGCTCAGGAGATCGAGACCAGCCTGAGCAAGAGTGAAACTCTGTCTCTACCAAAAACAGAAAAACTAACCAGGTATTGTTATGCTCAGCTCCCAAAGTTCCCAAAGACCACCAGGGAGCCAAGTCCATTGCAACAGCAAGAGCCTTTATTCAAGCTTGAGCCTTGGACTCTCAGGGGCCCTGACACAGCAGGTCTGAGCTGAGAGCCCCGACCCTTGGGTTGCAGGGATTGGCTGACCTATTTCTTATACTCCTTTATTGGCTAAGCTGGGCTGTCGTGGTTAGCTGGCTGTGAGCTGGGGAGCTGGGGACTTTCCACCAAAGGGTAAGTCTGTGGTTTTTCCTGGAACTGGGGGCTGTTAGGAGCTCAAGATGGCTGTGGATTACAAAATAGAGTTACTCTTGTCCTCTCAGTATGGTGATGGGTGCCTGTAGTCCCAGCTACTTGGGAGGCTGAGGGAGGAGGATTGCTTGAACCTAGGAGTATGAGGTAGCTGTGAGCTAAGATTATGTCATAGCACTATGCCCAGGGTGACAGAGTGAGGTGCTGTCTGGAAAAAAAAAATGGCATGAGCTGTGACGTTTGTGTAATTGATGCTGTCTTTGGGTTAAATAGTGAATGCAGATTGGTCCTGGTCCCTTTGTAGACTCCGTCCTGGGCAGAGTTGACATGTAGATGGACATTTAGCAGATGGACCCCGTGCCCCTGGTCCTGTTGGGTTAGCTGTCATCAGGGAGGAAGTCTTTGCTGTTCGAGGGCATAGCACCATTGCCATTTCCCCGTATTCAAGATACCAACTCAGTCCGATCACTGGTAGGGGTCCTGAACTGTCTTTAAAGAGTGACAAAGATTATGGTTTTTCCAATTCTAAACATACTGCTGAGCCCGGATGAGCAGACCAATCTGACTTGGCTGATTATCTGGACAGAAATCGTGCAGTGTGGTCCAAGCTGTGAAGAGCAGGAAGTGGTGCTGGGGGCAGGTACAGGAAAGGAAATGGGGTGGTGGGCCTGGGACACAGAGTGTGGGTCGGTGGGGGCTCAGAGAGGTCCCCAGGAGTGGAGACAGGCACTGTGATCCAAGGAGACACTTGGCTGGCTGCAAGTGAACACCGGGTGACCAAGGGCATCCCTCATCTGTCTTATATCAGAGTTTACTTGAAATGTACAAGCGACATGAAGCTCTGGGAAAGATATTACCATGGTTTCCAAAAGACCTGTGTGCTCAGGGAGCCCAGCCCACGAGCATAGTGTGCTGTTTACAGGAAGACACCGGCCTTGTGATTATGTCAGGGAGGTTTGATCTATACACACTCCTGCATCTGAGTCCGTCCTCGAAACCCTGAGCTATGATCTACAAAAGAAAAATACCTCATAGGACACATGATGTCTGAACATGTTACTTTTTTTTTTTTTTTTTTTTGCAATTTTTGGTTAGGGCTGGATTTGAACCCGCCACCTCTGGTATATGGGGCCGGTACCCTTTGAGCCACAGGCACCGCCCTGAATATCTTACTTTTTCTAAGCCATAGAGTTTTTCCTCTCTTACTAATTAACTTTATGTTCCTCAAAGCAAAATTTTCATCTGTGTAGGAAGAAGCACTTCTCATCTTTGTAAGCACGAAGTGAGATAATAATCAAATGTACACACTCATAGTCTCTCTCTGTGCACACACAGGCACCCACATGTGTGCACACACACACAGGCACACACACGCACAGATGTGGTGAGTGCTTATAACTCGGTCAGGTTGGAACGAAGGCAACAGACGCCCCCCTGTCACCAAGCAGACGCCCATCAGCCCCGATAGCGGCGATTACACAGTCCATGGGTGTGATGAGCTGCAAGCTAAACATTTGTAAAAAGGCTGTAATTAATGCAATTAGCTATTTACACGATAGCCCATAATGAATCCAAAGGCGTCATTATTGACTATTGAGTAAATAATCTGACATTAAAGAGTCAATGATCTACAAATGAAAAATTCTGTCTCTCTCTCTCTTATTTTTTTTTTAAAGGAGGAAAGATGAAGGAAATAAAATTAAGGAAAAGAGGAAAACAAGCAAAAAACTTGGCAAAGATGTCATTGCATAATAGTCCATTATACCTCCAATTGAACCGTCATGAACTATCACAGAAATAATTGCACAATAGACGGTAATGGCTTAATCGTGTCACCGTCTTTGCATTTACATATTTTTTTAATCAATGGAAATTAAGTACAAAAATGGGTCGTTTGGTTTCCATCCTGATTTTACCTTTGTGTTGGGGGTGGGGTGAGCATTGGGTCCCCTTGTCACTTTCAAGGGAGGCTGCAGTCCCTGGGAGCCTCCCTGGAGTGCCTGGCACTGGCCAGTCTGTGGGCGCTGGAGGGGTGCCAGGAGGGACGTAGAGACCCATGGTGCTGGGGCAGAGGGACACTGAGCAGTGCCCTGCTGTCCGTTGCAGCAGGACTCAGCAGTGGAGAGTTTGGTGCCGCCCCACAGTCAGGTGCGTGAGTTGACCTTTGGCCTGCTGCAGAAACGCAGCCTCACTCTGTGCCCCCACCCTCGCACATCTTTCTGGGTGCACATGTTCATTATGTGCCATCAGAGGCCCCTCTCTCCAAAGAGGGAACCAGCCCCTTAGGAGCTTGGCCCTGGTGCTGTTCACAGTTACCCTGCCCGGCCTTCACTGAGCCCTGCTCTTCCTGCCCAGGGCCTGCCTGCTGGGTTTTGCGTCAATGCCGCCTGACCCTCCCCTTTCTCTGCTTGTCTTCCTCTCCAGGGCCTCCTTCAGGGGCAGGACTGGTTTGATTTGGTTTTGTAAAATATGCAACCCCAAGGCTTTTTAAAGAGGCTTTATTGTTGTACACTATCCTGGATCTCTCTACGTCTCTCTGTCAGTCTCTATCCACTTGTAAACTTGTATAATTTTTTGTTTAACCAGGATTTGTGGTTAAGGCTGCAAAGGACAGAGAAACACAAGGCAAGCTGGCTGTGGTGGCTCATGCCTGTAATCCCAGCCCTTTGGGAGTTTGAGGCAGGTGGATCACCTGAGCTCAGGAGTTTGAGACCAGCCTGAGCAAGAATGAGACCCTGTCTCTACCAAAAATAGAAAAACTAGCCAGGTGTTTTGGGTGGCACCTGTAGTCCCAGCTACTCAGGGAGGCTGAAGCAAGAGGATGGCTTAAGCCTAAGAGTTTGAGGTTGCTGTGAGCTATGATGCTAGAGCATTCTACCAAGGGCACCAAAGTGAGACTCTGTCAGGAAGGAAGGAAGGAAGGGAGGGAGGGAGGGAGGAAGGAAGGAAGGAAGG
>NW_003852530.1:3301609-3307362 GCF_000181295.1 Otolemur garnettii | reverse complement strand
GAGGAAAGTGGGAGGGAGGGAGGGAGGAAGGAAGGAAGGAAGGTGAGGAAGGTGAGAGGGAGGGAGGGAGGGAGGAAGGAAAGAAGGAAGGAAGGAAGGAAAGGAGGGAAGGAGGGAGGGGGAGAGGGAGAGAGAGAGAGAGAGAGAGAAAGAGAAAGAGAAGCAAAAGAAAGAAAGAAAAGATGCATCTTAGGACATGGAGGGAGAAAAATGGTGGACATCTTCTGTTACCTGTTCAGGGCACATACATTTTAAGATAGCTGTGTCCATGAGCTGGGAGGTAGCACTGGGGGCCACTCTCTTCGCCACTGAAAGGTGGCAAGGACAACCAATTGGCCTTATAGAGCAGAAGAAACAGCATTAGCTAATGTCTGCAGAGCGCTTTATACCTACAAACTGCACTAACCTGGTTTGATTCCTGTTGCTCCTTTTGACAAAACTCGTTAGCGACAGTAAGAGTGACAGAGTCGTTGTCTCCCTCGCACCCATGTGCCAGGCTGCACCCACGTAATTCAGGCACCATTCGGTTGCTCCCCACAATCTCCAGCATCCACTGTGCAGCCTATAGCTTAGCACGAGTCAAAGAAATATTTCCTTTATGGCTGAGTAAACGAATACACCTTGAGAATGGAAATCCCTGTTTTATAAAAAGGGAACTAAGCTCAGAGGAGTCTATTAACTAGCTCAGGGATGCTCAGCAAGTCTGTGGCAGAACTGGGCTTGGAAATTGGATTTTACTGACTTCCCAAGCCTGGGCTGCTCTCTCCTCATTTTAAAAAGGAAGCAACAGGTTCATAGAATTTCTGAGCCTGGGGATGCTCGGGCCAGAGACTAGTGTGGCGCCTGAGTGCTCCAGTCTGCACTCGGTGGGGCCTGGAGGAGGAGGCACTGTGCCTCTCATGTCTTCACACAGCCCCTGTCTTGGGAACGCTCTGAGCTTGTCTTTGTTCTTGTGGATAGTGACAAGAGCTGATGACATGAGATTCCTGATCTGTGGGGTGTGCATGGGGAGGGGTACAGTGGGGGGCTGCAGGCATGAAGTGCCTTGAGCTAGGCTAAGTAGTGTACTTGTCATTTTTTATTTCAGATTAATATGAAGGCACAAATGGTTAAGTTACAATGTTTGCATTTGCTAGGTGAAGTCCCTGTTGTAGTTGTGTCCAGCACCCAGGAGGGGTGCCGTGTACCCCTACGTTGTACCTATCAGGTGGGAGCTCACCAGCCCCTCCCTCCTCTCCTCTCCCCGTCCCTCCCTTCCCCCCAACTTCAATTCAATTGAGTTTTTCTCTTGTGTGGGGTATATTAGTTTGTCTACTGGCTTCATATTAGTACTGAGTACATTGGACACTTGCTTTTCTATTCGTGTGATACTTTACTAAAGAGAATGTGTTTCAACTCCATCCAGGTTAATGAAAAGATATAGTCTCCATCTTTTTTTTTTTTATGGCTGAATATTATTCCACATTATACATATACCACAGTTTTATTAATCCATTTCTGGGTTCATGGGCACCTGGGCTGATTCCACATCTTGGTGATTGTGAATTGAGCTGTGATAAACAATGTAGTGAAAATATCCTTATAATAAAATGATTTTTTTCCCTTCTGAGTAGATGCCTAGTAATGGCATCAAATGGAAGGTCTATTTTGAGTTCCTTGAGGATTCTCCATACTTTTTACCCAACAGCACCTATAGTTTTAAAGAACTTTTTGGATTTTCAGCTGCTTTTTCCTTGTGAATAGATGCAGCCCTCTGCTAGGCCGACACAACTTCTTTTTTTAAAATGGTATTTCAGTATTTATTTTATGTAAAATGGTAATTTATTTTTAAAGCAAAATGCAGACTTAAAAAAAGAAGTAAAATTGCCTGATACCTTTAAAAGGCAATCATATATGTCTATACATTTACACATATAAAACCGTACGTAATAAATTGTGCTGGTTAGCCACATGTAGAAGATTGAAACTGGACCCGCACCTCTCACCACCAATAAAAATTGACTCTCGCTGGGTAAAAGATTTAAATTTAAGCTATGGGTATATGGAACAACAAAAATTCTAGAAGAAAATGTGGGGAAAACTCTTGACTATCAACCTGGGAAAAGAATTTATGAAGAAGACCCCACCTTGGCAATTGCAACAACACCAAAAATAAAAAGAAAAATGGGACATGATCAGGCTAAAAATCTCTGCACAGCTAAGGGGCCCAGAACTTAAGCAAATAGATGACCTTTGAAGGGGAGGAGATATTTGCATACTGCCAATCCAACAAAGAACTAACAGCTGGAATCTGCAGACAACTTCTTTTTTTTTTTTCTCTTTTTTTAAATTGAATAATAGCTGTGTACATTAATACTTTCATGGGGTACAGTGTGCTAGTTCTATATACAATTTGAAATATTTTCATCAAACTGGTTAACATAGCCTTCATGTCATTTTCTTAGTTGTTGTGTTAAGACATTTATATTCTTCATTTAGAAAGATTCACATGTACTCTTATAAGATGAACTATAGGTGTGATCCCACCAATCACCCTCCCTCCACTCATCCTCCCCCCCCCTCCCCTCCTTCTCCCCTTTCCCCCTATTCTTGGGCTATAATTGGGTTATAGCTTTCCTATGAAAGCTGTAAGTGAGCTTCCTAGTAGGGCTGAATACATTAGATACTTTTTCTTCCATTCTTGAGATAGTTTGCTAAGAAGAATATGTTCCAGCTCTTCCTACCTGGGTTTGTCTTGTTCCAGGTGTTGGAGTGGGGTGGCTTTGTGGCTGTGGCTGCTGGAGGTGAGATGAGGGCAGAGTTGAGCCTTCACAGGTTGGAGTAGAGGGGGTGGTGGAGAAGGAGGAAGAGCCCTGAGCAGCCTAGAGCCCTGCTCTGGAGGGGAAGCCAGGGCTGCTGTGTCGCTTCCTCCAGGTATTGGTGGACTAAAGCCAGCTGAGATGAGCCCCTGAAGGGCCTGTCCTGGATGATAACCACTATTGTGCAAGGGTCAGGGACCCCTATAATGCCGCCTTGGTCCTATTCAAACACCCATGATCGAGGAAGATGAGCTGCGTTAGCCCAGGCATGAGTTTCTGAACACGGCTGTGAGTTTTTATACTTTTCTGGCTCACGATCCCCTTCCAGAGGGGACTATCTCCACCATCTCTCACCAGTGATGGCCTTCAAGCATCGTTGCCTGTGCTGTTGATTAAACAAAACAAAGCTGGTTGCAGCAGGGGCTTAGAACGGACAGGAGTAGGCATTGCTACAGCACACTAAGGAGCCATTCATCAAAGTTTTATCTGATCCAAAGCTCTGGATTTATCAGTCACTGCTTACAAATGGCATCAAACCTAGCCCTGTCTCAGTGTGGATTGGAGTCTGCTTTGCTCCTCCACAGAGCTGTGTGTAGTCTGAGGGCACATGGCCTCGAGGAACCTGGCTAAAGCAGCACACTCTGGGCATGGACATGCATACGGAATTGTAACCACGAAGCAGCAACCTTCACGGATTGGGGATGGATGCCCTCCTTGTGAGGAGTTGGCTGGTGTCCTGCCCAGGGATGTGGCCTTGTGATTCTAACTGGGGAAATGGACACAGACAACAGGGCAATGGACGTTCCAGAAATGACCAGGTGCTCACTGCGTGGTGGCCAGGTGGAGTGAGGCTTCTCAGTGAAGCCGTGGGTGGGAGATCTGGCTCTCCTTACTAAGAACAAGTGATGACTGCTTGAGTTCTTTGTAGATTCACGCTATCAGCCCTTTGTTGGATGGGTAGCATGTAAAGACTCCCCACTCTGCAGGGTGTCTTTGTGCTTTGTTGCTTGGGTCCTTGTCTGTGCAAAAGCTCATCTCATTTATTTATTTTTGTTGTTGTTGCAATTGCCAGTCGCTTCATGAATTCTTTCCCTAGGCTGGTAAGATTAAGAGTTTTTCCCCATAAGAATAGAAAAACAAACATCACACGTACACAGTACTAAGCTGGAACGAATAGATTAACACCTGTGTGCTCGCATGAGAGAAAGACTCAATGCCATTCAAGTGGGGGGAAGAAGTTGGGTAAATTCCCACCCCACGGATACATCACACGGCTATATGGCATAGCTCCTGCGTGTGGGGCACACTCACAATCACACTTCAACCTGATAAATGCAAACTATGGAACATAACTGTCTGTGTCCCCCACATTAATCTGAAATTAAAGAAAGAAAAAGAACACGTGATGGCCAGAGGATGTCTCAAATCCCTGCAGCTAGAAGATGCACTTAAGGAAATCACCTGAGAAGCTGAGTGATTGAAGATAAAGGATTAAACAAATATTAAAGGGCTGCCCTAGGAAATATAAGCTCTGGATAATAGGAATTCCAGAAAGAGACGAAGGAGAGGATAAAGCAGAGGATATCACCAAGGAACTATTGCAAGAAAACTTCCCATAACTGTGGTATGACAAGTGCACATTGGAAGCCCAGTCCAACGGATGAGCCTACATCTTCACTGGAAGCCCATCACTATGGAACGTACGAATAACAGAAACAGAAAAAAATCCACAAGATGCACACATAGGGGTGTGTGTGCCTGAGAGAAAGAGAGAGAGAGACAGAGGGAGAGAGGATTTTAGTCTTCTCACCAACAACACTGGAAGAAAATTATGTTCATCTTAGAATTCTCTACCCAGCTGAACTATCTATCAAGTGTGAAAATATAATAAGGACATTTTACATCATAGAAACTTTCAGCTAATTTACCTCCTGGATCAGAAGCTGTAGGAAGTTGTGCTCCATCAAAATGAGGTAGTAAACTGAGGAGGCAGACGGCCACTCCTCCCCTCGTCCTCCCTCTCGCCCTTTCTGCCTCCCTTCCTCCCTCACTTGTTTCTTTCCTTCCTTTCATTGTAAACATTTGCTGAGTTCTTCTAAGCACCAGGCATTGGGGATACATTAGTGAGGAGGAGAGACACTTACCTTCTAACGACACCTGTGATGTGATATGGAGCCAGCGTCCTGACCTGGACGACCTGCTCAGGTCAGGATGCTGAGGCTGTAGGAGAGGGCACACCATCAACACGATCTAAACGAATCGTAACCCATAGTTCCCAATCCCTCACTCCAGAACTGGCCTTTGGCTGGACTGTGTGGCACAGGTTGACTTTTACGTCCCTTGAAATCACTTCTTGGGATTGTCTGGTTAGACTCTGAATGGCTAGGAGGCAGCAGCCGGGGGTCCCTTTCCTGTGCCTCTTCCACAGCGTGGTCTGCCCAGCACTGCCCTGCTCCTCCAGACGGCTGACCTGACTGTGGTAGAGATTGTTTTTGTTTGTTTGTTTGTTTGTTTTTTATTAAATCATAGCTGTGTACACTAATGCAATCATGGGGTACAGTGTGACGTTTTCATATACAATTCGAAATACTCTCATCAAACTGGTTAATGTAGCCTTCGTGTCATTTTCTTAGTTATTAAGGCATTTGTACTCTGCTTTTAGAAAGATTCACTTGTACCCTTGTAAGATAAACCATAGAGGTGACCCCACCAATCACCCTCCCTCCATCCACCCACCGCTCCCCTTCTCTTCCCCCCCATATTCTAAGGCTATAATTAGGTTATATCTCTCCTATGAAAGCTATAATTTAGTTTCAAATTAGGGCTGTGTACATTGGATACTTTTTCTTCCATTCTTGAGATACTTTACTAAGAAGAACATTTTCCAGCTCCATCCATGTAAACATGAAGAAGGTAAAGTCTCCATCTTTCTTTAGGGCTGCATAGTATTCCATG
>NW_003852530.1:3217975-3301589 GCF_000181295.1 Otolemur garnettii | reverse complement strand
ATCCATTTGTGGATTGATGGGCACTTGGGCTTCTTCCATGACCTAGCAATTATGAATTGGGCTGCAATAAACATTCTGATACAAATATCTTTTTTGTAATGTGATTTTTGGTCTTCTGGATATACACCTAATAAAGGAATTATAGGATCAAATGGCAGGTCTATTTTTAGTTCTCTAAGTGTTCTCCAGATGTCTTTCCAAAAGGAATGAATTAATTTGCATTCCCACCAGCAGTGTAGAAGTGTTCCCTTTTCTCCACATCCACGCCAACATGTCTGGTTTTGGGATTTTGTGATATGGGCTAATCTTACTGGAGTTAGGTGATATCTCAAAGTAGTTTTGATTTGCATTTCTCTGATGACTAAGGATGATGAGCATTTTTTCATACATCTGTAGGCCATGTGCCTATCTTCTTTAGAGAAATTTCTTTTAAAGTCCCTTGTCCACCCTGAGATGGGATCACTTGTTCTTTTCTTGCTAATACGTTTGAGTTCTCTATGGATTCTGGTTATTAAACTTTTGTCGGAAACATAACCTGCAAATATCTTTTCCCATTCTGAGGGCTGTCTACTTGCTTGACTTACTGTGTTCTTGGCTGTGCAGAACAGGAAAGTTTTAGTTTGATCAGGTCCCAATAGTGTATTTTTGATGTTGCTTCAATTGCCTGAGGGGTCTTCCTCATAAAATTTTCTCCCAGGCTGATTTCTTCAAGTGTTTTCCCTACACTTTCTTCTAGTACTTTTATAGTTTCATGTCTTAAGTTTAAATCTTTAATCCAGTGAGAGTCTATCTTAGTTAATGGTGAAAGGTGTGGGTCTAGTTTCAGTCTTCTACAGGTTGCCAACCACTTAGCCCAGCACCATTTATTAAATAGGGAGTCTTTTCCCCACTCAGTGTTTTTAATTGGCTTGTCAAAGATCAGGTAATGGTAGGTAGCTAGATGTGGTATGGATTGTTGAGAAAGAACCCTCCCTCTGCCTGGGACCAGGCAAGACTGGTCAGACATGGCTCTCAGTCCTGGCCATCGCACAATGAACAGAAATGGAGGGAAAAGAGACACTAGCAGTGGGCAGGGCTGTGGGCCAGGAATGGGCAACGCCTGGACTGCAGGAGAGGAGGGGGCTGTGCTAGTCCTTTATCAGCTCACTGTCAAACTCACTGTCCTGCTCACTGGGGACCCACATCAACATGTCACTGGGAGCCACTGGGAGGAGGGCACAGAGGGCCTGAGCAGCTCAGGTGGAGGTGAGTGATTCTGGCTGTCTCCCCAGAAGAGTTTGAGCTAGGTCCCAAAGGAGGGAGGAAGAAAGCTCTCCAGGCTGTAGCTACACAAGTAAGCAAGGGAATGGGCCATTGAGGGTCCCTTGGGGAGATAGCATGTTGCTGGGAGAATGGGGACTGAAGACCCCATTCTTGGCAAAGGAAAGCACCCTCAGAAAAAGAGGAAAACTAAAAAGTAGGCTGAGTGAGTCAGAACAAAGGAAAGTCAGCTGGTTTACATTGAAGCCAGCCATTGTCAGCAAGCTTCCTGCCTTTCTGAAATTCTAGCCTGTTGGGGACACAGCTTACAAACACCCTGCTGGGTCTGTGAGCACTCCGAGGAGAGTAATGGCCATAGAAGAGATTATGGAAAGTCCTAGAAAAGATGCCTCTTCTGAGGCACTTCCTGCCCATTAAACAGGCAAAGCAGATACCCATGTGGAGATTTGCATTTGCCTGGGGAAGAGACCGAGGGACTAGCTTGAGCTCTGAGATATGGGCAGAAGAGCTCATATCCCTTATAGCAGAGGAAGATCCTCTGTGGTGGTGATGGGAGGAAAATGCCTCCCTCCCACGGATCCCTCAGAGGAGATTAACTCGGTGGTGTTTTACTCCACAGAGAACTAGAGGAGCTTAACACCTCCCTAGAAATCTGTGTGTGTGTGACCTCGAGCAGGAGGCTCTCCCAATACAAGGCTTGGATTTCAGACTTCTGAAGGCCACCCTTAAGGATAATAATAATAACAGTACGTGCTGATATGATCAATTGGAGAAACTGTTGACATCTTTGTTGACTCCCTCATCTTACCCTCTGGGCAAATAGACTTCAATAAAATAAGACTAGAGCAAACCCTCTGGGCCATTGCCAGAATCCCACAATGGGCAATGGACCCCTGGCTCCCACTTTTAATTCTACTCTATGTCTCTTGTCTTTCTTTACCGTTGTTCTAACTCTGTATTTCTTTGGTCGATCGCCGCCAGTTTCCACAGGTCTCAGCTGAAGCTGCTCTCGGGGCGGGACCCTGATGGTGTGTCCCCCATCATGTGTTTGTAACTCAGGCTTTAGGCAAAGCCTACGAAGCCAAGGAAACCTTCTTAATGAGAGTGGGAAGGCCACCATGGGCATTGGAAAATGCTTGGACCTTACTCTGTCGGCCATCTATGGCCATTTAAAAAGCAGGACAGTGGCAAGATATAAGAAGGTATGTTCTAGAAAGATCACTCGGGGGGAAGAAGAGACTGGATGGGATTATACCAGTGGACAAGAGAGGCTGTGGACTTGTAGTACCTGGACGTTTCTGGGGAGGAGAGAATGGGGGTGTGTGTGGAGATACCTTGCAGGTGACTCATCCTTAAAGGCCATGTAGAATTGAAAGGGACTCACGCTGCTGGGTGCCTGGGTGGGGGTACTGTGGGGAGGAAGTGGGGACAGGGATCTGACATTCAGTGATAGGTCTGGACCATTGCAATTTTGAGACTTCCCAGGGGCATTGTTGCCATGGAAGCTGCGGGCATGGGTGAGGTCAGCTGGGGAGCGGAGGGGAGAGTGAAGGTCCTGAGATAAGAATAGAAATGTAGGTGACAGCAATGTTAAGGACCTGAAGAGGAAAAGCCACCAAATAAGGCCGAGAAGATGGAGGGAGACAAGATGGAGTGTTTTGTCAGCAGCGGGAGGGCCGAAATCCCCTGAGAGGTAGAGAACACCAAAACTCATAATGCAGCAATTGGCTTGACCACTGTTAAGAATATTCTGCTGTTTCGCGCTGTGCGTGGATCTTACTAAATACTCTCTCAGGCTGCCCCATTTCTATGCATTTGAGCACCACTGGACAGTCCCCACTATCCCAAATGGTCTTCTTTTTGTTGAAAATTGGGGACCTGTCACTTAGCACAGACAGCAGTCCCTGAGAAAATGGAGTTCGCTAAACTGTGCACAGAGTGAACAGGAGCAGAAAGGCTGAGAACCTGCCGCTGGCTTCTGACCAGGGAACCTGCTTTTGGGTACCCTGTCCTTTGTTGAAAAAATTAATCTGTACATAGTTTATTCAGGTTGAAAATGCTGCCAGCAACCCTTTGGAAACAGATACAACATCTTTAAGAGATTGCAAAGGTAAATCTTATTGTCTGGGGGGAATGACTTCTGTGGTTATTCCCTTTATTGCTCTGCGAATGTGATGGCATTACTCAGTTTAATAAATCCTAGTGTATCTCTCCGTCCATGTAGGCTGATATAAATATCTCCAGTTGTGTTATGTCACATCACCACCTTTGTACAGCTACACCAGGCCCTGATGACTGGGGTCTGATAAATGCAAAACCTCATTTGGTTTGTGAGTGATTGAGCGCTAACACTGTTTAGATTTCTTAATATACTTGTATTAGCATGAATAAGTAATGAGCATGCCAGGCTTTTTTGAATATTTGATTGTATCTTTGTAATGGATTTGTGTCTCTCTCTTTGTGCTAATGTCATTGTAACTTTGTTGGTGTCATAACTCCAAGCCAAGGCAATTGATCTTTATCACCCCATCTTGAGTCAATCACGCTCTCCTTGCAGAATGGCAGCAGGTCTGCTTTGCTTATTTTGCATATATTTTTTTGGGGGGAGGGTTACAGGTGTTGGTAACCACCCTGTCCCAGGAAATTCCTGTGTTGCCTGTGAAGAGCAGAATTTAAACTTCCAAGTAAAATGAGATTGAAATGAGGTTAACAAATGCCTTCACATAAACCACCAAATCTGAGGCATGGCCAAACTCTTACCCATCAAAGCCCCACCAATTTCTTCACTGTGGCAGGGTTGATGGGACTTCTATTGTGTAAGCAGCTTCTATACACCAGAGGTCCTGAGGCCCAGAGAACCCTTTCCTTGGGTCTAGAAACCATCTGCAGCATTAACAAAAGCTTTACTAAGGGCTTTCTTGCCTGATGTGAGCAGAGAACAAAGAGCTTGTCTTTACATGCAGTAGCCAAATCTTTTCTGCCTGTAGGAGTTATCCTCTTAAGGAAGATTAATTTCTTAGACATGTTAGTAATTGACTTTCCAGTTCAAACCCCTAGCAAGCCACTTCACCTGCCACAGGCCTGAATCCATATATAAATGTGGCTACCAGGATTAGCAGTTCCCTGGGTACCTACCTAAAATGCAATACAGTAGCACCCTGACCTCACAAGGTGGAGAGCGTCCTCCAGGAATAACCAGTTTGAATTCAGGAGAAGCCGTGAATACACGTGAAGTGTGGACCTGCCTGTGTTTCTGCTGCCTTGGTAAGTCATTAGCTAAGTAGGGGCTGTGTCTTGAACAGACTCCGTTAGTGAAGATGAGGGCAAAACAACATATTTGGCTGGGTGTTGTGGCTCACGCCTGTAACCCTGGCACTCTGTGAGGCTGAGGCAGGTGGACTGCTTGAGCTCAGGAGTTTGAGACCAACCTGAACATGAGCAAGACCCCATCTCTGCCAAAAATAGAAAAATTATCCAAGTATTACGGCAGGTCCCTGTAGTCCCAGCTACTTGGGAGGCTGAAGCAGGTGGATCACTTGAGCCCAAGAGTTTGAGGTTGCTGTGAGCTGTGAGGCTGCTGCACACTCTAACCCAGGGCTACAGAGTGAGACTCTGTCTCAAAACACACACACACCCAAACTATGGGGTTTTCCCGTCTTCCATTTCATAGCAAAAATTCCGGGCAGACATGGTAATTTCTTTTCTTTTTACATTTTTTCAGTTAAAAGTTTTTCTTCCCCAGAGACAGGGTGTCATCCTGTCACCCTTAGCCTCCTGAGTAGCTAGGACTACAAGTGCATGTTACCACACTTGGATAATTTTTCAAAAATTTTATACTATTCTTGATAGACACAAATCTCACCATTGTTTCTCAGTCTAGCCTTGAACTCCTGGGCTCGAGTGATCCTCCTTCCTCGGCCTCCCAAAGTGCCGGGATTCCAGGTGTGAACCACTGCGTCCCCAACAGGAATGATACTTTCATGAAAAGACAATGGTAACATGTCCATAGGGTATCTGATAAATAAATAATAATGATCACTGTTATAGTGATAGTTAAACTTGATTTCAGTTTGTGAATGATTTTTTTATATGCTAATATTTTTGATTTTTAGCTATAGTGGATACACATAGGATAAATAATGTTATTAATAGTTTTGGTCCTTTTGTTTTATTTCTTCTACAGTTACCCTGCCCTGCCCCAGCTCTTAGCACCCCCATCCAGGCCTTCCCCTCCCACTGGCCTTTCCTTATTAATCAGCTGCTCACAAGACTCTCCCATGTGCCGTCAGCCTCTGCTCCCCCATCTCCTATTTGCTGCTCAGACCACAGTAACTTGACTTCTGTGCCCAGCCCTGCTTCGTTCCATTTTACGAAGGCACCAGGGATCAGAAGACCACTGGGTCTCAGGATTTCTGCTCTGCTCTCCCTCCCCTGTGGACCTGCAGTGTGTGGCCTGGCCTCACCTCCTCAAAGCCCTCCGAGTCTTGGCCTTTGGGATCCACTATCTCCTTCTCTCCTCTCCTGGGCCCCTAGGCATGTGCAGCTCTCCCTTTCTCACTCAGCCTGTTCCCCTCTGGATGTCCTCCTCTGCTGTCTGGGCTACGCCTATCCCCAAATTTATAGGCTGCTAACTCCCAGTGCTATAGAATGTGAGTGTATTTAGAAATAGATAGGGCCTTTAACGGTGATTAAAGTAAAACGCAGCATTTGGGGTGGGCCTTATCCAGCCTGGCTGGTGTCCTTAGAAGAGGAAATTTGGACTCTCAGAGAGGCACCAGGGATGGGTGAACACGGGGGAAGGACCAGTTGAGGACACGGCCAGAAGGTTGCTGTCTGCAGGCCAAGGACAGAGGTCTCAGAGGAAACCTTGACCTTGAACTTCTCACCTCCACAACTATAAGAAATACGATTGTCTTGTGCAAGGCCCCTCCCATGCCCAAGTCTCTGGTGTTTCCTCGTGGCAGCCCTGGCAAAATGATGCACCTGCCCTCTGTGCTTTCAGGCTGTGGAAGGCCGGGGAATCACAAGTGTCTTTCTTGGACTCTTGCCCTGAGTATCGGTGACCTGCTCAATATCTAGGAGACTGAGTCTAGGGCAATTTTTGTTCTTTTTCAAGACAGGGCAAATGTGGACAGTAGGATCCAGTGGGAAGGAGGAGGTTGAAGCTATTGAGGTGAGGGGAGCAGCTGGGTATCTGGAGAGGTGAGCAAGGTTAGCAGTTTGGGCTGGTGAAGTAGAAAACACCTCTCTCTGTCTCTCTCTCTCTCTCTCTGTCTCTCTGTCTCTCTCTCTGTCTGTCTCTCTCTCTGTCTCTCTCTCTCTCTGTCTCTCTAGCACAGGGGCTTCTGCTTAGATTGAATCTGTTGGTGATGAGGATATAAAAAAGTGTTTGGAATTTCCCCAAGTCTTCCACTTCACAGCAGATGTCCTGGCACGGCTGTACACCTACACAGAATCAAGGTGACAGGTGATGGCTCACTCAGATCACTGCGGAAAGGTGGAAAGCCTTAGTCAGCTCCCTTTGCTGTTTCCAGGAATTAGGCTGGGGTCTGCAGAACCATATGGAAAACGTGTGGTCACTACGGGGGTCTGGCTAGAGAATTCACAAGCGCCCACTGCGGGGAGGCCTTGAGTGAGGCAGGCTGGCCTTGGATTTAAGGCAATGATGGGGTGGTGGAGCCCCGGTGTCAAGGGAGTGCGGTAGCCCAGGCTGGGTTCCAGGGAAAGTCTCTGGGATGAGAGTGAACCAGCTTTAACTTCCCTGCTCAAGATGGGAGTTAACGGAGCCCCCACCTGGGGAGGGGCTTAGTCATTGGAGGTCCTAGGAGGGTAAATAAGACAGAAGGGCTCAGGGAGGTGCGGAGGTGAACAGTAATCAGACTTCAGCCAGGGAAGGGGCAAACAGTCTCAGACCACAGAGGGGGAATTAGTGAATGACACAGTCCAAGGAGAAACTCACAGCAGTTCTAGGAAAAGAACAGGCCAAGAGTGAAATTCAGCAGGGCCATCCTTCTCTGAACCCTCCCGTTCTCAGGTCCCGGAGGAGGGGGGAAGCCCCCACTTTCCACTCAGATGGGTGGGTGGATCCCAGTGGAGCCTGAATGCCACTTCCCAAAAGTGACAGGGCCCAGAAGTCTCCCTTTATTTCCCCCTCCAACCACATGCTGAATTTTTTGAGTAAAAGATTCAAGGATCTTTCGAGGCCAACGGGACACGGTACATGCATATTTCATTAAAGAAAAAAAAAAAAACCCACATAATGACATGACACAAGCTGGTGTCATCACCCCTGCTTTCTGCTTGGGGTGGGAATACCTTTCCGGCTATTTTCATTTTTTATTATGTAAATGCATGAGTCACCTGATCTCTGGTGTCACCCAGTTCTCCTTTCCTGAATAGTTTTTCCTTCTGGTGCAGCTGTGTAGAGAAAACACAGACACACTCACAACCACACGTGCACACACACCCCCTAGACAGATGCATCCTGACTTGCCCTCCTTTGCTGAAATCAGACCTGTCATATGAGGATGAGGAAAAAAATGTGTTAAAAAAAACCCTCCCATTTGCGTGTCCCCTTCTCCCCCAGCCATCAGCAGAGCTGAATGCCTGTAGCAAGCCAACTGCTCTGTGGATTCCGTCCTGATTATTAAGCGCGGAATGTGAAAAGCTAAGCATATAGAGGAAAGAGTTATCCTCCAGTTTATGTGAAGTCAGCAGTGAAAATAAAAATTGTGGCAGCACATAGACGTTTATTTGCTTTACCTACAGTCACACGGCACAGCTTTGTCTTCTGCGCCAAAGTTTTTATTTTTTTCCAAGCAATGACAATGGATTATTTCTGTAAGCAAGTGCTCTATCCATTATTAAATTGGTTATTCAAATCTCATTTTAAAAAAAAAAAAGAAGCCAGATGGCAATTTTCCATTATTTGTTGCTACTGACAACCACCAACCCTAAACTGAAAGATTTTCCTTTTTTCCTTTCTTTTTTTTTTTTTTTTTTTTTTCCCCTTTCTACTGGCTGAGAAGCCGGCTGCGTTTCCATATAGACCAAAGGTAGATCCCATATTGGAAACAAATAGCCAATTACCAAACGCGATTGTCGTTATTGATTATTTTGGAGTCATCTTTGCATTGACAGAGCTGTTGTTCTTTTGATGACTCCATAATTAACTTATCTATATTCAGGCACAACTTTGCTCCCTGTAGTCACTCTGATGTGAGCATCATTGTTGTTACTTAGTTGTCATGACAGCAAGAAACATGTTTTTACATGTCCGGCATCCTGGTTATTTTAAGACCCTAATAAGTATGCCTTGCTAATGAATCAGGATAATGGTGATCCTGAAAAATAATTATTATTTTTTAAATTCTAAGAGAGGCCTAAAATCTAAATGCGGGATAATTGCTTGCACTGGTGATGATCCCGGAGCGTGTTTCTTTCACGCTGCACTCTCACCTTCCCACTCACACGGAGGACCCCCCTTCCACCTGTGTGTGAACACATTTGCCTACTTCTCTTTTGGAGTTATGGGGCTCTGTGGGAGCAATGGGGTTTCCACGGAGCATCTTCCAAAGGCAGCATTTGTCAGTAATCTCATGGTTGGGGCCAAGCTCTCCATGTTGGGGCTCTTAGAAACCTTCTGTGGAGGTCTATCTTCAAATTTTTTAATAGTCAACTTTTAACACTATTTTTTTTTTCGGTCAATTCCCCTTTTCAGATATCTTCTGTGAATGTGCAAATGGGGTTTGTTTAAAGTAATTTTAAGGAGATCATCCTTCTGATGGATTGGATTATTTTGATTCAACCTATTTTTCCCTTTTATGAAGCCAGTGTCACCTGATGCTTTGAGTCCCCTTGATTTTTTTTTTTTATTAAATCATCGCTGTGTACATTAATGCAGTCATGGGGTACACTGTGCTGGTTTTATATACAATTTGAAATATTTTCACCAAACTGGTTAACATAGCCTTCATGGCATTTTCTTAGTTATTCTGTTAAGACATTTATATTCTACATTTAGAAAGATTCACATGTACCCTTGTAAGAAAAATCACCCTCTCTCTACCTATTCTCCCCACCCCTCCCCTCCCTCTCCCCCATCCCCATATTCTTGGACTATAATTGGGTTATAGCTTTCCTATGAAAGCTATAGATTAGTTTCATAGTAGGGCTGAGTACATTGGATACTTTTTCTTCCATTCTTGAGATACTTTGCTAAGAAGAATATGTTCCAGCTCCATCCATGTAAACATGAAGGAGGTAAAGTCTCCCTCTTTCTTTAAGGCTGCATATGTATACCAAGGAGTCCCCTTGATTTTAACAAGAGAAAGGGAATTCCAGTTATATAAAAGAGACTCACTGACTTGCCTTCTCTATGAGATCTATAGACACAAAAAGTCTTTGAAGATGTCCTCAGAAAGTTAAAAAGGTGGCCTCTTTAAAAGGTGGTTCAAGAGGATTTTTTAATTTTTCTAGATCATAATCAACTAATTTATTTGGCCTGGGAGGAATATATTAAAACTTTTGTCCATGGTGCTATATTCAGATTCTGGCCAAAAGAATCCAGCTTCTCATGCCTTTGTAAAACCAGGATTGTTTCCGCTTTCAGAGGATGCCTATTGTTAAGGAAGGACCTGGGTAGAAAGAGATGGGCTGGCTCCTTTTTCTAGTGAATTCTGAAGAGGACTCCCGAATAATCTAATAGCTAGTCTGAGCTTCACGCTGAAAATTCTCCTTTGGGTTACTTCTTCCAGTTCACCCCCCCAAATGTGAATTACCTGTTCAGCTTCAAGAAGCACTTCCCAGTAGAGAGACCACTTAAATATTGTTAACCACAAATACCCTTCAGGTCTGCTGTTCAGAATATCTATTCTGGCAATTTTGAGAAACAAAATATTAACATGTAAATGCTGTAAATGGTAAAAACGTGCTAGCATACATGTTAAGTTTCTAATCAAACATTGCAAAAATGCATTAATCAGTATTTCATAGTTCATTACAGACTGACTAATTTTGAAATCCCTCATGTAAATTGATTAAATGTCTTCTGCAGGGAGATAAATGGGCTTTTGTTTTAAGCAACCTTTACCGAGAAAGCCATAATTCTCTGTGACTCAATCCCTGCACGTCTGTGACTGGTGCTCTTGTAGGCTAGCTCTGGAGGATCCAGAATTATCCGGTTTGCAGCTGGACTTTCTAACCAACTGTAACCTATTCTGTGGGCCTAAGTGTTTAAGGGACATTCACTTTGTGCCCAAGATTGTGGAAGCGTGGGGCGTAGTCCTCTTCTGTACAGAGAGAGGCGATTCGTATAGGTGAACAGCTAAAAGCCAAAAATAAGCTCACTTAGCGGAGACTGGATTGCAAAGCGCAGTCTATAAGGGTCTTTATTTTCCAAAAATACAAACCAACTCTGGATAGTTTTAGCAGAGGGAGGGTGCTTATTTACTGGCAGGATTCTGGAGTCATTCTCACGTTAAACCACAAAGAGGGCAGAAGAATCTGGAACCAGGCACTTGACACTCTCAGGACTTTCTGTCTTCACCTCCCTGACTAGCGTCCTTCAGCATCAGCTTCTCTGCAAGGCTAGAACCTCATCTCCGGCCTTCCAATCTTGCAGTCATAAAGGAAAGTAGGTTTTCTCACCAGCTGCAGTTAGAAATTCCTTATGCATGACTCTGATTGGCTCAGCTGACTCACTTGGACCAATCACAGTGGCCTTGAGAAGGACTCTGATTGGCTCAGCTGACTCACTTGGCTCAAGCACAGTGGCCCAGAGAAGGACTCTGATTGGCTCAGCTGACTCACTTGGACCAATCACAGTGACTTTGAGAAGGACTCTGATTGGCTCAGCTGACTCACTTGGACTATCAGTGGCCTTGAGAGGGAGTCTGATTGGCTTAGCTGAGTCACTTGGACCTGTCACAGTGGCCTTCAGAAGGGCTGCCTTGGTTTAGCTGGGTCATTTTCTCAGCCTAGGGACCATAAGGGCTGCAATGTAATAAATGAGTTTGTCTCATGCCAGCTCCCTGGGTGCTAAGAGTGGTATTGAGAATGAGGTCTGTGATACAAAGACCGGGACTTAGTCATATAACTATTAAGGGGGTGATCAGGGAAGGCGTCTAAGAAAAGAGGGGGCTTTAACTGGGTTTGGAGTGTGAGTAAGACAGGGCAGAGCCAGAGAACGGGGAAATGTCCCACAGTGGTCTGAGAAAACCCCCCTAGGGAGGGGAGCAAAGATTTGTCCCCAGGACACTGTGTAGGGGTGTCTGGGGAGATGCAGGTGGCAGGACTTGGAAGCCTGTCAGGAAGCCTGTTCTTGAGGAGCCAGGATATTGGGAAATGTTGGGTGTTCCAGGGCAGAGGAGCAGAAAGGCGATCCAAGCCATGCTGGATGGACGGGGTCCATGAGATGCAGTTTGCTGGAAGGTGGCGTTGTGAGCTGGGAACCAAGTTACTTGAGATTGGTCCAGGAATGACAAGGGGATTAGGAAGGGAGTGAATCCAGTGGCCTCCTCCCGGGAAGAGAGAACAGAGCTGGGTGACCATGGAGGAAGGCAGTGATGGAACTCGAGATTGTCAAGGAATGGGGTGTTTGAGGAAAGAGAGCTATTTAATGAGATATGATAATAGATAATTAAAATTATAGCTCCCACATACTGAGTAAGTTTATGTGCAGCCACTGTTCTAGATGTGTCTGTTAATATGATTTGTGTTGCTATAACAAGAAACCACAGACTGAGTAATTTATAAAGGAAATCTCACAGTTCTGGAGGTTCGGAAGTCCAATATGAAGATGCTGGCATGTTTTGAGGGTCTTCTTGCTACGGTAGAAGGTGTGTGTGGGGGGTGTTGAATTCATTCTTTCACCAGGAGTCCTTTTCCTCAGTAACTGACTGAACCCCATGATAACAGCATTAATCTATTCAGAAGGGCAGAGCCCTTCATGACCTAATCAGCTCTTAGAACTCTACCTCTTAATTCTTCTGGATTGGAGATTAAGTTGCTAACACATGAACTTTGGGTGACACAACTCATTGACCATCAGATAAGTAGTGTTATCTCCATTTTACAGACAATAAGACTGGGTACATACAAGCATTCAACATACAGGTGTTGAGTGGCAGGGTTGGCTTTTGAATGCAGCCATCTGCTCCAGAGTCCACTCAGAATGAATTAAGTTGTTGACAAGTTGAGCTTCTGGTGATACTGGCTCACCCCACCCACGGTGTTTAGGTCAGTAGAGAGAGAGAGATTAGAGATTGAGGGAAGAGAAGAGAGTGGATTAGAAAAAAAATGAACACAGTTTGGAGCTCCTTGAGATTGAGAGATGGAATGTCAGGGGGGATTTTAGGTCTGACACCTGGAAAGCTGTGAGAAGACGCACTGGTCTTGTCAATGCTGATTCACTGGCCAAATAAAAGTGACTTCACGCACATGACAAGTTTTGTTTCAACTCTGCTTCTAGACGGAAGGAATACAAAGGCATTTCCCAACGTAGAATGTGGATTCCTGGATCAGTAGGTTGGATAATTTCAAGTAGTAACAGAGACCTTTTGGCAGGTGATATTTCTATTTTAATGTATATCAGAAGAAACAAAATCAGCATAGAAAACTCCTGAGTAAAGACTCATTTGATGCTGACCCTGGTGTTTATTTCTCACAGTTTCAGAGGTTGGGATATCCAGGCCTTTCCAGTAATGCAAATAAATGAGGAAAACTGGGGAGAGGTGAGGACACAGGAGAGCTGGAGGCTGGGGGGGCACCTCATCCCAAGACAGTGCGATGCAATTTATGAAAGTGCTGGTTCACCAGCGGGAAAGCAAGTCGGGCCACGTTGGGGTGTTAAGCCCGTGGTTGCCATTCTCACCATGTGTTTATGGGGCACGTGACAAATGAGGGGTGATGCAGCGAAGGGGGTGGGTTGGGGGGTGAGTGCATGCTCTGTAGAGGGGACACCTATGTCGATGGATCCATAAGCTCTGCCCTCTTACGTGAAGCCTTCCCAGATTGCCGTTTCTCCCCTCTGCCTTGGAGCTGGTTTCTCTCTCCTCTGTACACCCACATCCTTATGGAGAGGACCCTGGGGACAGATAGCACCTGAGGTAGGGGAGACTCCCAGGACAGAGGAGGACCTCCCAGCTTGTTAACTCTGAATTGATCCTAAGACCAAGACTGAACCCAGCAAAGGACCACTGAGGTGGCCCAGACCTCCCTGTGCAATGGGCCTCCCGGCTGCCCAGGCCACAGTCTCCTGGCCTTTCCTCACAGCACTGCCCCATCGGCAGCTGTGCCCACTTGTGATGACAAATTCTCTTATACCCTGTCTTCCCCTGGGGCCTCTGCTGGGTGTTGCATGGAAGCTGATCCTACCAAGTAACGTAATTCACTCAACTGGTGATAGACAGTCCCCAAAGCAGCCATCCCCAGCCTGCTGTTGGAGATGGAGTTCTCACAAGCTCCGGCTCATGGGAGCTGGCAGCCTGGTGGGGGAAGCAGGTATCCACCTAGCGTGGGCAATGAAGAGAGAAGGAATAGATGCTTCTTTAGAGAGTCAGGCCAGGAGGAGAAGGGAAAACAGAGGCAGGAGAGTTTAGAGAAGTCTACTAAGAAGAGGCCTTTCTGACCCAGGCTTCCCAGCAGGTGGAAATGTCTCCTCAAGAAAGATCATGTGGGGTACAGAAACATGTCGGGGCTCAGCACCCCGGGCCTAAGGTCCAGACCAAACTATAAAGTACATCGGGAAAGTATATCCAGAATGCAAAGTCTAATTACGAAATTCAGTGCTCGGCTTTCTTAACATATTATCCTTAATAAAGCACCTTCTTTCTGCTGACAGTCTGGGAGAAGATCTTCTTGGAGGGCCTGTAAGAATCTTAAGTGGTTCAACTAAAGAAATATTTCGAACAGTCAGATAAAATTTAAAAAGGGAAAAGACAAGGCAAACCGATTCTTACACCAACTGGATTCTGTGCAGGAATTTCCACTCATTTGGTTAAAATTATTGAAGTTCTAATGGATTCTTTTCTTTAGGGTCTCGTGTCTGATCTTGTCTACGTTCATCTTGAAACTGAGGAAGCTGGTGGGGCTGGAAGGCTCCGGCCTTAAATGACTTTTGTCACCTGGGTTGACTGAGTTGGGGGCACAATGGGAAGAGCTATCTCTGTAGGGGGCATGTGGAAGGGTTCAGGTTCACTTTGAAGAAATCGCAGGGAATCCTGGTGCAGGAATCTGCCCACAAAAATGACCTCTGATTATTTTTCTTATTTTTATTTCTCTTTCAGGCTCGTCTGAGTATAAAAAGCTCTATGTGGGGAACAGAGTGTCCCAATTTACTTTTTTTCCTTCCTTTTTATTTTTTTTAAAGTTTCATAGCCAAATTCTGAGTTCATGGAAAAATTGATCCAGTCTTCTGTCATTAGGAAAATTATGATTCCAATTTGTGTCCCCCCCCCCCCAGATGTTGTGATAGAGAAACCACAGATGTATGGTTAAAACCGTTCTTCCTTTCAACCGAAAGATGCCACCTAAGTCAGAGTAATTAGCTCACCATCCCTTTCTGAGGAAGGAACAGGATGTCAAGGTGAAGCTTTTGTTTGGAATAGCGTTGAGAATTTGTTTACCTGGATCCTTCCCCAGAAGCAATAAGTAAGCCCTGGAATGTATGCCTTCAACATTTAAAATATTAATAAATGTCGGGTGCCAAGTTACTCTCTCTGCGTGTCTGACATTTCCCTTATCCTGCCATCTAACCATCTAGAGGAGGCTTTCATACCAGTGCTCATGCCAAAACCATCTTCCGGGATAAACGGTAGCCTCAGCAGAGACAACGACGCTCAGGTTGTGTTTCACGTATTGACAAATCGATGCCTCCGAACCTGCCAGCCCCCATTCTCACTTGGCTCGACACTAAGCCTCACGGAGGCCATGTTCATTCCAGTTCATCTCTGCAGGCTCAGTTCATAAGGGAGACTGCAGATTAATTAGTTCCAGAGTCTTATTTCCAGGTGTGGTTTAATGAAGCCCATGTTCCTAGTCGGAGGGGAGAATTGAGCATCTGTGGCAGGTGGGAGAAGGCTGGGTGGGGAGGCCAGGCTCCGTCCCTGCGGGTGCAGTGAGGAAGTGAGAGCAGGATGGGGCACAGGTCTCAGAGCGTGGGAGACGGGATGACGCTGGGCGGTGCCAGTGGGCAGATCACAATGTGCCCAGCCTTCTCAGCCGGGAGGGAATGAGAGTCTCGTCACCAGGCGTCTTCTGTAACCGTGGCCGTCCCCTTTTATTGGGATGTCAGACAGGGCTAAAGGATGTGAAGTCTTATTCAGGAACTTGTGATGAAGTGTAAAGTGAATGGTGAGCAGAGTATTTCTGCCTTCTGGGCTGAAGTGACACACAGCTATTCTCCCAGTGAAGGGCAGGTGGTGATTAAAGGGTACAGAAGTGTAGTAAGTATGGATGGCTTTTGCTCACCCAGTCTCTGGTGTCCTATGACCTTTGTGGGGATAACGACACCCCCACTGCTTATTATGGCCTTCCTTTTTCTCTATAGGGGACAGGCTTAGTAGACCTGCCAAGCCAAGTGGCCTGCTACCCACCCAGGTCAGGGCTAACCATGGGCACCAGCCTGGCCAATCACATTCACTCCTGGGACTTTGAATCTTTTTTTTTTTTTTTGGAGACAGAGCCTCAAGCTGTCCCCCTAGGTAGAGTGCTGTGGCATCACAACTCACAGCAACCTCCAACTCCTGGGCTCAAGCGAATCTCCTGCCTCCACCTCCCAGGTATCTGGGACCACAGGCGCCCGCCACAACGCCTGGCTATTTTTTTTTTTTTTTTGAGACGGAGCCTCAAGCTATCCCCCTGGATAGAGTGCCATGACATCATAGCTCACAGCAACCTCCAACTTCTGAGCTCAAGCAAGTCTCCTGCCTCAGCCTCCCAAGTAGCTGGGACTACAGGCACCTGCCACAACACCTGGCCATTTTTTGGTTGCAGCCATTATTGTTGTTTGGCGGGCCCGGGCTGGATTTGAACCTGCCACCTTAGGTGTATGTGGCTGGCACCTTAGCCACTTGAGCCACAGACGCCGAGCCTATTTTTTTTTTTGTTTTTTTTTTTGATTGCAGCCGTCATTGTTCTTTGGTGGGCCCGGACTGGATTCGTACCCGCCACCTTAGGTGTATGTACACATACACCTTAGGTGTATGGCGCCTTAGCTTCTTGAGCCATAGGTGCCAAACTGGGACTTTGAATCTTGAGCAGAAAAAAAAAAATGAAATAAAAAAAGTCAGGAAAAAAATAGAAAAAAAAAAAAAAAAAGGATTGGCACTCATTAATCCCAGGCCATGGTCTGACAGAGCATGAATCAGTCCTTGCTTCCCAGCTCCCAGCTTTGTCCTGGTTCTGCTGCTTGCTGAGCCTGGTTCCACCACCTTATTTTTTGATTCTGGAATCTGGAACTGCCTTCTGTGTTCTGGGATATTCTTCTGTTTAAGAGTTGATTGTGGTCACTTAATATCAATCACTATGGGTACAAGTAATATGAGGGTGTGTATCCAGCCTTCCCAGCATATCACATTTTGGGGGTAGAAGATGATTATTGCTAATCAGTCTCCACATGAAAAAGGCTTCTTAGGATGGAGAAGAATTGGTTACAGGAATAGAGATACCTGTCCACGAGTGCTGGGTTATTACTGAGACCATTTTGCATATGCACTGATAAAAATAATTACAATAATAATAGGCGATTTAAATATTTTTAATTGCGTGCTGAGCTTTGTGCTAAGGATGTTGTGTGAATAATATTTCAATTCCTTTTTTTTTTTTTTTTGAGAGAGAGAGTCTCATTGTGTTATCCTGGGTAGAGTGCCATAGCGTCACAGCTCACAGCAATCTCAAACTTGTGGGCTTGAGCAATTCTCTTGCACTGCCCAGTGGTTAGTGGTCAGCCTCCTGAATAGTGGGGACTCGAGTGTCTGCCACAACACCTAGCTGGTTTTTCTATTTTTAGTAGAGATGGGATCTCACTCTTGCTCAGGCTTGTCTCCAACTCCTGAGCTCAAGTGATTCCCCTGCCTCAGGCTCCCAGAGTGCTGAGATTACAGGTGCGACCCACCTCTCTTGGCCAATACTTCAACTCTTAACAAACATATTTTATGGTTGGGTGGGAAGTAGAATCCCATTTTAGAGGTGAAAATTGAGACATAGGCGTGAAATAATTCAATTAAGGTTACCTGGAAATGGGGTGGAGCTGGGATTTGAACTTGGGTCAACTGTCTGGATCTTTTATTTTTTTCTGCACTGATTTTCAAGTTCACCTCTATGTCTAACTTAGTGACTCTCTCCCCAGGGACATTTGTAAGTGTCTGGAAACAATCTGGCTGCCACACTGGCCAAGGGGCTGTTGTTGGCATAGTGTGAGCTGATGCCAGGGATGGGGGAACACAGAACAGCCCTGGGAAGCATGGTCCATCTCCCCAAATACCAATAGTGCCAAGGCGGGGAAAGCCTGGACTAGGACCCTTTTCTCCACACAGTTGGAACCAAGACAAATCCAGGGCTCGAGAAAATCAAGGCAGGTGAAAGCCTGAGCAGGGGAAGAATTGTTTCACTGGTCTCTGCCCGGCTCCACCACTTTTCTTGTCCTTTATTCCTGCTGTTTTGAGACCATCACAGCCGTTCCCCCCTCCCGTCTTCCCGCCCCTTTCTTTTAGCCACTTTAGAAATGTTTGTGCTGGCTTGGAGTCCTCCAGACACAGCTTATTAATAATTTCCTCTTGGCGTCTGCTGCCGCCTCTGTGTTAATGGCCCGGATCGGAGCGAGCCCTGGGCGAGGAGGACCGCATCCTGCCGGCGCCTGCTGGTCCAAAGAGTTCAACTCCATTTCTGCCGCCCAGAAGGCGGCCTAACTGGGTGAAAAGGAACTAAGTGCTCCAAGATCACCCAAAAGGGGCTAAATGCATGGAAGGAGCCGTTAGGATCTACCAGGTAAATAAATATGCTTTCCCCCCGAATTTGTCTAAGGCTTTATTTATAGAAGGGGCCTAAATGGCTTGGAACGTCTGTGTAAGAAGCTCTTAGCTCTCTGGTAATCCTCGTGGACTCCAAGGAAACACTTTACACCTATTATTATTATTATTTTTTGCCTTAATGGTAGTTAGGGAAGCCCAGGTGGTCCCACCATGGTGGGTAGGGACATAGGGGATGCCCTGCCTCCTGGCAGGAGAGGAGGAGGAGGGGGAGGACCCAGCTTGCCTTCTCAGCAGGGACCATCTTCTCAGGCGGGCTGGGGTAGAGGTGGGCACCTTCTCCTGCCCTCCCACAGGAGCCAGGCGCACCCCTGCCTGCACGCCTCTGCCCCCACGCCCTGTCCTAACCCACCATCCCACCCAGAGCCTTCCCTCCTCTCCCTTCCACCTTAACCTACACAGAGCTTTCATCCCAGCTCCCTTCCTCATGCACAGAAACCCTTGCCAAGAGTTTAGGACAGCAGCCCTGTCTGTCACTCTCAGCACCACTTCCTGACCTAACGCTGGAAGCACCAACCATGGTCTGGAGGCCGTGTGCTCCCACTCAGGTGAGGGGGAGACGGAGCAGACAGCGTCCAGGGCACCAGCGAGGCTGCCACCCACAGACCCTGGCTGGCTAACTCAGGCTTAAAACTGTTGTCGAATCAGCTGCCAACCCCTGCAGATTTCATGTAAAAATTCTAATTTCTGATTTAATTCTTTTTTCATAAAAGAGAACATTTGGTAGCATCAATCCAAACTAGCGAGCACTGCAAGCCTCTTACCAAGTCAGCTTCATGGAGCTGGCAGCCCCCTGCCCAGGAGAGAACTGCATGCCTGGATTTAGTCACCATTCTAGAATAGTTCAGGAGCAAATGCAAACAGAAAGAGAGAAATTATGTGATTCTAGAGTCGGGCCAGGAGGTGAGTGACTGCACTGCTGTCCTAAGCCCCTGAGAAGGGTTTCTGGGGTGAGGAAGGGACTGGGATGAAAGCTGTAGGTAGGTTCAGTGGGGAGGAGGAGAGGGATGGCTCTGGGTGGGATGCTGGGGCTAGGACAGGGTGTGAGGGCAGAGACGTGTGGGCAGGGGTGCACCTGGTTCCTGTGGGAGGCGAGAATCTGAAGCAGAGAGTTAGTTCATTTGGGAAAGGGAGGGAAATGTGGGCTCAACCCAGGAGTGGTGGGCTGGCCTGATGGCCCCATAGCCGCGTGCCCATCTGGACATTTGATTCCATGGGGGATAGAGAAGTGGCTGGAAGGCTGGGGGCCATAAGTAGCAGATCCCCAGCCAGGCGTCTCCACAGAGGCCCTTCACACCTTGACCCAAAGTCATTTCTTCTGCCCTGGAGCCTTGTACACTGCAGTCTAATGAACCCAGGCGCTGGGGTCAGGACAGGGAGTGATACCAGCTGAAGGCCCTAGCCCTGAATCCCTGCAGTGTCCCCAGCGTGCCTGGGGTCCCCCAGGCCTGAGTCCTGCTCCACATGGTGGCCCTTCTGACTCCTTGTGCTGAACAGGTGCTTGGGCACCTGTGTCTTCTGCTGTGGGGAATGGCTCAAGAGCCAGGGTCCCTGGAGAAGTGATTTCTGGCGAGTGGCCTTAACAGCCCAGGAATGACCAGCGGAAAATTCAAGTAATAGCTAATCGGGAAGTTCTCACTGCCTCAACTACGATCCCAATCTCAAGGCGCTGTATGACAAACACTTGTACACACGTAAAGCTGAGCTATGCTTCTTCATTTAAACATCATTCTGCTGGCTCAGGAACTGGGCAGCATTTGAGCGCGGCCTTCTGGGATTTGGGGAGCTTGAGGTTTGAACCTATATGTCCTCTTTCTGCTTCTCTCTGCCACTAGAAATGGCCTCCGTCTCATGACTCTGGTCTGTTTTGTTTGTTTGTTTGTTTTTAACTAAACCACATTTATGAGGCATCATGGAAACAGTAATTTCTTGGCAAACTTTGTATTTACAAAATGCCTACAATGTGGGAGTTGGTGGGAGGGCACATGGGGTCAGTACAAGTGCCTAGGGGGAGCTTTGTTTTTCTGATGGTTTGTGCCCTAGGATAGAACAGGTTGTGTCTCTGTATTAAGGAGAAAAAAGGCCTGGCGCAAGCTGGGATCAGGTGGATAGTAGTCAAAGACGGGCTCCCCACTTGGGAAACTGTTTATGACGGTGGGAATTTCAGAGCCTCAGAAACCACCTGACCTTAGAGATGCTTACAGGGCGTCCGATGTACACACAGGCTGGCGTCAGCATCTCTTTTTGTGTCTGAGTCTGTTCGGAAATACATACATGATTTCAGAGACTGGGGGAAAATAAATGGCATGTACCAGGATTCCGACAGATTAAAAACATTCCAAAAATGTTCTGCTTTTGCGTCTATTGTATTTTTACTTTATTGCTGGTGATTTCTCCTTTGACTGGCTAACGGGAACACATTTTTTTTTCCTAGGTGCTGCCATTACCCCTTCCTGCTACTTTCCAGGTCACTAATTTTTCTGCTTGGAGTTCATTCTGTTTAGACCGATATGCTGTCTCTTTTAATGAGGTTATTTCTGGGTTATTAGCCTTCCTGTTATATGATACCTTATGTGGAAGACCTAATTGATGTAAATCAAACACAGCTTGCAGGAAAAAAAAAAATCAAAGTCATCGTTCAGGCGTTCGGTGGATCTGGAGGCATCTCAGGATTTCAGTATTTAAAACTACTTTTTCAACCAGAGGTTACGTGTAGCTAATAACACAAATAAATCCTTTCTCATTCGTAAATTAGCAGGTTCAAAGAAGTGGAAATTGAAGGAGAGCATTGGCATTTTGGTTTGCTGAATAAGCTTCAGACAGAAATTAGACTGAAAAGTATCGAGTGGGAGGGGTTTAATTGTACAGTTCAATAACCTTGCCAACATAGTTTTATTAAGGCATTCTTACATAAGCCATTAAGCTTTAGGTTAATTTTTACAGATATTTTCCGGCTGTACTTAACGAATAGGGATAAAATGAAGCAAAAGGAAGCTCTTCCTCTAGAACCCTCACAGGTCTCCTGAGCGGCATCACTTGACGGGGATTTTTGTGGCTCTTCGGTCATCAGAGGGGCGGGTTGTGAGGTTCACATTAGCAAGAGGAGGACGCTTTTTTTTTTTCCCCCCTCATTTTGCTCCTGGACGTTAGCTCTGTCACAGGAGATTCTGACGTGCAGGCATATTATTTTTGTCTTGAAAGAAAGAAAAATATGGTTTGCTCTCTTATTTTTTTCCTTAAGGTCTTGTTCATTCATTATGTTCCCCGCCTGTCTCAGAGAGAAATTGCTCCATGCCTGGGAAGGTGAGGCCAGTCCTGAGCTCTCCAGAGGGAGCACCTGGGAGAAGGTGCCTCCATGGAGCAGGGGAGGGGTTCTGGGGGATGAGGTTTGGGCGGAAATGGGGAGGATGGGGCAGAGGTGATACCCACAGGCCACACCCACTGCTGGTGCAGCAGAAGGTGTGGGGGGTGGGGTTCAGAGTACCTGGGTTAATGTCAAGTCCATCCCTGAATAACCATGTAGTGCTTGGGGAGAAACTTACCTCGTTAATGAAAACACCAGAATCTTCAAGGTAAACTGAGCTGCCTCAACCCTGCAGGTGCCTGAAGCCCTCTGGGGACCAGTCCCCCAGCTCAGCTCTCCTGTGACACGCTCATTGCCCTTGGTTAGGGAAAATGATAATATCTCTGGTACAGGTTTGCACAGGGAAAATCATGAATATAAATAAAAGCACCGTATTGACCGCCAGACACAGGATAGCATATTTGATGTGGAGTCTTGTGATGACAGTCACAGAATTCTGGGGGCATTGCTGTTGGTGTCACTGCCCAGTGTGACCATGAATGGATGCTCAGTCCCAGGGGTGACACCTCCATTTCATACCAGGGTCCAGGCCTGCGATGGTTCTTGCCCAGAGCCCTGGACCATCTGTTCACTCTGTCAGAGGCCAGACTGAGAGAAAGAGGGTCTTTCACCCACGACGAAGGCTGGGTGGCCCTGGCCTCTCATGAGATTTGATTGAGCAAAGTAGCAGGACGAGGGTGTGAGCCATCACCGTCTGCTGCTGGGATGCCACACTTGCCTCAGGTGTGGCTGGGAAGGGGAGGGTTGGCCCGCTCTGGGCATGGCTTGTCAGAGGGCGAGAGATGCTGCCTTCTCCAATTCTGTCTTTTTTGTTTGTTTATTTATATTTATAGTCATTTTCTGTCATAACTCTTTAAATTTCTGAAAGAGGCTCAGCGCCTGTAGCACAGTGATTACAGCGCCAGACACCTGGACTGAGGCTGTCGGGTTCGAATCCGGCCCAGACCAGCTAAACAACAAAGACAACTGCAACAAAAAATAGCCAGGCGCTATGGCATGTGCCTGTAGTCCCAGCTATTTGGGAAGCCAAGGGGAGAGAATTGCTTAAGCCCCAACGTTGGAGGTTGTGATGCTACAGCACTCTACCAAGGACAACATAATAAGACTCTGTGTCCAAAAGTAAATAAATAAGTAAATATTCTGAAAGAAAAATTCAGAATTGATATGAATGACTCATGGAAACAAAATCAAAATTCAGCTAGCACAGAAATTCCCCAACGTCCTCCTAAAGAATCTCGCCATATTCTATGAAGCATCTATGCAATGATTCACTTGATATTTTTATTTAAATAAACATCCTGGCTGGGCCTACTGGCTCATGCCGGTGATCCTAGCACTCTGGGACGCCCTGAGACAGGTGGATCACTTGAGCTCAGGAGTTCCAGACCAGCCTGAGCCAGAGTGGGACCCTGTCTCTACTAAAAATAGAACAACTAGCTGGCGTTGTGGCAGGTGCCTGTAGCCCCAGCTACTGGGGAGAATGAGAGGAGAGGATTAATTTGAGCCCAGGAGATTGAGGTTGCTCTGAGATATGATGCCATAGCACTCTATCCAGGGTGACAGAGTGAGACTCTGTCTCAAAAACAAACAAACAAACAAACAAATAAGTGAAAGACATTTAGCTTAACAGGAAAGTGTATGCCCATCTGGCGCCTGAAACTCCATACTCTTTGCCATAAGAAGGGGATGGTCCTGAGACGGGCACACTGTCATTTTCATTGGCCTGCTCTGCCGTCCCAAAAGGCTCCAGCCACAGACACACCTGTCCTCACACACAAAATAGACACAACAGGGCCCACACAGCACGTATGATGCTGCACCATCTCCCCTACAAAACACGGATAGTGCACGACCAGAAAAGAGCACAAAACATGGACGCTGCGTAAACACATGGCACAAATGCTCCGTGTCCACAGCACACGCCACGAGCACCCACACTCACACAGCACGTAGCACACCGACACACGAGCCAGGCACACGGAAGAGCACTGACGACACCCCCCCCCCCAACTGCTGTACACAGAGCATCAACTCACACACACACAGTGCAGGGCACACAGCACACCGACTGAGGCACACATATTTTTCACTTTTAAGAAAAAGAAAACAGGAACAGAAAATGCACAAAATGTTGGTGGTAACCATTTTCAGGGAGTTATACTTTGGATAATCATCACTTTCTTCCCTGCCCTCTTAGTAGTGAATTTGTCACTTGTAAAGAGAGTCTCCGTTCTGTACACCAGGCTCCTGTGAACCCCCCTGAGACCAACGTCTGATCCTGGTCAAGGTCATGCTCCCAGCACAGCATGGAGCTGATGGCCTGAGGAACCCAAGAAGCCCCTTCCAGGACTCCACACAGTGTTGGGCCCTTCTGCCCCTGCAGCTCCTGAGCTGGTTATGTCCAAGGATGCCAGGGATGGGAGACTCAGCTGCCACTGCACACCCAGCAATTTCACTAGATTTCAGCTGGACTTGTGTCCTCAGACGCTCACCTTTGACAGAATGTGCTTTGATAGTGACCTGAGGGCCTTTCCGTTCCTGTGTCTGGATTTTGTCTTCCATTCAGTTCACACCTCACAGTGGACAGGGGCCTGACTGCAGAGTCTGTATTTCAATAAGTTAATCAGCTGTCAGCAGGGCAGCAGGCCCTGTGCTGGGCTCCAGGGGTGTGGACGTTAATCTGTACACTCCTAGGGGGAAGGCAGGCTCCCAATAGCTGAAATGTACCAATTGGCTCAAACCACAGCAGCTCAGGGCTCAGCGACCTAATAGTAACCAGAGGGTTGCCTTGGTACTCAGGTGGAGTGGACGCTAAGGGTGGCAGACTTTGGCCTCCTGCAGATGACCCCCAGCAGGGACAGGAGCACAGATGGTTGAGGTTCAGATGCTGGCTTACAGTCTGTTCTGGTTGGTGTGTACCCAGCTCTTTGCTCCTGGAGTTCCAGAGCCATGCTGCTCTCCACCTTCTCACGGAAACCCAGCTTCCTCCACAGGTCGGATCTGCATCCATAACTCAAGACCTTACACACTCCCGACTGTATTTTGGTTGCACAGAGGCTAGGTGTGGATTCTGGAAAGAGTTAACTAAGCATTGTTGTCTGGCAGTGATGGGGCAGGAAACCCAGAAAAGGTATTTCAATGCTCAGGCCTCCCAAATGGTTGCTATTTTTTGTGTCTCATGGAGGCTCGAACACGGGGGTCAGTCTCCGTCGGGGGACAGATGCTGTGTAATGAATAACCTTGGGTTTCTTATTTTGTCTATATTTCCCCACAATCTGAGGAGATTCACAGCTTTGGGGCGTATGGTACAGGGGCTGGTGGTTTCATAAATGAGCTATTAGAGGGTAATTAGCAAGGAGGCTCACACACCCGGGATGTACACACCAGATGGACTTCAGGGGTCTGGGGCGACAGGGACGGCTTCTTTGGAGTGAGACATCTAAACTGGAGCCTGAGATTTAAATAAGGGTTGGCTGAGCAAAGACGGGGTGAGGAAAGTATTTCATGCCAAAGGAACAGCATGCGTGGAAAGCCTGAGGGCAGGAAAGGATGGAGGATGGTAGGACCACAGAGGGGCTGTGTGATGACAAGAGCCAGTCAGATGGCCCCACTGGGCTGGGGCACAGGGGCAGGAGGGGACCTGGAGGCCACATTAGGTGCTGGTGTTTATGTGCAAGGCAATTTAACTCCATTACAGAGAGATTTTTAAAATGTATTCACGGTGCATCTTACAAGGGTACATGGGAAACTTACTAAATGTAGAATGTAAACGTCTTAACACAATAACTAAGAAAATGCCATGAAGGCTGTGTTAACCAGTTTGATGAAAATATTTCAAATTATGTATAAAACCAGCACATTGTACCCCCTGACTGCAGTAATGTACACAGCGATGATTTAATAAAATAAATAAAATGTATTTGGCAGCCCTGAAGGTATTAAAAACTAACTCCCACAATTAATTGTCCTCAATGCCTTCTCGTTGCCTGCAGGTTGATGCCCACCTTTCCACCTGCAGGTTGATGCCCACCTTTCCACCTGCAGGTTGATGCCCACCTTTCCACCTGCAGGTTGATGCCCACCTTTCCACCTGCTCAGGGTCCTGGGACACTGACTCCTGTGGACCCTTCTGGCCTCTTGTTGGATTCAGCCAAGGCAGGAGATTATAGAAAGTAAAGAAAATGAGGCAGTGTCTCTGCCCCGGCTCCCTCCCTTCAACCGGGTTCTCCCTGTTTGCAGGTTCCGGTAACTTCTCTCAGCCTTTCCCCGGAGCTCAGCCAGAGGACAAAACTCCCTGGTATCCCTGTGGTCTCCTAACACCCTGACCTTGCCTCTGCAAACAGCCTCCTGATTGAGCCAATCCAGGGTGCCAGCTGATTCCTGCAAGAAATCAAAAAATGGAAGTGCCAGCACACTGAGGTATCGCTCCCTGGTGAACCCCCTCTTATCTCTCAGGAGTATCTGCTGTTCTTGAGGTGGCATTTTCATTCCCCTCCTTGCTTGTGTCCACTTAGCTCATCACACCCCCAGCTATGGCGAGGAGCTCCAGCCGGCCTCCTTCTCTTGTCTGTCCTCAGTGCACTAGGCATCACCTCCCAATTGTCATTGTCGCTGTTTGCCTGAAGGCTCTCTCTGGTCACCAAAAGAGACTTCACCACCAGTGTGGCAGCCCCACATGCTGGGGCTGGGGCTGGGGATTAATGTCTTAACCTCCCAAAAGGCGGAAAGGAGTTGATGCGTAAATACATCAGCCCTCTCCCTACTCTGATGAGATGCTCTGAGCCACGTGGTTTCCTGGCAGGATTAAGCTCCAGTGGCGAGTGATGGCAGCCGGCTGAGTGACACACCCCTTATAGGGGCCTTCCCCCTCTCTCTCCTTCACTACCTTCTCCTCTACAACTGTGTTCGGAGATCACCTCCCAAAAGCACTGTCTGGATTTGAGTCCGTACTTCCCCTTCTCCTCTGTGAAAACTGTGATAGTATGGACATGCCTTTGGGCGAATACAGTGTTTTCCTCACTCCTAGGCCTTATGAGCATGGTCTGAACTTTTTTCTGTGACTTACATCTACTCTGTATGGTGTTCATTAGATCATCCACAGTGATCTGGTTTCTGTAATCCACTCACCAGCCCTGCTGCACGGTGGCCCGTGCGTGAATCGTGGCTCTCTTTTGATCCCCTTTTCTCATTTCTTATTTTCATCTCTATTGTAATCCATGAACACCCGTGTGTGTGTATTTTTACATATAGGTAAAACTTCTCCTTCACTAAACACCGAGGAGCGGAATTGCTGTGTTAGAGGGTAGGCGTATTTTCAAATGTAAACGTTCTGAAAAGTCGTATCAATTTACATTCCCTCCAGAAGCCTGTTCCGCTCACTATTGTGATACTCGACATTCTCAGACTTTCTGACACCGTCCTGTCTGTGGGGCGGGAAGTGATGTGTCCTTATACTTTCCAGCTACATTTCTTCTTAATACAAGGTAGAGCGTCTTTTCCTACATTTCTGGGTATTTTTTTGTGAATGGTTTTTTTTGTATTTTTTCTGGTGGGCTCATTGCTGTCTCATTTTAAAGTTTAAAATTTTAAAAATTATTTAAATATTCTGGATGTAATTATTCATACCCGTATGTATACATATGTGTGCATGTCTGCAGGAAAGACCTTAATCCAGTCTGTGGCCAACCCGTTTACTCTTGTCTGGTGTCCTTAGATGGACACGGGACTGGAAGTGGCACGGGGGTGGCCTGGTGTCTCTTGTGCTGCCTGGGGGTGGCCTGGTGTCTCTCGTGCCCCTCTCACTTTCCTCGGGGGCTTTGTGCTAAGTGGGAGTAGTCCCGACAGAGTGCACAGGGGGAAACCCAGTGGACACCACTGGCTGTAGTAAAGCAGATTTGAACTTGCTGGTTTGAACCAAAGAGAAGGCAGTGAAAATGGAGAAAACTGAGTATGATTAAGAGATACTTTAGGGCGGCACCTGTGGCTCAGTGGGTTAGGGTACTGGCCTCATATACTGAGGGTGGCAGGTTCAAACCTAGTCGCAGCCAAACTGCAACAAAAAAATAGCGGGAAGTTGTGGCGGGCACCTATAGTCCCAGATACTTGGGACGCTGAGGCAAGAGAATCCTAAGCCCAGGAGTTGGAGGTTGCTGTGAGCTGTGATGCCACAGCACTCTACTGAGGGTGATAGAGTCAGATTCTGTCTCTACAAAAAAAAGAGAGATACTGTAAAGAGAATTTGTGGATTTTATGTAGGTGAGAGAGATATTAGTGTCAAAATGACCACAGAGTATAGCCAAGATGAGCTAACAGGGACCAGAATGATCTTTCTGCCTAGAAAAAAAAAAAATTAAAAAAAGGAGAACCTACCTATTAATTAGCCAATGAGAGACAGAAAGCAGAAGGATGGAACCCTAGTGAAGTAAGCCCTGTCATCGTCCTGGCTTATTTCCCAGTGAGAGGTTTCAGGTGGGCGAATCTACAATTAGAGACTTCAACACCCTTTATTATTAATTGACAAAAAGTAGAGAAAAAAATCAGTAAGGCCATAGAAGATTTGAACAGTACTGGCCACTATCTTCACCTAATTGACATTTATAGACCATTCCGCTCAACTTCAGGAGAATACATATTAAAAAAAAAAATACATGTGACTTCACCAAGATAGAACATCTTCCAGGCCACAAAAATTATCTCAAAAAATCTGAAGATTCAGATCGTGTAAATTATATGTTCTCTAACCACAGTGGAAGGAAATTAAAAGCCAATAACAGAAATAAAGGTAAAAAAAATCCACAAATATTTGGAAAATAAATAACACTCTTTAACCTGTTTGCCAAACATAAAAATCAAAAGTCAAAAGTACTGTGAAATGAATGAAATGAAGACACACCACATTAATGTTTGTGAGAAGTTCACCAAAACAGTATGTAGAGGGGAATTTGTAGCGTGGAACATCTGTGACTATATCAGAAAAGGAAAGATGGTCTTGAATGAATGATCTCAACTTCCAGCTTCAGATACTAGAAAAAGAAGGGCAAACGAAACTCAAAGTAAACAAAATAAATAATATGGATCAGAGTGGAAATCAGTGAAAACAGGAAAAAGTGGAATAAAATTAGCAAATCCCTATCTAGACTGATCTAGAGAAAAAGAAGGAAGAAAACAATTACTAATACCCAAAGTCAGAGTGGGGACACCATACGCTTTCTAAAGATATTAAGGGAATAATAAAAGTGGCTCAACCTATAATCCTAAACTCTGGGAGGCTGAGGTGGGTGGATGGCTTGAACTCAGGAGTTTGAGACCAGCCTGAGCAAAAATGAGACCAGGTCTCTACTATGAATAGAAAAACTAGCCAGGCATTGTTGTGGGCAACTATAGTCCCAGCTACTTGAGAGGCTGAGGCAAGAGGATTGCTCAATCCCAAGAGTTTGAAGTTACTGTGAGTTAAGATGCCACCAGGGCACTCTATCCAGGGTGACACAGTGAGACTCTGTCTCATAAAAAAAAAGAGAGAGAGAGAGAATAATATGAGAATATTATAATTAACTTTTTGACGATAAATTCATCAATTTAGATGAAATAAAAAAATTTTTGAAAAGATACAAACCATAAAGGTCACTCAAGAAGGGTTAGATAACTTGAATAGCCCTTTATCTATTAGACAAAATGGATTTTTTATTAACAATCTTCCCTCAGATAAAACTTGAGGCCCATCCAGCTTCAAGGCTGAGTTCTACCAAGCATCTAAGGACAGAATAATACCAGTTCTGTGCAAACTCCTGCAAAACATTAAAAAGGAGAGACTACTTCCTGATTCATTCTATGTGCCTAGAATGCTGATACTAAAATTCAGACTAAGACAGTGCAAAGTAACAGCTATTATTCCCTATAAACATTCATGCCAGAGTTCTTAAAATGTGTTTAATAAATCAAATTAAACAGTCAAAATGGTGATACATTGTGATGAGAGAGTTGGGCAATAGCTAGAGAGGGCTGAGGGGAGTTAGGGAGGGATTTTTGTAGCAGGAGACCTACCTGTGTTTAAACTCATGGTAGGAAGGAGCCTGCACCCACAGAAGCAATAATGGAGCGCTCCATCTGTTTCTCGACTCCCTTTGTGCATTTGAATTGTCTGGAGAACTTTGAAAAAATGCTAGGCCCAGGTTCTGTTTCTATAATCTGATTCCCCAGAATCCCCTTCCAGAGGGAGGCTGAGACAGGGGACACTATTTTTTTTTTAATCAAACCTCATTAGGTGATTCATATAAACAGCCATGGTTGAGCACTGTTGCAGGGGCTGGGATCCGAGCGCATAGGTGAATAGCTGGGCCTCACTGCAGAGAGAGCCGCTCACTGTCACAGAAGCAAGGGAGATGGTCACAGGTGCAACAAGCTTGAGAGTTTGATGGCAGAATGTTAAGGTAAGTCCCTACTGTTAGTTTCTATTTTTAGGAATCTTTCTATAAAGTGGCCCTATAATTCCTAGCCAAGCCAAACCACAGACTGCCAGGCGAAGGGAGCCAGAGTGAAGGAATTGCCCATAATTACAATGGCAGAGTTTGGATAGGGGTACAGGTCTCTTGTCTTCCGTCACATCATGATGTCACTGTCTGATGGGATCTAGTGTCCCCACCTACTCAGATAAGAAGCTGGATTTGGGGTGACTTCAGGAAGGAGGTGGAGGAAGCTTCATTTTCTTTGACAGATGCCTAAGCATTGGACCCTAGCTCATTTTAAAGAGGCAAGAATTGACGAAGGCTAACCAATTCTCAGGAGGCAAATATCAGTTGTAAGCATGCAAAGGGTTTATCTGAGAACGTAATGATTTCTTCTTATCACAATCTCTTCATATTGGTTTTGCTATGAAATTAATAATTGTCGTTTAATGAATACTAGAGGTTGAGGGTAGTAGGACTTCTGAGTCTAATAAGATAGATGGATGCGTACGAGCAGTGTGTTTGTCTTTGGAGAAAAAGAAATGGAATTTTCACAGAATTTCCATCACAAGCAGAACATTATCAGTTGCGTGTTACTTTTTCTGCTTAAAAATTAAAAAATGAACTTTTCTCAGCTTTTAAAATTATTAATTAGCACATCTGGAAGATTTGTTTTCAACAGACTGACTCCTTGATGCTTTGGACGGAGATGCTTATACACTTAAATGTGGTGATTTTCTTGAGATGTTTATAATAACTCTCTATCCAGGAGCCATGATCTCTCTGTCCAGGAGTCATGAAATTTGAGACTCCAGAAAAGATTTTGACTGGGCTTTAGGGGGAAAAGATGGGAGGGACCTCTGGGGGTTAAATACAGTGAATAGTTTCAGCATTGGCTATTTTATGCGTAGGAACCAGTTATGAAAACTTAATAAAATTTCAAACTAGACAAGTGTTTATACTACTTAAAAAGAGGTGTTTGAGCTATTGCATCTGCCTGACTACGAGAGTGACGTGGTACTGCCATTTACTGGGAACTATCTTCGGGAGTAAATCTGGATGAGATTCCATCTTTTTTTTTTTAATCTATTCTTTTTATATGGTGCAGTTTTGCATTGTAGTGAGATGCATTTGGAGGAAAAAAATGCACGTGGAACTACATTAGACCAGAACTTGCCTGTTTTTTCTCTTGGTAGGTTTGCAGCTGCAAAGGGAGTTTGGGGGGGGGGGTGGAATTAGGGGTTCATTTTGAAGACTACAGTTAATGAGCAGAGGTTGGCTAAAAGGAGATAAGATTATCAGTTCAGATTTAAAAAAATATTGCTGTTTAACATACACTGAAATGCATACATCGTCAACAGTTTTATCACATTTGAAAAATGTGCAAACCTAAGTGACCCAAACCCATATCAAGATACAGGGTGTCCATAAAATTCATGAACCATTTAAAGTAGAAAGTTCTTTTGTGGTAAATTCTTGACCCCTCTCTTCAGAGACAACTACAGTTCTGATTTCTGTCATCATAGACACCTTTTCCTTGTTTCAGAACTCCTTATACATGGACTCATAAAGCATACATTCCTCTGTGTGTCTGGTTTTGCTGAGAGTAAAACCTGGTTTTCTGAGGTCCTTCCATATTGCCATAGGTAGTAGTAGTTTATTCTTTCATCTCCATTGTACGAAAATACCACAAGGTATTTGTCTATTCTATCATTAAGCGTATTTAGGGGTCGTCTTCTTTGTTGTGTCTGCTATTAACATTCTTGTGCAAGTATTTTTGCAGATATATCTCTCAGTTTCTCTTGGGTAAACGTTAAGGAGCGGAGTACCGGGTGACATAGTGTAGGTGTACCAGGTAATTTCATAAGAAACTGCCACACTGGTTCCTAAAGTGGCATTGCCACTTTATTCCACCATCCTCAGCGTGTGAGAGTTCCAGGGGCTCCCCGTCCTCCTCATCAACATCTGGTGTGGTCGTTCTGTAAGTGTAGCCAATTCTAAGGTTTGAAGTGGCGTCACCTTAGGGCATGGATGTGTATGACCCTGATTAACGTTGTTGAACACTCTTTGCATGTGCAAACTAGCCATTCCCATATTTTTCTTTGTGAAATGTATATTCAGTTTTTTTGCTCTGTCTCCTAACTGTTAAGTTGTGGGACTTCATTGTCGGTGCCTGCTGTGGCACCCCGTCACCGCATGAATAAAAACACCTGGGCCACAGATTGAAGGTACATGCCTGCAGGAGGTGGGCTTCCCAAAGGTGCAGGGAGAGCCCCGAGTGACCTCTGTCGTGGCCTTTTATTGACGCATTGTACAACAGGTGTGGGGGGCCCTGCACAAGGACTATGTGCTCAAGGATCTCTACATGCTCTTTCCCCATGGGCTCAACTCCCACCCTGTTGCACCCCACATGTCCAAAGTATAACACCTGCTTGCTAACAAGCAAGCATGCAACTGCCTGAGGGTTGTCTGCAGACAGCAAGACATCACCATGCCAGCTAGGAAACTGCTCCCAGTAGAGCAGTCCTCCCTTACAGAACCACAGTCTGCTTCTCTTATGCCTGGTGCTTGATCTCCTATGCTCCACATAGTCTAAATGTAAGACATTTGGTCATCTGATGCATTTGACATAATTTCGCCTAGCCTTTAGCTTTACTGTTTATTTATTTATCATATTTTTAATTAGTAGAAGTTTTAAATTTTGATGGAGTTCCTGTTTTTCTTTTCTATTTCATGCTTTTAGATTTTTTTCTTGAGAAATATTTCCCTCTCTTGAGGTCACAAAGAGATCGTCTTATGTTTTCTTCTAGGAAATTTGTTACTTTTAGATTTTAGGTTCAGGTTTTTGATTGACTTTGAACTAATTTTTTGCCCGTGTTGGAAAAGAGGTTAAAGTCAATTTTTTTTTTCTCTTACAGATACTGACGTATTTCAGAACTTTGGCTGAAAAGACTATTATTAAAATAAAATTTGTTTTAGTACCTTTGTCAAACATCTATTGACCATATAGCTGTGAAATCTATTTCTGGATTCTTTGTTCTGTTCCACTGGTCTTTTTGTCTCTTCTTGTACAAAAACCTTGGTACCTCTTTCATTATTACTTTAAAAAGTCTTTGTTCTTCTTTTTCAAAATTGCTTTGGCTCTACTACATGTATTTTTACATAATTTTTAGAAACAGCTTTTCAATTTCTTTTTGAAAAATCCTTATTGGATTTTTGCTTGGCATGGAAATTGAATCAATAGATCAATTTGGGAAAAAATGACATCTTGGAAGTGTTGAGAATTTCAATTCATGAGGTAAGTATAGATCTTTATTTGGATATTTAAAAATTTCTCTTAGACATTATATGTTGTCTTTAGTGTGAATTTCTTCTATATCATTTGCTAAATGTATCTCTAAGTATTTTACGTCTTTGAATGTCTTTATAAGGTGTATAATCTGATTTTTATTGCTCATATATAGAAATACAACTGAGTTTAGTTTATTTACTTTGTATTTTATGACATTAGAAGATCCATGGATTAATGCAAATAGTTTTTAAAATAATTTTTGGGGGTACTTTCCTTAGGATTTTCCTTATGTATAATAATGAGTGGGAATTTTAGTTCATAAAACACTGACATCCCAGCGCTTCTCCTGATTGGTTGGAAATCTATCAGTTGCCATTATCAGATGTAGGAAGTTTCCTGCTATTTCTGTTTTGCGGAGAAGTGTCAGTGGTGAATTTTATCATGAGTTTTTCTTCTGGATCTGTTGCAATAATTGTATGATATTTCAGCTTCATTTTTTTCATGTGGCAAATTACGGTTGTTTTTCAAATGTTAAACCAGCCTTGTATTTGGGGAGTAATCTCACTGGTTTGATATGTATTATACTTTTTATATATTGTGGATTAATTTTTTTCATACATGGTCAAGCATTTTATGATGTATGGTAATGGGGAATGTTGGTCTGCACTATTCTTGTTTATAATACCATATAATTTTGGAATAAGGATTTTGTTTGCTTTATAAGATGGCATGGGAAATGTTTTCTCCTCCCTACTTTCTGAAAGAGTTTGAGAATATGTCTTACTATTTATTCTATACACATCTGAGAGAACTTACCAGGGAATCCACCAGGAAAGTTTTAATGATGAGGACGGTTTTAACTGTGGGAAGATTTAAGCAGTGAACTTAATTTTTTAAATAGGTATAAGACTAATTATATTTCCTCTTTTTGGGAGATGTGCTTCAATAATTGTGTATTTTGAATAACTTTTGTATTTTATCCAAATTGTCAAATTTCTTAGCATAATACATCTGTATTAGTCTTTTATTTATTTATTTTATATTTTGTATTTTTTGCGTTAGTCTTTTAATGTCTGCAGAGTCTATAATAAGGCCTCCTGTCTTATATCTGATACTGGTATTTTGGGGATTTTTATGTTTTTCTAAAAGCATATCAGTTTTATTTATCATTTTGAAAAAATAATCTATTTTGTTGATTTGCCTTTGATATCTTCCTTATTTTCTCCTGTTGATTTTTGACTTAATTTTTTCTTTTCTTTAGCCTTTTAAGTTGGAAAATAAGATTTTTGATTTTATATCTTTCCATTTTTCTAATATAAACAATTAAAGCTAAAAATTATCTCAAGCACTGCTTTAGTTGTAGCACATACATTTTAAATATATCATGTTTTCATTACTCTTTTGTATAAAATATTTTATAATTTACATTATGTTTTCACAGTAGAATTTAGAGAATATTTTATGTTTGTTCATTTCTATTTTAATTCTAATAATTTAATTCCATCATAGTCAGAGAAAATCCTCTGTGTTATTTCAACCCATACAATTTATTAACCCTTTGTTAATCTGCTAACACATGGCTGCTTTAGTAAAGGTTTCATGTACACTTGAAACAGGCATTTATTTTGCTGTTGAATGTAGTATTTTATACAGCTCGGTTAGGTTGCATTGTTTGGTAATAGGTAGAAATTTCTTTTCCTTACATATTTTTTTTTGTAAACTTGTTTTATCGACTACTAGAAAGACAGTAAAGTCTTCAGTAATAATTGTACATTTATCTATTTCTCCCACTAGTTTTGACAATTTTTGCTTAATGTGATTTGAAGACCTGTTGTTATATGCTCATTACTTTTTTATATTAGTATAAAATGGCCCTTTTATCTTTACTAATATTCTTTGTCTTGCAGTCTACTCTGTCTGATTATAATATAGTTGTATCGTCTTTCTAAGTCCTATTGCTTACATATCTTTTCACATCCTTTAACTCACCCGTCTCTTTATATTTAAAGAGTGTTGCTTATAAACACTCTTAGCACATTTTTTGTCTTCTGTTTTTAGTTTAACATTAATAGCATTTAATATTATTTGGGTATTGCTGGGTTTAAATTTGTCACCAAATTTTTTTTCTCTGTGCATTTTTTCCATTTTTCACTTTTGGATTGAGAATTTTTAGTATTGTATTTTTTTATCCTCTATTTGCTTTTGTCTATGTCTCTTTGCTACTTTTAGTAGCTTAGTGTACTTCTAATAATCCCCTCCCATTCTGTTACTATTGTCTTGTATTTTACTTTTAATACATTGAAATGCCACAGTACAATGGTATTTTTCTTCTTTCAATAACCAAATATTATTTAAGGAATTAAGAAATGAGGGACATGTATTTTTCATTTAATCCACATATTTTCCATTTCATGTTATCTTAGTCTCTTATGTTGCAGTCTTTTATCAGTTCCTTTCAGCTGGAGGAAATATCTTCAACATTTCTGCGTAACAGTTAACTCGTGATGATTCTCTTAGCTTTGTTTATCTGAAAAGGTCCTCATTTTACTTTCCATTTTGAAGGTTATTTGCACTGGATATATAATTCTAAGTTGACAGAATTTTCTTTAAGCACTTTAAAAATGGTATACCATTGTCTCTGGCTTGAAATATTTCTGATAAGAGATAAGCTGTCATTCTTACCTACTTTTTTCTATAAGTAAGAATCTTTTTCTCCTCTATCTTAGTCTGTTTTGCATTGCTATAAAGGGAAACCTGAGGCTGGGTGATTTATCAGAAAAGAGGTGTATTTGACTCATAAGTCTGATGGCTGGGATGTTCAAGAATGGGGATGTGCATCTATGGAGGTCTGAAGCCGCTTTCATTCATGGCTGAAGAGAAAGGGGAGCCAGTGTGTGCTGAGATTACATGGTGAGAGAGAGATGAGAAGGTGCCAGGTACTTTTTAGCAATCATTTCTTTTGTGAACTATTAGAGTGAGAACCCTAATGAATACCTCTACCCCTAAGGGAGGGTGTTAATCTATTCATGAAGGATACACCTCCATGACCCAAACACTTCTCATTAGTCCCTATATCCAAAATTGGGGATCAAATGTTAACATTAGGTTTGAAAGGGACAAGTGTGTAGACCACAGCATGGTTTCTTTTAAGATTTTTCTCTTTATCATGACTTTCAAGTGATTAGAATATCATGTTTATTGCTTTAAATTTCTTTGACTTTTATCCTGATGAAGGATCATCAAGTTTCTTAGAGGCATATTTATATATACACACACACACACACACACACATATATACTTGGAGATATATATTTACTTAATTTGAAACATTTTCAGGCATTATTTCCTCAATTTTTTTCCTGTTCAATATCTTCCTTATCTTTTTCTGGAATTTCTATTCCACATATTTTAGAATATTTGATATGGAGTCACAGGTTATGAAGACACTTTTCATTTCTCACTCCATCTCAGTGTAATTATTGTAGAAAATACAATGGTTATATAGTATTTAATAGTACAAATGTGTAATAATTTACTTATTGTAGGATGTAGCTTCTGGTGTAGATCCCCAAAACAATTATCTCCTGGTATTTAAACTCTTATATAATTCCCTCCCCTTGAGTGTAGGCTGGACCTAGGAACTTGCTTCTAATGAATAGAATAGAGAGAAAATTAATGGGAACTTTCTTCTATGGTTAGGCTATAAAAGTCTGCCAGAATTCTCTTGTACTCTTTCTTCTTGCAAACTACAAAATGGAGAAGCTCACATAGGTATAAACTGAGGGAACACTGACAACAACCAGAGACCAACTAAAACCCTCTGGCCAAAAGCCTGCAAAAAAAAAATAAATTCCACCATTGATCACATGATTGAGCTTGAACACAGATTCTTCCCCATTGGAACCATCAGATAAAACCTTAGCCTGAGCTGGCACCAAGAGCAGTCATGTGAGAGACTCTCATTTACAGAACCCAAATAAACCATGCCCAGATATCACAGGAACTATGATATAATAAATGTTATATTAAGTCACTAAGTTTTGGAATAATCTGGCACACAACTGTAGATAACTAATACATTCTGTCTATCTACTAGTTTTGGACATGCTGCTCTCTCTTTTATGCTGTTATAAATGATGCTGCACTAAATAGACTAAAGAATATAAACTTTTACTTTGGAAATTCATTTCCTAAGTGGAATCGATGAGTCAAGAGGTATGAGCAGGACTCAGTTTGGTAGTGCAAGTGAGGTGGTTCACACCTGTAATCCCAGCCCTTTGGGAGGCCAAGGTGGGTGGATTGCTTGAGCTCAAGAATTTGAGACCAGCCTGAGCAAAAGTGAGACCCCATCTCTACTAAAAATAGGAAAATTAGGTAGGTCTTGAGGCAGGCTCCTGCAGTCCTCACTATTTTAAAGGCTGTGGCAGGAGGATCGCATGCCCCAGGACTTTGTGGTTGCTATGAGCTATGATGCCATGGTACTCTACCCAGGTCAACAGAATAAGACCCTGTCTCTAAAAAAAAAAAAAAAAAAAAAAAATTCTTCTGAATATTATAAGAACATGGCCTCCGTACAAGGGTAACATGCAAACCCATAAAGTATTCCACTTTTTTTTTTTTTTTTTTTACCAAATGCTTAAAAGCAATTAAATGTAGGATGAATAATGTTTTATACCAAATTGTGTTCTGTATCTTGACTGTGGTAGTGCACACATAAGCCTATACCTATGATTTAATTACACAGAAGTACATACATATACCTCCACTGAGATCACAGGTAAAACTGGGGACATCTGAATGGGATCAGTAGGTTATATCAACATTATGGTTATGACATTATACTGTAGTTTTATAAGATATAGTCATTGGGGGGCAATTAAGAAAAGGCTATGTGTGATCTCTCTGTATCATTCCTTTCAACTGAATGTAAATCTATAATCATCTCAATACAAATTTTAATTCTTAAATGGGTTGAGTAGTTCTATGATTTTAAGATACAGTGACAAATTTTTCCTCCGAGAAGAGCACTGCAATGTAGAATTCTCACCACGTGAATGAGTTAGATAATGCGTATCATCACTGTTATGGCTTTATCAATTCTTGGCCCATGCCAGTATGATAGGAAATCTTGGAAAACTAACATTAAGTAGGACACAGGGAGTTTTATGTTGATAAAAAAAATTCATCTGGGTGCAGTGGCAATCCTGTAGTCTCATTTACTGTGAAGACTAGGAGTTTAAAAATACCCTTCTAAATACTGGCCTATTAATGAGAGAACTGTGTAGTAATAAGATATACTCATCCATCACTTATAAACACTTCCGTGTTTTTAATTGACAATAAATGATCGAAACCTTCAATGGGAGATTCTAGAAAAGGAATTAAATTAGTATTATTATTTAAAAAAAAAAACCCATGTGGATTGCAAGCCTGGACACAAATATCTCCTCTGCTAGCATCCAAGCTCTTATCATCATCAAGTCTCCACACCAACTGTGGGCTTGGACTTGGGACTTGTTTCAGCCAAACCAACAGTTAAAAGCATTCTGGAGGCAGGCTTGTAAAGAATATCCACATTCAGTCTCATATTCTTGTGTGAGGAAGCCAGGGTTAGGCTGCTGCACGGTGAGAGGCACGTGGCCCTGTCACCATTGTCACCCTGGCCAATAACCTGCCAGCTGCCAGATGGGGCTTCTTGTATTTTTCAGACACCAACCTCCTCCCCAGCTGATCTTGGAAGCCCAGGCGAGCTGAGCAATGATTAGCTATGCTGCCTGAACCATTCAGCCCACCTACAGAGTCACAGGTTGTTTATAAGTTACTGAATTTTGGGGGTGGTTCATTACACAGCAAAAACGGTGGCATGAAAACACAGGTTAATAATGAGAAGAAGCAATTGTCGTAGAAAGTTTCAAGCCACCTCACTGTTCTTCCATCACTTGCACAAATGAAATAAAGTAAGTGCTAGGCAGATAGTCTATAACGCCACGGCCGTGGCTACAGAATTCTAAGAAGGTACTCAGAGTCATGCTGACAGCAGGGAACAGCCCCTGAGCCTGGGCTCTCCATATGAGCATTTTCTGTTCTCTTTGCTCTAAGGCAAAGTGAACAGCGACTTGGGTCTGTTCCACACCAGGTCATGAACCACCTCATTTAAAACCAGGAGAATCGACATGGTAATGGTCAGAGGTCTTTCTGTGTTGATCAGGGTTGTGTTCTCAATGCAGCGGGTCCTATGGCTAAGTGGACACAGGCCAGGTGAGAGGAGCAGCCTGTGCAGTGAGGCTGAACCAGGAGTCAGCACCCAGACCTCTGGGCCAAACAGGACGCACACAGCAGTCTGGGGCAGGTACCTGAACCGAGCTGTACACGTTGTCAACGTCACGTGCATGGCATGGTGATGTCGATGGGCCTGGAGTTGTCCTGTGGGTGGTTCTTCAGCTTGCTCTAGGGAGATGGACTCAGAATCAATAGCAGACAGGGTTGCTGAGCCAGCTGGTTAGTCTCAAGTCATCTGAACGGAAGTCGAGGATTTCTGCAGGGACCCTGTCTTCCACAGGTGTTCCTGCAGTGTCGTAAACAAGATGGAAGGGACAAGCCACATCTGTCTGTTTGTAATAAAAAAAAAACCCTTAAGAACAGACAAGATGGTACAGAGCCACCACATCTGTCGGAGTGGGACCAGCGGCCGCTAGCAGTTTTTATTTGGCTTTGTTTGTGCAGCTGGGAGGCGGGTCTGGTGGGAGGTAGTGTTGTTTGCCTTCTGAGTCCCAGCAGCACTGGAGCAATTAGAGCCCTGTCTGGAGGCCCCACAGGATCAGGAGCTACACTGTCCCTTTCCAAGGGGCCTGGTGACCTTTCCCTCCCCGGCCTGTGATGCTCATTCAGTGTCTGTGCACTGCCTCTAGGGTACCCTCACTCCTGTTTTTACATGTTAAGAAGTTGGTGCAGGCCCCAGGAATCTGAGAGCTGGTGATACAGTCAAAATCAAGATGACAATTTAAATGTAAGTTTGGGCCTGCCCCGAGTGAGCACTGCCGCTGCTGTTTTGCACGCGTGTTCCTCCCACATGCTACTGCGTCAGGGAAGGAAATCAGCATCAAACAAGTTGCAAGTGTGCCTCTCTGCCTGAGGAAAGATTCCCCGTAGCTGTCCGCAAGAGCAGGTGCAAGGCCCAGCTGCCACCATTGGAAGTTTATCCTGAAGAAACCAACAGGGAGGCGGAGGAGAGATGGCTGACCAGAGAGAACAAGTGCCAGAGCTTCTCCTCAGGAAGCAGAAGCTTCAGATGAAAAAGAAAAAACAGAAGGACATAGATCAGGTGTGGGTCTGATGAACAGGGCCAGGACCTTCAGAAGATTCCACAGGAAGAAGTCGTGGAGCAGCAGAAGAAGAAGCAAAGTGTCAGCAGAGGTCAAGCCTGGAGCAGCTTGGAGTCCAGTGAGAAGAATAGGTGGAGTGGTTTGTTTTTCCCTCTCTAGAATCTCTGACTGTCAGTGGGTTCCCAGGCTGCCAGAGAGACTTTCTGCCCATGTGAGCTCAGTGGCTGCCACAACCAGTAAGCGAGGGGCTTCTTATGGGCAGGCCCCTGGGCACCTCCCATCTCCCCAGACCTGAATCAGGATGGCAGGTGCCAGCCACATGGCTTCACGGCCCACTGTTAACCTAGGTCCTCCTCAGGGGCCTCAGCTCCTCAGGTTTTATCTTGCTCCTTCTCACACAGACGTTTCCCAACTCTGGGCCAGACTGTGGGAGCTGCAGGGCTCTACGAGGTCCTATGTGATCTACACGATCTGCATGTCTCTGGTGAGAGAGGGACAGACATGACCAGAGGGCTGACTTTCCTCCATCCAGACTCTTTTTCTTTACTTCCCCTCCTACACCTGCAGCTGCTGAGAAAGACAACTGAGCCACCACCCTGAGACTTCCGCAGAGAGTGGGGCTCAGACCTGTCCTCCAGGGAAGTGAGCTGGGAGTGCTCAGACTGTGAGCTCCAACTGAGTCACCACCCTGAGACTTCCACAGAGAGTGGGGCTCAGGCCTTTCCTCCAGGGAAGCTAGGGAGTACACAGATCGTGAACCCCAACTGAGCCACCACCCCAAGGCTTCTGCAGAGTGGGACTCAGATATGTCCTCCCCTCCCGGGAAGAGGGCTGGGAGTGCTCAGACTATGAGCGCCAACTGAGCTACCATCCTGAGACTTCCACAGAGAGTGGGGCTCAGGCCTTTCCTCCAGGGAAGTGGGCTGGGAGTGCACAGACTGGGAGCTCCCTGCTCACTGGTCCTCCCTGGGGATACTTGCCTGGTGACTCCATCGTAACAGGACACACCCAAGCTCATTCAATGAAGCCAGTATCAACTTGCTACCAAAATCCAGGAAAAGATACAATAAAAAGAAAGAAACTAAGACTGTATCCTTTATGAATTTCGATACAAAAATCCTCAGTAAAACACTAGCAAACTGAATTTAATAGCACATAAAAACAAAAAATCCTCCATGATCAAGTGGGTTTCATCCTGGGGATGGAAGGATGGCTCAACATACACAAATTAATAAAATGTAATTCACCACATAAACAGAAGGAAAAACAAAGACCTACGATCATCTCAGTAGATGGAGAAAAAGCATTCAACAAAATTCAGTATCCTTTTATGATAAAAGCTGTCAACAAACTAGGTATAGAGAGAGCATATCTCAAGATTATAAAAGTCATATATTACAAACCCACAGACAACATCATGCTGAATGGAGAAACGAAAGCATTTCCATGGAGAATGGGAACAAGACAAGGGTGCCCACTGTCACCACTTCTATTCAACATGCTGGCAGCCTTGGCCACAGCAATCAGGCAAGAGAAAGAAATAAAGGGTATCCAAATAAAGAAAGAGGAGGTCAAACTATCACTTTTTGCTTATGATACAATCTTATATCTAGAAAACTTCAGTGACTCCACCAAGAAACTTCTAGAATAGATAAATAAATTCAGCAAAGTCTCAGGCTACAAAATCAACATACACACGTCAGTAGCATTTCTATACATTGATAACAATGAAGCTGAGAGTCAAAGACTCCGTGCCATTCACACGAGCTACATACACAAAAATTACCTAGGCATATACGTAACCAAGGAGGCGAAACATCTCTACAAAGAGAACTATGACACACTGAGGGAAGAAAATGCAGATGACCCAAACAAATGGAAAAACACATCGTGCTCATGGATCGATAGAATCAACACTGTTAAAATGCCCCTACTACCCAAAATGATTCACAGATTCAACAGAATACTCATAAAAATACCGATTTTGTGTTTCACAGATCTAGAAAAAATAGTTCTATGCTTTATTTGGAACCAAAAAAATAGTTCTAATAGCTGAAGTAATCATAAGCAAAAAGAACAAATCTGTAGACTTCAAAGTGTACTACAAGTGCATAGTGGCCAAAGAGCATAGTATTGACACAAAAATAAAGACATAGACCTACAGACAGGAAAGAGGATAAAACCATCTACGTACACCCAACTGAGCTTTGACAAAGGAGACGATGCATAGTGTGGAAAGGGAGACCTATTCAATAAATGGTGCTGGGAAAGTTGGATATCCACATGCAGAAGGATGAAACAGGATTCATATCTCTTTCTACTCACCAAAATTAATTCAAAATTGATAAAAGACTTAAATTTTAGGCATAAAACCATGGGAATTCTAGAAAAAAATGTTGGAAAAACTTTCTGGGTATCAGCCTAGGCAAAGAATTTATGAAAAAGACCCAATGACAAATACAACAACAAAAATAAATGGGGCTGGGTGTGGTGGCTCACATCTGTAATCCCAGCACTCTGAGAGGCCAAGGCGGGTGGATTGCCTGAGCTGATGGGTTCCAGACCAGCCTGAGCAAGAGCAAGAGCAAGACCCCATCTCTAAAAATAGCCAGGCATTGTGTCAGGTGCCTGTATTCCCAACTACTGAGGAGGCTGAGAATCTCTTGAGCCCAAGAGTTTGAGGTTGCTATAAGCTATGATGCCACTGCACTCTACTGAGGGCAACAAAGTGAAACTCTGTCTCAAAAAAATAAGAAGTAATAAATAAATAAATAAATATAATTTGATTAAATTTAAAAGCTTCTGCACAGCTAAGGAAATAATCAACAGAGCAAATAAATAACCTAAAGGATGGAAGGAAATATTCTTATGCTATGTATCTGATAAAGAGCTAATAACCCAAATCCGCCCTCCCCCCCAAAAATCAAGAAAGTCAGCAAAGAAAAAAAAAAACCTCCTTTTTTAAAAAAAGTGGAAAAAATACATGAACAGAAACTTTTTAAAAGCAGATAAGACAAACGGCCAAAAAATATTATGAAAAAAGTGCTCAACATCGCTAATTGTCAGGGAAATGCAAATTAAAACCACAATGAGATATCACTTTACCCCAGTTAGAAAGCCTTTCGTTTAAAAAAGTCAAAAACAATAGATGCTGGCATGGTTACAAAGAGAAAGGAGCACTTACCGTTGGTGGAACTGTAAATTAGCACTATCTCTACGGAAAACAACGTGGAGATTCCTCAGACCACTGAAGGTAGACCTATTATTTGATCCAGCAATTGCAAGTAATTTACCCAAAGGAAGAGAAGTCATTTGATCAAAAAGACACCTGCACTTGAATGTTTATTGCAACAAGTCACAACTGTGAAGATGTGGAACCAACCCCAATGCCCATGAACTCATGAGTAGATTTACCAAATGTGGTGTATGTACCCTATGGAATAGCGCTTCACTGGGAAGACAGATGACTGGCTGCCTTCTGCAGCAATTTGAATGGACCTGGAGGCCTTATCCTAAGTGAAGTATCTAAAGAATGGTAACAAGGGACACCACATGGACTGGCTACTAATTTAAATTAAGTCATGACCATATACCTGCAGATAGAGCAGTACAACTCGATGGAAATCAAACAGGGGAGAGGTGGAAGAGAAGAGATTGGGAAAAACTTATCCAGTGGGTACAATGAACACTATCTGGGAGATGGGTACACTTATAACCCTGTCTCAAGCAGGACAAAATTGATATGTGTAACCCAAAACATTCATACCCCATAATATTTTGAGATAAAAAAGAAAAACCTACACAAATTGAAAGATACACCATATTTATGAATAGGAAGATTCAATATAGTTAACACACACATTCTTCTAAAATAGACCCAGATTCAAGGCAATTTCAACAAAATTTCCAGCTGGTTGATTTTCCTTTTTTTTGATAATTAAAAATGTGTATGAAAAATGGAAGTAGAATAGCCAAATAACTTTTGAAGAGAAGCTTCAACGTGGGGGAAACTCATTACCTGATTTTATAAAGCTACATGGTATGTCGAAGGCATACATGTATGCATCAAAGACACAGAGCAGAAGGCACAGGAATGGACCCACGTAAATATGTACAATTGACCCTTAACACAGGTTTATTAGAGAACGGACTCTCTCTTCCATAAATCAAGCTGAATCAAACGAACAAAATGGTTTAACCTGGAATTAAAAATCTTTGTTCTTGATTTTATTATTCAGAAGTTGTGGGTAAGTTTTTGGAAGCTGTATTTTCCACTGAGGTCTGAGCCCTGGGCTTTGTGCTCCCCTCCAGGTCTGCTGGGGCTCCCAGCCCTGCAGGGCTCTGTGGTTGTTAAACAGCAAAGACCAGCGAGTAGGACATCAGTGTGGCTCATTTTTGCATCCCCAGCTCCAGAAAAGGCCTGGCACACTTTAGCCTTCAACTTTTCCACTCACGGTTGCTCCCTGGTCAGTAAATCCAATTCCAGATGATTTCTGGAAATCTCTCCATGTGGTCAGTTTACTGTGCAAGGTCTTTGGATTCCTTGAAGACCAGCTCTGAATGGGGTGTCTCCACGGCATGGGGACTCGGGGGATGTCCCACAGGGTGACTGACACAGTTAAGTCCAACCTAGTCTTTAGGTCTCTGAGTCCTATATTGACTTTGAGTTACACCGTGTAGAAATCAGGATGGGCTATTGTAAAAATAAATAAATGGATGAAGAAATAAATAAATGAGGTAAGCACTTACTTATTCTAAGCACTTATTTATTACTTCTAAGTAACAAATTAGAATGTTATTGGGAAGGTTGGGTGGACAAGAAGCTGTCACATCCCGTATTGATTTTACCTATGGCAAAAACAGCCCACGTGCCTTTCACATACCTTGGTTCTTTTACTTCTGAGGTTTGTTGTCCAACCTGAAATGTGACTTCTCTCCTGGCTTCTCTTGGAGCAGTTTGGGGCCCTCAACATATATGCTCCAGTCATCTGGCCAGCTCTCCTCTGTCCCTTCACGTATTTTCACTGGTCATTTCCAGCCTGGCGTGCACAGCAAGGCAACGGGTACACAAAACCTCAAGGGTGCTCATCCCACCTCAGAGTGTTTAGAGACGCTGTCATTGTCTAGGTGGCCCCTGCTGACCTGTCTGTCCACAGGAAGGGGAAAGGTAGCCCCTTCCGTTAGCTTTAGGTTGACTCTATTTTTGCTCTACGCGTCTGCAGAAGTCTGACCCGTGATGCCTATCTAAAAATCCAACCACATCAGAAGAAAGCCTTTGCTCTCTAACCGAGATTAGCTATCTCCCAATTTCGGTGTATAAATTGGCTCTCAATTTAAACTTCCTCCCCCGCAGTACTCCTTCCTTACAAACCGCCATTGCATCGGGAGTAACATTGGAAAAAAAGAAAAACAGCACAACAAAAAAATACTTAATTTCATTAATCTGTTTAGCAATACCAATATAATGAGGCATAATATTGATTTTCTTCCTTAGGATTTAAAATCTCGACTTCTTTTCAACAGAATTAAATGCTTCAAACTGATATCCCACCTCTTTACAGTTGCATCTTTAATTTAGTTGTTATAATTAGGCATTAACGGGTGTCAGTAGGATAGCCAGTTAGAGACCATTCTGCTCTGCTTGTCTTGATTATCACAGTTTAGATGTAAAGTAAATTAGAATGAAAGACTATACAGTCCAATTACAGATAAAAGCAGCAAACTGCAGTGTTGTAATTAGATGCCAGGACTATTTTTCTTAGATTCTGTATCTCTGAGGGCCCTTCTTGTAGCTACTTGGCTGAAGCCACTGCTGAAAGATTTCCGAGTGGGTCTGAGTCTTTGCAGCCGTGTTGTCTCTTTTGAACTTGAATTTCCAACTGGGCTTTCTTCCTGGGGATCTTTCTTACCCAGAGCCCATGAGGACTTGCAGGGGCTTTTTTCTCTTGGGACCAGGAGTCTGTAGACACCGGACAGCTCCGGTACTCAGAGGTCTAAGGGTCAGCTTCGCCTTGTGTCCATCTGGCTGCCCTTCCCCCTCTTCCTTTGGTTCTCTTCCCCACTTCTCTTTCTCCCTGAGGTCTAAGCTTCTGTATTGAACTGATTTTTTGGCTCATGGCAGTAGAATTTCCTAGAAGGGAGGACCTGCCAGGTGGTGCCTTCCTGTAGGTGCTACTGATCTCTGGACAGAGCAAGCTGACCAGGGACAGCTAAATGTGGCCACTGCAGAGTGACCTGCAGGTAACAGGACTCATTCATTCCTTTAATAAATGTTTACTTACTGCTCACCTTGCCAGAAGTGAGACTGCCCCATAGTCACCAGCCTTCAGTCCCATCCCCACGGCAGGTGTGTGTCTGGGAACTCGTGGTCTGCCCACCATGGTCTGGCCTCAAGCGTCATTGTATTATAATTATGACCATACTACCATGGGAGAGGAACAGCTGAGGACGAAAGCTCTGTGTCCGGTGTTGGACACAGCAGGGATACCCAGCCTGTATAGGAGATAAGAAATCTTCCCTGTCAACTGTCCCCCTCAGGCTGATACTTAAATTGTTTTGAAAGATGAGGGGGAATTATTTAGGTGTGTAGAGAAGTCTCAGAAAGAGGATTCCAGGGGAATATTACATTTAAGAGAAAGGCAAAAATTAGTCTCAGCCGGTCAGAGTGTGGTGGGATTAATGGAAGGAGTAGGCGGGGCCAGGCCGTGATGGATCCGGTGAGGTGACGGAGGCATTTCAGTTAAGATCCTTGTCCTGGGAAGAAGTCCGCAGGGACCTCCCTGTGCTGAAATAAACCCCCAGTCCTCAGTTTTGTTGGAGTCCCGGTGCACACTGGCATCTGGGTATCTAAAAAAACCCCACACCAAAAAGGAAACCTTATTTCCTGCAAATGTTTTAGGAGAGAGTCACCATTGGTTTAGGAAGATTCCTTTTATTCCCATGATGAATTAATTTCCCAGAGATCATTTAAGGTGTGATCCAAGCATATATTTTCTTTTGCAACCAAACGGATCTGACCTCTTACTAATTTTGTCTACAATTAGTTTGGTGTAATTACCATCACTTACAATTCAGTCTGCTTTCACTAAAAAAAAATTATTGTTCACGGGGTCATAAAACTCTTTAAAAATTGCTCTGTGAAAAATGGAGCCGTGGGAATGTTGCACAAGATAAGCCCAGCCATTAAATCCTGGACGCACCATGTGCCCGAGGTGGTGGCAAGCGAGTGCTGGAGGCCCTGGAGCAGGAAGCAGCCGTGTTTGGGAGAGAAGCCCTCCTTGGCAGGTGCATGACCATGGCCCTGGGTATATACTTGGACACCCAGCAGGGCCTGAGATAGCAACTCAAAGATGCGAAGGTTCTGTTCTGATCTGTTGCTCTTCTCCTGATAGGTCATAATGGACAGAGACAGCCAGAACAAAGAAATAAGGGGGGCACAGTATTGGGGACTGAGCACGGGCCTCTCAGCCAATTCTGTTGTTTACAGGTGGGCACTGTCTCAGCTAAGCCCACTCTGACAGAGTCCAGACATGAGAGATGTCCACAGCCTGGAGGGACCCTGGACGCTCATACTTCCCTTCCTGGCCACTTTCCCCACAGCAAGCCTCCTTCCATAAGCCACCTCTGTGGGGTGACAGTCCGCTCTTAGTTATCCCAAATGGACTAGGACCTCCCCCCTGCTCGCCCTTCCCGTTCCCCTCACACTGGGCTGGAGGAAAGTGAACACAACAAGGCCCATCTTTGAAGTCTGACCAGTGCACCAGCAAGTTTGCTCTTCTGATCTGGGGGTACACACAAGCTTTCTGTTATTCCGGCTGTATTGCTCAAGGTTCTCCCAAGAAACAGAATCAACAGGATACACACATACAGATCCGTGAGAGAGGACGTGTCATGTGACTCGGGTCTTGCAATGATGAAGGCTGAGAAGTCCCACCATAGGCCGTCAGCAAGCCGGAGACCCCCAGGCTGGGAGCCAGTGGTGGAGCTCCATCCTAGCTCCATGGTGTGAGGACTCATGGGGTTGGGGAAGGCTTGGGGAGGGGGACTCTGGTGCAAGGACAGCTGACCTTGGAGCTGTGATGTGTGAGGGCAGGAGAAGTTCGTCCCAGATCCAGAAAGAGCAAACTGGCCTTTCTGCTGCCTTTTTTGTTGTTCTATCCAGGCCCACAGCCATTTGGACAGTGCCTGCCCGTATTGGATGGGGCTATTCTTCCCACTTGATTCTCTCATTCAGTGTTCATCCCTTCTGGAAGCATCCTCACAGGCATACCCAGAATTAGCACTGACTGCTGTCTGTATGTCCCTTAGTCCGGCTGAGCTGACCCTGAAACTACCCATCACATCTGTGCACACACGTAGCCGCATGTCCTAGGAGCACACCTGAGCCAGTGTGGCCCCGCGGCACCCTGTCAGATTGGGGCAGGGCGAGAAGACTGAATTGGTGACGAAGATGTGAGAGAATAGTTGAGATTCCAGGCTATGGAGCTGGCTGTGTCCTCACTGTGGCATCTTCCACACTAGAGGTCTGAGCATGTGGCTGACTGGGCCAAATCTCTCTTGAGAGAAACTTGAGCTGCAACAGTGACCTCAAGCCTACCAGGTAACCCGGCTTTATTTCTTTAGCTGAGAAACCATCGTTTCCATATAGAAGGTGAAGAAAATGAAAGCTAAGTCTCCCAGTGAGCCTCTGTGTCCAAGACAGCAAACCCTGGAAGGATTTGGACCCTCGGCTATCAGGAAACTACCTTTCCCCAAGGCATGGTCTCCTATTACCACTCAGCACCAGTGTTACCTTCTCTTTAGAGCAGAGGTTCTCAACCTGTGGGTCGCAACCCACTGGAACTGTATTAAAGGGTTGAGGCGTTGGGAAGGTTGAGAACCACTGCTTTAGATGAAGGTGCATGAGATGAGTCTTTTGTTCTCGGAACTTTACAACTTACTAGGGAAGGCAAGACAGAAACCACCAAACAGCACAGGAGACAGGAAGGGACGATGGGGTGGCCAGAGCTGTGTGCTGTTAGTGTGCGTGATGTTTTTTAAGGTGACAAATTTAAATCAGGGTGTGTGGTCCTCAACTGAAAACTTGGGGGATCTGGCCAAAGCAGCCAGGGCTCCATGCAGTGTTTTTTCCACCTTTTTAATGTTTCTTTTAAATTTCATGGCACACTTGAAGCTATAGTTAAACTTCCCCAGCACACTTAAATTATATTGGTCAAAAAGTAAAAAAATGAATATACTTACTGTGCTTTGAACTTCTGTCACGAATAATTTCATTAATGATCTTTAAAAATTTTTGCAGCACACCTAAGATTCTCTCTTGGCACACCAGTGGGCCGCAGCGAGCTGGCTGCAAATCACTGCCTTGTGCCTCCTAGGTAACTGCAACTTTGCAGCTGCTCACCAATACGTGCCCTCCTCTCTGCCCCGGTAACAGCTTTCCAGAGACTCTGCCTCTATAGAGTCTGCATTTTTAGATGCCACACCCACGTGAGAGCATGGCACTTTTTTCTTAGTTGGCCCTGGCTTTGCTATGTGATTTTTAGAGTAAGGGTTTGCCGTCCCCTTACTCTGCCTGTGGCATCACACCCACTCCCCATTCTTATTTCCCTCACCTGCCTGGAGTGGTTTCCTTGGGCAAGCAGCCTAGCCTCTCCATTCCATATTCCATCTGAAGATGGGAGTCCTGGTAAGGCCTCCTCATGCCCTGGCTGTGGTATTGAGTGAGGTGGTGTGGTGGAGGGTTAGAGTCGTGCTCAGTGGGGAAAAACACTCAAGAAGTGTTGGCCGTTACCATCTTTATGATCATACAGGGTGCCGATAAAGTCCATGTGCAATTTAAAATATTAAACTATTTATATAATATTTACTTATAGAATTTTATAATATATTTTAATATGTTATAATAATTAGTAATATCCCACTATTCCTGGTGAACCAATGTGGAAACCTACATACAACCCAATCTTGAGGTTAAACCCTAAATATTCCAACTTGAGGCCAGGTGTGCTGGCTCATACCTGTAATCTGGGAGGCCGAAGAGGGTGGATTGCTTGAGCTCAGGAGTTCAAGACCAGCCTGAGCAAGAACAAGATCCCATCTCTACTGAAAACAGAAAAGTTAGCTGGGCATAGTGGCCCATGCCTGTAGTCCCAGCTACTCGGGAGGCTGAGGTATGAGAGTCACTTGAGCCCAAGAGTTTGAGGTTGTTGTGAGCTATGATGATGCCATGGTGCTCTACCCAGGGCAATAAAGTGAGACTCTGTACCCCCCCAAAAAAAATTAAAAAAAAAAAAGATCCCAAACAGGATTCCACATCTTGCCAGCCAAGTGACACGCAATTATGAAAAAGTGCCACATATTTCTTCCCATAAACATGTGGTCCATTCACAACTCTTGCCTCCGGCAATACTTTTCAGAATATAAGGGGTATTGGGCAAAAGCAACTAACCAAAGCCTGTCAAACTTAAATCAAGAATATTTAATACCATGTATTGTTCCAAAATTCTGGGACAAAATATAGACTTGTTTGGCATGGAACTCACAAGTGTGTTACACAGGGACAGTGTCCTGGAGCCTGTCACCGGGGACTTCATCTCTGGTGCTCGGAACATGGAGGGATAACAGAACCCCAGGACTCAGGCGCTGGTGAGTGTGGATGGTGGTAAGCGGATAAACATTTTTTTTAAATGTAATTTAAGTCTGGGTATTCTCTCCAAAGGTAGGAGAGTTTCCTCTCAATTTGTGAAGAAAATAGTTCTTTAGATATTGTGTTTGTTTCCCTTCAGGAATATTCTTTTTTTCTATTTTATTAGATCATAACTGTGCACGTTACTGCATTTATGGGGTACAATGTGCTGATTTTATATACAATTTGGAATGTTTACATCACACTGGTTAACATAGGCTTCACCTCACTTATTTAATTGTTGTGTTTAGACTTTTATACTCTACTCTTAATAGATTTGACATGTACCCTTGCAATATGCACCATAGGTGAGGTCCCACCGATTACCCTCCCTCCACCCGGCCACCGCTTCCCTCACCCTCCTCTTTTCTCCTTCTTACTGGGCTATAATTGTGTTTTATCATTCATATGAAAGTGTGGGTGATTATATATTGGTTTCATAATAGCACTGAGTACATTGGATATTTTTTCTTCCATTCTTGAGATACTTTACGGAGAAGAATATGATCCAGCTCCATCCATGTGAACAAAAACAGGTAAAACTAAAAGTAGACCTGCCATTTGATCCTGCAATTCCTCTACTAGGTATATATCCAGAAGACCAAAAATCACTTTACAACAAAGACCTTTGTACAGGAATGTTTAGTGCAGCCCAATCCTTAATTGCCACATCATGGAAGCAGCCCAAGTGCCCATCAACCCATGAATGGATTAACTAGTTGTGGTATATGTATACAGTGGAATATTATGGAATGATCTTTTGATTAGCAGAAATTATTCCCAGAAATGGGTGCTTGGATTTTTTAGACCCTGCTCAATATGCTCTGGAGAACTTTGAGTGAAATGCTGGTCTAGAAAGAGTATGCCTGTGAGAGGAGACACAGGTGAACAAAGGATGCTATAAATTATGTTAGTGATTCAGCACGGATCAGGACATGGACTTCGTGGCTTTTAAAGCATCATATACCTTAATTTTATTATAAAAAAAAACAAACGGCCTCAGTATTCTGTTGGTTTAAGGAGGGCTGTAAGGAGAAATGTGAGTCTTGGGTTCACTTTCACTCTTGAAATTCTTGATTGATCCATTGGAATCCAGGGGGCAACAAACTAGTTTTGGCCAGGTAATTCTGGGCCCCCACATGTCCAAAGTTTATTCCCCTTGTTTCTGGACAACACATATTTTTTGAAAGTCTATTATATGCCCCAAACTGTTCTCAGTTCCAAGGATAGTGCAGTAAAAAGAGCATCTTCCAACAAACATCACTTGATTACTCATCTATTACTCAAAGCTGTTGTGCTGGGATCCAGTTGGTGGGGAAGGCAGACGACGCCTGTCCCTCACCTGCCATGCTCAGGTGGGGAGACTGTCTAGAAAGGCATAAGTCACTCAAGTTCAATGTGACAGGGCCAGGGTGAAAATGAAGGCAGGTGAGTGCACAGGGAGCCTTGGGGTGAGGTGGCTGATGACAGGGTGTCTGCTCTGGGAAGCTCTATTAGAACAGAGTCACGGAGATCTGTGGGCAAGTCTCCAGGCAGAGGGAAACCATCTTGGCTCCCTTGAGCAGTAGCAGGAGTGATGGATCAGAATAGGGAGGGCAGAAATGAGGCAGGTGAGGACAGAGGACGGGAGGATAGGGCACAGCAGGCTCAGGAGGTCCACGAGCAGTCCAGGTTTTATATTAAATGTTCCAGGAAGCCCTTTGAGCGGGGTCGAACCATGATCCTTAGTTCTCTGCCAGCATTACATCTACAGGCTCAACAGGCTGTGAAGTGAGAACTTTGGGGACCCCTTCTGCAAATAGGGGAAAATGGAGTTAGTAAAGACATTCCCAGAGGACCGAGGGGCCATGGGAATCCAAGCACACGGGCTGGGACAGATGCTTTCTTTGATCAGAGTGGATGATGGGTTAGGAGAGGGCAAGTATTGGCACACAGGAGACACCCTGTGAACCCTTCAGTGGGTGATTATGGGCACTCACGTGTGCAACATTTTTAATTACACATTTAAGGAGTACAGTGATGTTTTGATATACACAGACCTAGTGTAATGATTACTACAGTCAAGCAAATTATCCTATCCATCTCCTTACGTAGTTACTGCTGTATGGCAGAGCCTGAGTTACACCCGTCAGATTTCCAGTTGGTGTTATTAACCACAGTGCTCAGGTTGCACACCAGACCCCTAGACTGTGCCTCCTACGGAACTGCGACTTTGCAGTCTTTCACCAGTACGTAGCCTCCTCCCTGCCCCAGTAACAGCATTCCACCCTCTGCCTCTATGGATTCTGCATTTTTAGATTCCACACCCACGTGAAAGCACGTAGCACTTTTTTCTGATTTCAGTTAGCATAATGTTCCCCAGATTAGCATAATTATCCACACTGTTGCAAATGGCGGGCCTGAAGACTGGGCTTCTAAGACCCTTCTGAGGGTCCGATAGCATTCCAGTGTGTCCCTGGACAGCCAAGTCACAAATCCAATTTCTAGTCCTAAAAGAGGGCTCTAACAATCCCACCCTGCCCTTGCTTCTGGTTCTTTCAAGCCCGTGACAGGGCTGCTGAGACATCTGGACTTGCTGGAAAGCCTCTGTTGTCTTTTTTCCACTTTGTGGCAGAGAACAGAGTGCCCGTGTCCAGTGGTAGGTCTGTGAGTGTTGCAATCCATGTGCCTTTATGTCTCCCTGTAAAGAGCTGGGCATCAGGGAGGTGTGGCTGGTGGCAAAGAATACACTCCGTGGTTGACTTCCCTCCTGTGAGATTCCTTCTAGCCCTTCCTCTGCCCTGAGAGCCAGGGCAGCTTAGAGCTGGAGCAAGAACAGAAGTGGCCAGGGAAGCCCCATCTGGGACTTCTGGGGGCTGCACAGCTCTCCTTAGACCCCCTCCCCCAGAGATGGAGAAGTCTATGCCCTTGACCCCACCCTGTGTGCCCTCAACATCAAGGCTGGGCTACCACTGAGTTAGGAAACATCAGTGAGCTAGTGACTTTCCTGTCCCTTGGCCGTTAGCAGATGCAAACCGCCGCGGGGATGCTGACGGGGGCCCCCGAGCACCCTGCATCCCTGTTATTACGGCAACCTTAAGAGTAGTAAATAAAAGGAACAAACAAAATAAAAACACAAAATGAAAAAATAATTAAAACAATAACTATTCCATTCATTCTGAGCGCATCACCCAAGATAGCATTAGAAAAAAAAAACAATAAAAACATGCTTTTAATCTGATAGTAAAAAAGCCCAATAAAATAAAAATGAGCTCCATTAATGAAAATAATGGCTCCTACCCCAGCCCGTTAAAATGCTGAGCTTATGTGTTTTGGGGTTTGGGGGAGCTGAGGACTGGGCTTCTTTTTTTTTTTTTTTCTTTTTTCTTCACAGCTAAGGATAGATGTGCTTTTGTTACCTACTCGAGATGGCCCTAGCTAATTAGTACTGCTCAATATGGAATCTTACCTTTTGTGAAAAAGCCCAAAGAAATCGTGTAGGAAGACAACCAATTCCTGGAGAAGTGGGCAAAAGGGAAACTGTGCTCTATTTAAGGACTGGACTTCAGAGAAGCCCACACGTGTGGCTCTGTGTGGGGGTCTCTCTCTCCAACCTCCTTCTCATCCCCGCCCTCCTCATTACTTCAATTTTCTTTAACCCATTTTAGGAAATGACTTTAATTTTCTTACAGATGACAGGTAAGCCCCACCTCAGACTCTTTTTTGGATGAAATGGAGGTATAAATAGATAAGTCCCCAATAACAGGAGACCTCAGCAAGACCCTGCTATTTGCGCTAGAAAAATTGTGCGTTACCGTTCAGAGCCTCCTGCCCCGTTGAATGTCTGCTGTCTTGAACGGCCACCTGCCTGTGACCTTCACCTGGGGCTCTTTCTCCATTCCTTTCTGGCATGGGCTACAAACAGTAATTTGCAATTACACGTGTGTTTACTGGCTTAATTCTGAATCCTTTGAATGCAGCTGCAGTAGGAGGAACAGCCCCATTCACGGCCTGTTTTGAACTCTAACGGCTGCTAAGGGACAATCTTACCAAACCCGGGACAAAACTCATCCACAGAAACTCTGTGTATTTAATCAGCTCCTCTGCTGCCTTCCCTGGGTCCTGATGCAACTACTACAGAACTTGTTTGTTCAAATGAATATTAGCGTTATAATTTACTACCTAATTAGGCCTCGCTAGTCATAACTGGAGATGTGGTATTAAAATCCTGACGTGCTCTTCAGCTATCAGCGTGGACCTCTGTCCGTATCCTGGAATTGCTAGAGATTTCTTTAATGTACCATCTTCGTGCTTGTATTTCTGCCTTTCACGGGTCCTCCCTTGTCACTTATCAGATTTATTCTCTGCCACTGTGGGTCTTGTTGAACAGAGCAATCCTGCTTGCATAAAATACGGCGTCTGGAACTCAGCTCCCTCCTAAGGAAGTGTGTGCGTGGATGATGCTCCCGATGGCTTTGTCTTTGCTCTCCTACTGCAACTAGCCACAGAGCGCCGGAGCTCAGCTTCTGGGGTTCTTCCGTGAGAAAACCTGCCTTCGAGCATGGTGCCTGAGCATAGCAAGTGCTCAGCAAAGTTTTACTCAATTAACAGCTCTGGTCTTGTCTGAGGCCAATGCGCCTTAATCCCAGGAGCCTATTAGAGAACTTGCATTTCTTTTTTTTAAACTGATGCCTGAGCTCACGTCAGAGCAATGAAATCTGAGCCTCTATGGGTGGTTCCAACAGGCAGGAACTATCAATATCTTTACTCTAGGAGCAGCCAGCATATCTGCGTCTTACAGGGCTACTGTTTCTGTGTCACCACTTCTAGTGTGTGTCAATCATTGGAAAATTACGGAAAACTTGGTTTCTGTCTTGACTCTTACTACGTCCTGATCAGTCATACCTGGGAATATAAAGGACAGGCTTTATACTGGTAAAAATGCTTTTAGGAAAAAAATGATCGTTCTCATCAGAATTATTGTATTATCTGAAATGATATTGGGTGTTCTGACCTCCTGGTGGGAGGCGAATCTTCCCTGTTGGCAGGACCTGGGTGGATGTTTTCACAGGATGCAGATGGCTCATAACCAACCACTGTACTGGTGAGAGTCAGGACCCCAACCACGGCTTCCATTCTGGAAACATGCATTTGTGGCAACCAAGAAAAGTGGGATATCAGTAAGTTACTCTCTAAGAAAATGTGTGTTTTCTGAAGCTGTGTTTAGAGATGCCTGCTGAATAAGAAGGAGCCCTGTGCTGGGGGTCATGAGCTAGCATGGGGTTAGCATGGGTTGGTGTGGGTTTGGTGTGGGGTGGGTGTGGAGCTGGTGAAGGTTTGGCATTGGTTTGGTGTGGGTTGGGCATGGGTTGGGCATGGGGTGGGTGTGGCTTTGGTGTGGGTTTAGCATGGGTTTAGTGTGGGATTAGCCTGGGCCTCCTGTGTGCAAATTCCCTGATCCTCACTTGTGTCCTGGGGCCTCAGGAGGCCCACACAGCTCTCTCACATTTAAAATCCCTAAATCCCTGAACACTGGCCAACCAGTTCCAATTAAGGCAAATGCTGACCTTTATCCCGTCCTGCTGCCCTGTGCCTGCCTTTCCCTCCTGTAGGTTACTGTCCTCTTCTGTCTATGCATGTCATCCAACCACGAGGCAGCCCTGGAATTGCTTGGCACTTACTCTGGTGTTGAGGTCTGCTCGGATCCACAATTATTTTGGTTCAATTAAACCTGTTAAATTGGCCAAGCACAGTGGCTCATGCCTATAATCCCAGTGTTCTGGGAGGCCCAGGCAGGTGGATTTCTTGAGCTCAGGAGTTCCAGACTACCCTGAGCAAGAGGATGACCCCATCTCTACTAAAAATAATAATAAAAAAATTAGCCAGGCGTTGTGGCAGGCAACTGTAATCCTAGCTACTTGGGAGGCTGAGGCAAGAGGATTGCTCAAGCCCAAAAATTTGAGGTTGCTGTGAGCTATGACACTATAGTACTGTACCTGGGCTGCAGAGTGAGACTCTGTCTCAAAACAGAACAAAACAAAACAATGCAAAACCATTTCATCTCAGCAGCTTTGGGTTAAAGGCACCTCAGGCATGAACTTGTACCCACTTGAGCTGTTTCTCCCCAGGGAGATATTCATTGTTTCTGCTGGTTGGAACCATCTATAGAGGCTCAGATTTTATTGCTCTGACATGAGCCCAGGCATCAGAATCACCTGTGAACTTCTCCAAAATATAGTTTTCTGGGGCCTGGACTCTGGGGATTGTGATCCTGCAACTCCCTTAAGTGATTCAGGCAGCTCCAGGTTCCAGTGCAATCCTGACTCTGGGCTAGACGGATGATGACCTTGGACGCTGGTTTGTGTCAAACTGGGCATGCAGATGGTAGGACTCTGCACAGTGGCCTCCACATCATCTTCTCCTTCTCAAATGTGCTGAGATCCTAAGTTAAAGTTTCTTTCCTTAGGACCTAGCTTAGCGTTTGCCAAGGACCATGTTCATGGTCACAGTGGATCAGATAATAACTTAGGCCAATCACAACAACGGAAATAAATAAATGGGACTTCATTAAGCTGAAAAGCTTCTGCATAGCTAAGGACATAACAATTAAAGCAAAAAAGCAACCATCAGAATGGGAAAAGATATTTGCATATTATGAATCTGACAAAGGATTGATAACTAGGATCTACAGAGAATTCAAAGTAATCATCAAGAACAACAAAAGAACAAATGATCCATCTATCATGGGGCAAGACACTTGAATAGAACCTGCTCTGAGGAAGACAGACAAAAGGCCAACAAGCATATGAAAAAATGCTCATCATCCCTGATCATCAGAGAAATGCAAATCAAAACCACCCTGAGATATCACCTAACCCCAGTAAGAATGGCCCACATGACAAAGTCCCCAACCTGCAGATGCTGGTGCGGATGTGGAGAGAAGGAAACACTTCTACACTGCTGGTGGGGCTGCAAAGTAATACAGCCTCTCTGGAAAGAAGTGTGGAAAATCCTTAAAGAGGTGAAAACAGACCTTCCATTTGATCCCAAAGTCCCATTACTAGGTATCTTTCTAGGAAATAAAGAAATCATTTTATCATAAAGACATTTGCACTAGAATGTTTATCGCAACTCAATTCACAGAAGCCAAGATGTGGAATCAACCCTAAGTGCCCATCAACCCAGGAATGGATTAATAAACTGTGGTATATGTACACCATGGACTGTTAATCCATAAAAAGATGGAGACTTTACATCTTTTATATTAACCTGGATGGAGTTGGAGAATGTTTTCTGTAGTAAAGTATCATAAGAATGGAAAAGCAAGTATCCAATGTACTCAATACTAATATGAGGCCAGTAGATGAACTAATACACACCCACAGGAGAGAAAAACTCAATTTAATTCAAGTTGAGGGGAAGGGGGATGAGAGAGGGGTTGGTGCGTGCCCACCTGATGGGCACAATGTAAGGGTACATGGCACACCTCCTGGGTGCCAGACACAACTACAACAGGGACGTTACCTATCAAACGCAAACATTGCAACCTAATCATTTGTACCCTCATATTAAACTGAAATTAAAAAAGATTAACTTAGGCCAGCATCCCCTAGGACACCAGTGTCACTGGTAGGCAGGGGATGGGTGAGTCACTGACTTTCCTGACCTTGCCACTGGAAATAAAGAAAAATGAATGAAATAAATGAAACAAAGCTCGATGAGTTCTGGAGCCCCTGCAGCTGTGAACTTGATGCCTGAGGATGGCCATCCTTGTGGCAGGGAGGGGCAGGCAGCCCTGGGAACTGCCATCCATGGGACGTTTGTCCAATCGGAATCCTGAGCACCATCAGGGCAGCTGAAGGACAGTGGTTTGGAACTTTAGTCTTTAGGGTTTGTGAGCAAATACCCCACCTTCCCACCTCCTGTGTCTGTCCATTCTACCCTTCCTGCAGGAAACTTTCCTTCCTAGATTAAATTGTTGGGAAGCTCTCCCCATGAGCAAGGTGGCAGGATCTCCAGGGAGGGGTTGGGGAAGGAGAAGGGACTTCTGGCTCTGTCATTAATAGTGACCACATCACATCATGCTTGCTCAGCCTCAGTAACCGTGTGCTTCTAGGAGTCTGTGATAATTTGGCCAGCACTGCTTTGTTTAGGTGACATAGAAATGAGAGTGTTCTAGGCTACTTTTTAAGAAATGTCTCTGTCAACACTTGGCCTGGGTTTCCCCTTAGAGGGCAGGGTGCCTGATCTCAGATAGGGCAGGATTTTGGTTGAGCTGTAGGTGCAATATGGGTCCAATGTACTGGCTGTTTGGAGCCCAGGACATGGGAAATGTTGCCTCTTCCCATGTGAATCTCTGACACCTGACATTGGGGCAACATGGGCAACCCTAAGGACAGGCAAGTGACAAAGACTGAAGCTTAAATATTCAATGTCTTTATCACAAAAGATATAAGTTCATGGCTGAAGTGTTTTAGAAAACGTAGATTATAAATTAGTTTCATAGTAGGGCTGAGTACATTGGATACTTTTCTTCCATTCTTGTGATACTTTGCTAAGAAGAATATTTTCCAGCTCCATCCATATAAACATGAAGGAGGTAAAGTCTCCATCTTTATTTATGGCTGCATAGTATTCCATAGTATACATATACCACAATTTATTGATGGATTCGTGGGTCGATGGGCACTTGGGATTCTTCCATGACCTAGCAATTATGAATTGGGCCGCAATGAACCTTCTAATACAGATATCTTTATTGTAGTGTGATTTTTGGTCTTCTGGATATATACCTAGTAGAGGAATTATGGAAAACTATAACCCAATTTTAGCCCAAGAATATGGGGAAAGGGGAGAGGGAGGGGAGGGGAGGGGGAGGATGGGTGGAGGGAGGGTGATTAGTGGAATTACACCTATGGTTTATCCTATAAGGGTACATGTGAATCTCTCTAAATGTAGAATATAAATATCTTAACATAATAACTAAGAAAATGACAAAAAAAAAAAAAGAAAACAAACAAAAATCACCATTCCCTGGCATTGTCCACCAGGATAACATCCAGCCCTTTATTTGATGTGCACATTTTTATGAAGAGGGATCCTATTGTATGCATTACTTTATGATCTAATATTTTCCACCAAATACTATGTCATGGATGTACATCTTCCTCTGTCAATATTATTCTAATTCATCATAATGTGTGCATAATATTTAATTATCTGAATGTACCAATTTAATCTGTTTCTCAAAATTGTCACCATTTTACATCTTTCCTATTTTTACATGACTGCAAAAAAACCCACGATAGCTAAATATTTGCATCCATTCACCATTACTTAGGATACATTTCTGAACTGTGTCAGTGTACTTTTGATGGGTTAGACCGCAGAAGGACCTTCCGAATGGTTGGATGTCTGCACATTTTTACCGCTGTTTGTTCTTTCAAGAGACAGCAGGGCCTCATTGGACCTTCCCCATGGGCTGTGCTGGTGTCAAGGGCACACCTGACAATCTGAAGGTAAGTGACTCCCCAGAGGATTGAAACACCTAACAGATGAGGTTGGTGCTGGGGAAGATCCTCGTTACTGTGAACGCATCTTCTGGCATCTTTCCATGAGAATATGTGTCCCCGAATGTCAAGAGATGCCCTGTTCCTGGCCGTGCTATTGTGTCCTTTTCTTTTCCTAAGCATAAGGAGGGGAAGAGTCCAGGGATGTCTGTCCCCAGCCCTGGATTTCCCCATGAATGCCACTGTGGCCTCATTTTATGCAAATTGAACCTGGCCTCAGTGCTAAGTCCCCATCCTAATGTGTTGAGGTTTACGTTGGTGGCTTGGTTGGTGGGTGGGTACTTCCAGCACCCAGTCGCTTTTCACAGGAATGCTGTAGTCTGAGGACAGATGCCAACAACCAGAGCTCCGAGGAGGCGCAGATGGGCTTTGATGCTTGCTTCACCTCCTGCAGGAGCACACCTGTAGCAGAACCAATGAGCCCGCACGCCGTGGGGATCTGTGGGGAAGCTCCATCAGGTGGTGGCAGTAGGAGGGACTTCTCAGAGGGTCTGACTAGTGTTAGCTTGATGTTGGAGCAGATAGTTCAAGGAAGCACATCAAGGGTTTGCTCCAGATTGCAGTCAGGAATCGGGGCAGTGCCCCGCCAGGGTGTCTACATCTTCATGTAGGAGGCCTGAGGAATGAAGCTGGCCCCAAACCAGTAAGGAACATCATTGGCTTATGCTTGCAGGGATGGGGGAAATGCTTGGTCTTGACATGGGCGGCATCGTGCTCTTATTTTGGCCTGTCCTCAGACGTGATTAGAGAGATGCTGGCTTTCCTTTCTTTCCTTCCCTTCCTTCCTTTTCTCTCTTTCTCTCTTTCTCTCCTTCTCTCCTTCTCTCCTTCTCTCCTTCTCTCCTTCTCTCCTTCTCTCCTTCTCTCCTTCTCTCCTTCTCTCTTTCTCTCTTTCTTTCTTTCTTTCTTTCTTTCTTTCTTTCTTTCTTGTCTCATTTTGTCACCGTGGATAGAGTACTGTCTCATCATAGCTCACAGCAACGTCAAACTCCTGGGAGCAAGTGATCCTCTTGTCTCAGCCTCCTGAGTAGCTGGGACTACAGGTACCTATCACCACGCCTGGCTAGTTTTTCTATTTTTTACTAGAGATGGGGTCTCACTCTTGCTCAGGCTTGTCTTGAACTCCTGAGCTCAAACAATCCACATGCTTTGGCCTCCCAGAGTGCTGGGATTACAGGAGTGAGCCACTGTGCCCGGCCAATGGGCTGTCTTTTGTGTCACTTCATCACTGTCACAGAGTGACCCTCTCTGATGTTGGTGTTGGTTAAAATCACCTCTGTTCAGTAGGAGACCACTGTGGCCTAGCACCCCAGGTCAACTCCCCTCTGCAGCTGGCTGGGGTTGGTTAGCCCCTTCTTGGCTCTCTGCCATTCTGTCCACTTGTTCATTCACTCTCTGAACAAACATCTGTGAAGGGCCCGGGCTGGGTCACACCTTTCTCCTAGCTGGGACCACGACAGCCATTGTGACTTACACTCCAGAATTTTCTTCTCCTTCCCCTTTAATTGCCCATTTTTTCCACGATTCTCTCCTGACCAAATGTCCCCAGCTACATTTTAAAAAAAACTTTTGTCTTCATTTTATGTACACTGTATACAACTTTAATGAGTTATAAACAAACACATTTATGAAATTTACCAAATGCGGCAGCATTATTCAGTAAGTTTGGTAGATGTGCACAGTTGTGCATTTATTTTATTTATTATTTATTTTTTTAGAGACAGAGTCTCACTTTGTCGCCCTTGGTAGAGTAGGGCGTCACAGCTCACAGGGCTTAGTCCATTCTCTTGGCTCAGACTCCTGAGTAGCTGGGACTACACGTGCCTGCCACAATGCCTGGCTATTTTTGTTGTTGTTGTTGTTGCTGTTTGGCCAGGTGGGGGTTTGAACCCCCTGCCCTTGGTATATGGGGCCAGTGCCCTACCCACTGAGCCATAGGCACTGCCCCTGTTGTGCATTTATTAACCTCCTGAAGCAAGACATAATATGGGATTTTCCATCACTCCTAAAAAATGTCCTTGGCCTCTTTAAAGTCGACCCCTTTTCCTACCCTTAAGCTCTGCAGAATAACCACTGTTTGGCTCTCTGTTGCTATAACTTAGCCACTTCTAGAATTTTACATACAAGGAATCATACAGTATTCAGTTTGATTGGCCTTGCATTTTCTCACCTAAAATGTCTGTTACAAAGTGCTGGAGATTCATCTGTGTCTTTGAGCAATTTGTAAGGGTTCCAATTCCTGTACCTCTTTGTCAGCACCTGGTATTGTCTTTCTTTTAAACGTCAGCTATTATTGGAGGTTGAGTGTTGGATTTTCATTGTCCTTTTAAGTTGTGTTTCTCTGATAACTAATGATAATGAACATTTTTAAATGGTTATCTACCATTTATTTATCTTTGCTGAAGTACCTATTGAAATGTTTCACCCATACATGCTTCTGTTTTTTCAAAAAAAGCCAATTTGGGGACAATTGAAATATTTGCTATTTTCTTTTTTAATCCGTGAACATGGTATGCCTGCCCATTTATTTAGACTTTCTTTGATTTCTTTATCAGCATTTTGTAGTTTTTAGGTCTTGTACGTGTTCTGCTAAGTTTATATCTCAGCATTTGGAAGTTATAAAGAATATTACATTTTTGGCTCGGTGCCTGTGGCTCAAGTGGCTAAGGTGCCAGCCACGTACACCCAAGGTGGCGGGTTTGAATCCAGCCAGGGCCCACTAAAAAAACAACAATGACGGCTGCAACCAAAAAATAGCCGGGTGTTGTGGCGGGTGCCTGTGGTCCCAGCTACTTGGGAGGCTGAGGCAGGAGAATCACTTAACCGCAGGGGGAGGTTGCTGTGAGCTGAGATGCCACAGCACTCTACCCAGGGGGACAGCTTGAGGTTCTGTCTAAAAAAAAAAAAAAAAAGAATATTACATTTTAATTTTTGGTTTACATGTATGCATGGTTATGGAATGTAATTTATTTTTTTGCATTGATCTATACTATGTCCTTGCAGATCTCACTTATTAATTTTAATTTTTGTTTTGTCAATTCCTTGAATTTTCTATGTAGACAAATATGTCAGCTGCAAATAGGGACAGTTTTATTTCTTCCTCTCAAAAAAAAAATTTTTTTTTTCCTCACTGGAGTGGTTAAAACTTCCAGTGCTGTATAGAATAAGAGTTGTGAGAGTGCCTCTTCTGCCTGTGTAATGCAGTCATGGGGTACAGGGGCAGTGCCTATGGCTCAGTGGGTAGGGCACTGGCCCCATATACCAAGGGCAGGGGGTTCAAACCCCCACCTGGCCAAATAGCAACAACAACAACAACAAAAATAGCCAGGCATTGTGGCAGGCACATGTAGTCCCAGCTACTCAGGAGTCTGAGCCAAGAGAATGGACTAAGCCCTGTGAGCTGTGACGCCCTACTCTACCAAGGGTGAGAGGGAGAGCCTTCCATCTTCAGTCACAAGTATGGTGTTAGATGTAGGTTTTTGTAGATGATTGCTATGTGGTTGAGGGATTTTCCTTCTGTTCCTCCTTTGTTGAGAGTTTTTTCTTTTTTAAAAAAATTATTTTTTAAATTTTTTTATTAAATCATAGCTGTGTACATTAATGCAGTCATGGGGTACAGTGTGCTGGCTTTATATACAATTTGAAATACTTTCATCAAACTGGTTAACATAGTCTTCATGGCATCCTCTTAGTTATTGTGTTAAGACATTTATATTCTACATTTAGAAAGATTCGCATGTACCCTTATAGGATGAACCATAGGCGTGATCCTACCAATCACCCTCCCTCCACCCATTCTCTCCCTCCTCTCCCCTCCCTCTCCCCTTTCCCCATATTCTTGGGCTAAAATTGGGTTATAGCTTTCCTAAGGGTAACCATATAGGGTCAGAAGAGATGAAACTTTTATTTTTTAGTAGTGGACAAGTGCTAGATTTTGTCATTACCTTATCTGATCAACTGGTAGAATCGTGTGTGTTTTCTTCTTTAGGCCTATTGATATGTGGATGTCTTAGTCCTCTGAGTGTTTAAGTAACTGAATATCTGAGACTGGGTAATTTATGAAGAAGAGAGCTTACTTAGCCCAAGGTGCTGTAGACTGTGAAGTTCAAGGGGCATGGCACCGGCACCAGCTCAGATTCTCAGGAGGGCCTTTGTGCTGGGTCAAAACATGGCAGAAGTTTAAAGAGGAAGTGGACATCTGAAGAGACAAAACCAGGGGCTTATCCTGGCTTTATAACAACCCACTCTTACAGTAACTAATCTATCCCTGAAGAACTAATCCTGTCTCATCAGAGTGAGAGCTCACTACTACCCTGAAAACAGCACCAATTCACTGATGGGGGGTTGGACCACCACGATCCAAATGCCTGCCACTAGGTCTCCTCTCCCCCCACCACCTCCACATTGGGGATCAAATGCCAACATGAGTTTTGGTGGAGATGAATAAACTCTATCTAAACTAGAGCAGGGAATTACACTGATTGATTTTTGAATGTGGAACTAATCTTGCATATCTGAAATAAATTCAACTTGATCATGTTGCCTAGTTCTTTTTTTTTTTTATATTGGTGAATTGATTTGCTAACAGCATTTTGTGGACAATTCTTTTGCATCTAAGCTCATGGAGCTGTTGGTTAAAGTTTTTTTTTTTTTTATCTGGTACTGTATTTGTGTGGTCTGGGAAATAAAAATCAGTTGGAAAATGCTTCCTCCTCTTCTATTTTCTGGAAAATATTTTGTAAAATTGTTGTTTATTCTTTTTTAAATATTTGGTAGAATTTTCCAGTAAAACCAATTGTTTCTTTTTTAAGAGATTTGTAATGACACATTTAATTTATTTAATGGTGATAGGACTGCTTGAGTTATCTATTTTATCTAAATTTCATCTTGATTGAGTTCAGGTGGTTTGTGGTTTTTGAAAAATCGGTCCATTTCTTCTAAGTGGCTGAATTTATTTGTTTAAAGTTGTTCACAGTTTTCTATTCTTCTCCTTTCAGTGGCTGCAGGGTCTGTTGTGATATCCCTTTCCATACCTGACATTGATAATTTGTGTCTTTTCTCATTTTACTCTGATGAGTCATGATACAGGTTTATCATTAAAGACATTTTTTTAAGAACCAGTTTTTTTTGTTTGTTTGTTTTATAGTTTATCTGGGCTGTTTTCTTGTTTTCATTTGTATCCATTTCTGCTCTTTATTTACTCTTTTGCTTGCTTTATGTTTGCTATTCTTTTTTTTTTTATTGTTGGGGATTCATTGAGGGTGCAAGAAACCAGGTTACACTGATTGCATCTGTTAGGTAAAGTCCCTCTTATCCTTGTATCTTGACCCCAAAAGTTTTTCTTTTATCATCTTGAGATACAGACTTAGGATACTGATATGAGACTTTTCTTCTTTTTCAACTTAAGTAGTTAGTGCTATAAATTTCCCTCCCAGGACTGCGTTAGCTGCATCCTACATATTTTGACATATATTACTTATTTTTGTTCACTTTTATGAATTTTTCATTTCCATTGAAAATTCCTCTTTGGCTCATGCAATATTTAGAAATGTGTTGTTTAATTTCCAAGTGTGAGTTGAAGGGGGAAGAAAATTGTCTTGTTCCTTGAAACAGAAAAATTCTAGGTTAAGTTTTGAGACGCTGATATATGAGCCTTCAAATTCATAGCAAGGGTTTTAGATATCCTTGAGAATCGAGGTGAAGAAGGGAATATCTCTAAGAGAAATGGATGGGAAACATTTACCTTCTTCACTTCCTAGTCATCTTAACTAGAAACTCTAATAAATTTGCCCATTCCGTTATTCATTTGTTCTAAGCATTCCTCACCTTTACCTCCCAGAGTACCATCCTCTACACTCACATGTAGAAACTCCCTGGGCTAGTGGATCATGAAGTTATTCACCTGTTATTTCTTCCACACTGACTCCTGTCCTGTTAATCTAAACTTCTGGGGAAAATAAAGATCTTCTTATCGGGTATGAATGGTACAAATTATGAGATTTTAGTGATGCCCCGGCCACTGACTTGGGGATATGAACATTTGAGTAATATCTACTGCCCAAACACAAATGGGTGTCAAGTGGGATTATGGCTACACCCATCTTTACCAAAGGTGGTTTCTTTTGGTTCTAGATATTTGCATTAATTAACTCTATGTTTTACATTGTGTGAGATTGTGACAATGTTTGGACAAGGGGAAGTGGAGTATGATGCTGTTGATACTGATTTTTGTTACCTATTCATCCATTGTTTTTTTTTTTTTTTGTAGAGACAGAATCTCACTTTATCACCCTTGGTAGAGTGCTGTGGCATCACAGTTCATAGCAACCTCCAACTCCTGGGCTTAGGTGATTCTCTTGCCTCAGCCTCCCGAGTAGCTGGGACTACTGGGACCCGCCACAGTGCCCAGCTATTTTTTCGTTGCAGTTTGGCTGGGGCTGGGTTTGAGCCCATCACCCTCGGTATATGGGGTGGGTGCCCTACTCACTGAGCCACAGGTGCTGCCCCCCATCCATTGATTTTTATATCTTATGCTCTGTTCTTGGTTTTCATACATGCCGAGGTCGATACTATCTCAGCATTTTTGCACTTGCTATTCCTTCTTTCTGGAAGGCTCTTTTCTGGCTTTCCATGTGGCCGTGTCCTTTTGCCATCTCTCCAACGTCTTTCATAACCATGCTAAGAGAAACTTTTTTCTTTCTTGCTGTCATTATCTTTGTTTTGTATCCTTTAAGATCCTTTTCACTCTTTGAAATTATCTTTTCTATTGTTTGTTCATCTCCAGTCTTTCTGGTTAGAATATGATCTCAGTGAGAACAGAGACCTTGCCTATCTTAAGGTCTGTTGCATTCCCAACTCTTAGCCCAACACCCATATGGCAGACTATATATATATATATATATATATATATACATTTATTCTGTTTAAAATTATACTTTTCTGACAACATAAGGGAGTGATCAAGAGTGCAGGATCTGCAGACAGACGGACTCCTGCACTTAATTCCGTGTACGCAAACTTTGAAATGAACAACCCGGGACAAGTTATGAATCATTTTTGTGCCTCAGTTCCTTCACTAAAGGAAAATGCTGCGAATAGTATGAAATGAGAGTAGTGCAAATCTTCCAGAATTGTCACTACTAAGAGGATCAAATAATTTTTTTTCAAATAATTTTTTTTAAAAGAAAGTTAAATGCAGAGTATTCAATTCTAATATAAAGCCACTAGATGAACTAATACATGGCCACATAAGAGAGAAACTAATTTCAATTCAAGCTGGGGGTAGGGAGAAAGAGGGAGGGAATAGGGGAGGAGAGAGAGAGATTGGGGAGAAGGCAGAGGATTGGGGTGCTCTCACTCAATGGGCACAATATAAGGGTATATGGCACACCTCTTGGGTGTGGGACATATCAACAATAGGGACTCTCCCAAACAAATACAAACATTGTAACCTAATTGTTTATATCCTCACATTAATCTGAAATTAAGAAAAAAAGTTAAATGTTTAAAATAGAACCTAGCAACTGCATGCATTTAGAAGAAACACAATAACAGGGCCGCACCTATAGCTCAAAGGAGTAGGATGCTGGCCCCATATACCGGAGGTGGTGGGTTCAAACCCAGCCCTGGCCAAAAACTGCAAAACATAAATAAATAAAACAATAATAACTAAATACCCAAGGGTTATTTTCAGGAAATAAAATGTTTTAAAAATGATAAAAACAACAACAAAAGAAACAGTTCCTAGTCCATAGCAAGCACTCAACAAATGTCAGTATTGCCTGGAAAATTTTAAGTGTAGTGAATACTTGTGGGCATTCTCAGATCCCAGTTCAGCACTCCTGGAGAAAAGAAACCATTTGACTTGACCACGTCACCATTAGGCTGGTGACCATGAGCTGGTTTAGAATTTTGTCTGGATCTCTGTATTCTTATTCAAAAAAAAAAAAAAAAAAAAAAAATATATATATATATATATATGTATATATATATATATTTGGACTGAATAATCCCCACGAGCTCTGAATTGTAGTTTTCCCTGTGTCCCGTTCTAGGGTGTAAGAGGTTGTCAATTTGCTGTTGTCTTGTTTGGCCCTGGACTGACTGGAAGCAGGATGTGGGCTGCAGAGGTGGGCTCTGCAGATTCTCTCCTTGGACTCCTGGCCACAGGCTGGGCTTCCCAAACCTGCTGGAGCACCGGGCTCCATTCCTGCAGACAGCTGCCACAGCAGCAGCAGCAGCAGCAGCATGAAAGGTGGCCCCAGCCCTTGACAGTGCAGCCCCGGAAGTCTCTGCCCTGTCTGGATGCTGGGCATTTGGTTGCCTCTCCACTGGTGCAACCTTTGTTGTGATGAGTGAGTTGGGGGTGAAAGGCACTCTGGAGCATGCACGGGAGGCATTAATGATAATAATTAATAAGCCCCTGGCAATTATACCCAACGATGTGTAAGGCCAGGAACAACGTGGGCTGTCAGTCGTCGGAGGTGCCGGAGAGTGGGTGAGTGGCACAGCCAGCAGAGAGCACCTCCTTGTGCAGAATTAATCGTCCCTCAGAGTGGAGCTGTCACTCACCCTCTCCTGCCCAGCATGCAGTATTGTGAGACCTGTCAGTCTCCGGGGTTGGGGAGGAGGAAGGGCTTTGATGACAAGCCCACCTCGCTGTGCAGACAGATGAGCTGGCACAGCCCCCACTGAAGGCCTCCAGCCCCCACGGGGTCCTGTTAGCTCAGCATATTTGAGCTAACAGGAAGAGGAGGCTCTTTGTCTGAGGGAAGCTTCTCCACCCTGGACTCACCCCAGTGCCAGCCGTGCCTTGCCCTGAAGGGGCTCCCCAGGGTGCAGGTGCAGACAGACAAGCCCCACAGACAGGGCCCAGACCACAGACTCCTGCTTCCTTGTCACAAATTTCCACTGGGAAGTGAGACCCCAGATCCTCTGTCCTCAGACCTTCAAACGTCCCTGTTCCCCGAGACTTAACCCAGGAGAAGGCAATGGGAGCCTTGCCCCTTTTGACGTAGTTCTGGCCCAAATTTTGTCACTTTCTCACCATGAGATCTTAGAAATTCAGTGAATTCACTGTGCTGGGATGATGTGGACAGGCGTTAACTTTATTATTATTTTTATTGGTGTACAATAATGTAGATATTCTGCAGAAACACATAATGATTTGATACATTCATACCATGTGCAATGATCAGATGAGGGTAATTGGGACATCCATCACCTTAAATATTTATCTTTTCTTTATGCTAAGAATGTGTGAATTATTCTCTCCTCGCTATTTTAAAATGTACGACTGTTAACTCTGATAATGGTGGTTACTCTGCTGATCTTTATTGTAGAAAGATTCACCGTGAATCTCAGCCGTCCCTTTGGTTCTCGCTCCCCCACAGCCCTTCCGCCCCCACCCCCTCCTCAGGAACATGCCCAGAGCAGGATGCAAAGGTGGGGGCAAGGACAGTTTATTTTATTTTTACCTTTTGAGCTTCTGAGGGCTAATGGTTTGCCCTAAAATTACATGTAGAAGAGTACATATTTGGCCAGTCCCCCAATTGTCACTCTGACGGGAAGGAGGGGAACTCTGTTATAGAAGCCTAGAGCTGCATGGAAGGGGTGGGGCCTGCATCCCCTTCTCCCTGGTTAAGTTTCCGGGAGGTCTGAGGATCTGGGAACAGAGGGTCCCTGGGGCTCGCCTACCAGTGAGGAGTTGTGACATTGAAGGCCCAGGGGGGACACCTCAGTGGAGTAGGCCCTTTGGCAAGGTAACCAAGTAAGGGAGGCCTCCTAGCTCTTGCCATTGCCTAAGGCGAGGGGAGCAGATGCTTTTCTGGAGCCCCAAAGGGCTCAGCAGATAGGTAGGAAGGAGCAGGCCTGGCCATGGGGTCTCATGGTTCTGGAAAGTGCTATGCCAGGGACCTGGGACCAGGCATCTGGGGAGGTTCAGATGTCCTCACTGATCCCTGAATGGACTGAGCTATCAGAACAAGACCACACAGGGCTCAAGGTGCGCACGGGTGCAGGCTGAGCTATCCCTGGACACCACCCTGTTTTCTCCCATCCCGGGAGTAGGAGAGAAGAGAAATCGCAAACCAGCTTGAGTTTAAGTTTGAGCTGACTATGAAACTCAGAATTTATAATTTATGCTCAAGGTAGGAGTGAGTTATATAGTCAAATGTCATTACTTTTCTGCCCGTGTATGTCTTGAAAATGTCACGGCCATCACGCCTTGGTGATTCATCTTCTTCTTAGATAAAACACAGCTCGGGTTGAACCGTTATGAGGTTCTAATGTGGTTAGGGAGAACACGCTTTATAAACCAGGACAGCCCATGGGGGGAGTCAGCTGTGCAGTGTTCTCAGTAGCTGTGGTAATGTGTTGGTAGCTTCCCAAAGATGCCTGGGTTTGGGCCCTTCTGCAATGAGGCCAGAGCAGGAGCAGAGGCCCCCGGGAACACTCAAATACCCACACCTGGGCAACCACCGGTGGATTCTGATGAAGCAACAGAGGCCGCAGCTGAGAAGCCGCTTTTGTTACCTTGTCTCAGGTGGGTGTCGTAGCCTGGCAAGTTCAGGAGCCACCTCTCAGAGCCAGTGGGATGCAGAGACAGCCACCTCCGAGGAGCAGGTGAGTTCTTGGCCGGCTTCCCTCTGCCCGAGGTGAAGGCCACCGTGGGGTCGGTTTACCCCACTGGTCAGACTCGTTCAGAGGTTCCAGTAGAATCCTCTCATCATGCAGGACCTGTGGGGAAGCAGTGGTGGGTTCAGAAGGAGAACGGCTGAGGGCCTGCATCAGCAGACACGGTAGCTCTTTGGGTTAGAGTGAGTGGCCCTGTGGGAAGGGACTCAAGTAAGGGCTAAAAAAGGTGGACCCTCGGGCCCTTTGGAAGCACAAATGTGGGGGAATCTGGATCTGGTCTGTGGTGTCTCCTCTCCTTACCGGGCCTGCAGGATCAGAACTTCCTGATGGGAGAGGTGTGTCTCTTCCAAAGGGCGTATCTGCAGCAAGCGCCTTTTCTTTTGCTGTTTTTTTACTTTGGACGTACAGGTTTTAGTCTGTATGATAAGCACCCCATCCTACTTTCCTCGGAATTCTGTTGTGGTGGCAGCGGTTCTGATTTCCACCTGTGTTCTGAGAAACTGCACTGTCACCACAGAAGACCGGGAGGTTCCGGGAGGGGAGGACTCCAGCCAGAGGTGGTGGCTTGTGCATCTTCACTGATTTTGTTTAGTTTCCGCATTAGATCTGCAAATTTTATCTTCATGTTCCTCTTTATTTTTTAAAAATCAGCTTACTTATCTTTTTCTAATCAGTTTGCCTGAGTTTTTTTGCACTGTATGGAAACTAACCTTATTAGTATTACTTTCCAAATACAGTATTTGCATTTCTGTATGTTTTGCCAAATACTTTAGATTTGGGACTCTGAATTTACATTCTTACTTGGGAAGGCTACATTAACCTCTGGATCGTTGGACTGTCTTCTGATTTTCTCATAAGATTTCTTAGTTTTATTTGAGCCTGTCATCTACCTGAAACTTAGTTTTGCTTTTGGTTATGAGATAAAAACTTTCCTTTCATAAGTAAAACCAGTTTTGCTAGCTTTATTGATTTAATAGTCTGGTTCCCCCTGCCACACCAAATGAAATACTATTTTGTTAACTATTAACTTTATATATACTGGGATCAAATTTTTGATTTACACGTCTCCATGTTCTTATGTTCCATGCCATGTTAATTTTCTTACAATGATTTTGAAAAGATTCTGATAAGTCGTAAGTTAAGTTTCCACCCTTTTCTGATATTTTTTTTCTGCAAGCTGTAGGCATACTCCTTAATACAAATTCAAGGGTCACTTTAACCTTCTGGAATTCTATTGATTAAATATATAAATTTTAGAAGAATGGATCTATAGGATGATAGATCTTTTCATCTAAGGGTATGATGTAACTTTCTACGTATTTGGTTTTGTTTTACTCCTTTCATTACAATTTAAAATTTGGGTCATATATGTCACATGGCATTCTGGTTAAATTTATTCTTCATAGTTTTGTTACTTTTGTTGCTATTATAAATGAATTTTTTTCCCAATTACCAAATGCTTATTACTAAGTAACTATTGATTTTTGTATGTATAGCTTATATGTAGTTACCTGAAAAGAGTCTTTTTATTATTTCTAGTAGTTTTTTTTAATAAAAATTAAAAGTTTGGGGTTTATAATTTTCAAAAAGAGAAACTTGTGTGCATTATTTAATGTTTCTACCAATTATTTTAATGTTTTGCTTTGCATTTTATAAAAACCACACCATCCACTATGGTGGTGACTAGCCACACCCAGACATTTCAATTTAAATAAAATTAAATTAAAAATTCAATCTCTCACTCATACTAGCCATAGTTCAAGTGATCAATAGTCATGTGTGACTGGTCGGTCTCATATTGGATAGCCGAGAATATGGGACATTTCCTTCATTGCGAAAATTATCACTGCACAGTGCTAAGCTAGGACATTTAAGGGAAATGTATAATAACAGTAATTATAGTGGAGATTTCCATACAGGGCAGCCATAAAGTTCATGTGCAAAACTATTTAAATTGTACATGAACTTTATGGCCACCCTGTATAATTATTCATTTTAACCTAAATATTTTACTGCTTTGCTATTTAAAGTAATTCTAATGGTCAAAGAAATATAACTTAGATTAATAAAGAGATTTTGTATTCAAAAATTTTAAGAGGATGTGTTATCAAGTAATATCAACAGGCGTGAGGAAAAGAGAAAGTCATATATTGCTGGGAGAAATGGCAACTGTCACAACGTTTTGGGAAGGCAGTCTGGCAACATCTTAACTTTTTAAAACATACCTCTCATCTAACCCTGCAATTGCCCTTCTGTGAAACCATCCCTGGGGACTGAAAAACCGATACGTAAGGACAGATGTACGTGGCCCGCCAAGGACATTTATCCGGCCCCTGGGGTGTTTTTACCACTGCTGCCTGTCCTGCTTAGCAGCCGACTCGTCCTGGGGCCCGCAGTCCGGCCCTCCACTGGTCTGAGGGACAGTGAACTGGCCCCCTGTTTAAAAAGTTTGAGGACCCCTGCTCATAGATTGTTAACATGGGTGGGCTGGCAGAGCAGGTGTGGAGTGCAGTGGAGAAAGGACGGGCCAGACAGGGCACACACTGTATTTTCCCAGTTGTGCAAATATATACATGTGTATGTTTCTACAAAGAGAAAATCTGTAAGGGAAAAGTCGCTTCCGAGTGGTCCTAATGGACATTTCAAGGTTGAGACGCTTCAGATGTTTCCTGGTCTGTGCTTTGCAATTTTATAGATTGTTAAATTCCATACAGAAAGCAAATCAGGAATTTAACAACAACAAAAACAAGAAAAACCTCCTTTATGGTGAAATCCTCTCTCCCCATGCTCAGCGGATGCTCATCACGTCACTGTGTACAGAGAAACAGAAAGAATAAAGGTTGAAAACTGTATTTTTGCCTCCTTTCTTTGAAATTGGTCTATATTTCAAGGTTAGGTAAATATTTATTTCCTGACATTTAAAAAAAATGACATTCATCCTATTATTTAATCCAGTTACTTTGCATAAAGGAGGTTTTTGTTTTTCTTTCTTTCTTTCTTTCTTTTTTTTTTTTTGCAGTTTTCAGCTGGGGCCGGGTTTGAACCCACCACCCCTCTGGTATAAGGGGCCGTCTCCCTACTCTTTTGAGCCACAGGCGCTGCCCTAACGTTTTTGTTTTTCAATTAATCTCATATTTTCTCTTCTCAGGTACATAAAGGAATCTCTTCATCATTTGTTATATGATTTTAAAAATACAGTAATTTTTGAAAATTAAGAACAATAGAACTAGCCTATTTTATTTTTATTTTATTTTATTATTTTGAGACAGAGTCTCACTCTGTCACCCTGGGTAGAGTGCATTGGTGTCATCATAGCTCACAGCAACTTTAAACTCTTGGACTCAAGCCATCCTCTGCCTCAGTCTTCCACGTAGCTGGGACTATAGGTACCTACCACAATTCCCAGGGTTTTTTTCTATTTTTAGTAGAGATGGGGTCTCGCTCTTGCTCAGGCTGCTCTCAAACTCCTGAGCTCAAGCCATCCACCCACCTCGGCCTCCCAGAGTGCCGGGATCACAGGCACGAGCCACCCTGCCTGGCTGATCATATTTTCTTTGAATCACATTTTCTTTCCTGAGAAGTTCTTGTAAAGTTTCCTGGAGAGATTTTCCTTTTTTCAAACCATGCCCACCGCCCACAAGAAAACCCAATATACAGAGGCTCACATCTGTGTGAACACACACATTCACACCCACACCCATAATCCAGGAGGGGAACCTCGACTTAGGAATATACATGGAGTAAAAGCCTCGACTTAGGAATATACATGGAGTAAAACCTCGACTTAGGAATATACATGGAGTAAAAGTGGTTTTCCTTCATTATTTTCTTTTCCCCAACTTTCTCCAGCACTACGTGCAATTGATTTTTCCACAGAAATTTTAACACTTTGTCAAGTTTCATCTCTCTTCCAAAAAAGAGCCATGAGAGTTTCGTTCAGAACTGTATGCATCTAATATGTTAATTTGGGAAGAATTATTATCTTTGAAATAATTTGTCATTTTATCCAGAAACACACAGGTTCCATTTTTTCTCAAAAATTTTTCTGAATTGTTTTTATATTTCTTTTAAGACACTTAAAAACAAATCCAGGTTTCCTTTCCCTCACCCCCTCCCTCTTTCTCTGTCTGGTCTCCTAGTTGTTGCTGAGTTCGAGGAGCTCCCCGTGTAGTGTGAGAGCTCTATACTCATCACTTACCAGGTGTGTGATTTGGGAATATTTCCTCCCATTCTGCAACTTGCCTTCTGAGGGGCCCAAACCTCACACTGCTTATAATCTGTTCTTACTCACAACCATCAACACGGGAGACGGCTCCAAATATGTTGTACTTCCCCCCCCCCCACACACACACACCAAGTGAACAATCAATTCTAGAGCTGGGTGTCCTCCAGTTGAATTCTGACATTATCTACCTGGAGACACAAGATACCAGACACAGTTTTAGACCCAGGTCTCAAGTCTGAGCCTCTGGAACTGCTGAATTATGACACTTCCAAAGTTATTCTTTATAAAATTGTTTTCGCTGCTCTAGAACTTTTGCGTTTACAAGTGAATTTTATAATCACCTTGTCAATTTCTTTTAATTAAAAACTAGCATGCCAGAATTTTAATAGGAATTTTATTAAATTTGCAGCTCAACTGGGAGAGAACTAACATCTTAAAAGTAATGGGTCCATGAAGATGGTATATGTGTGTGTGTGTATGTATTTTTTGATAAGTCCTGAATTTTTCTCATCAGTGTTTTATAGTTTTCTGTTTCTTGGTCTTTTATATATTTTTAAAATTTATCTTTATGTATATTTGATATTATTAACACAACCGTAGATGGCTTTTTTGACTTTCAGTGGCTGTTTGTGGTTACCATATACTACATATAAGTACAATTGATAGTTTGCTTGTTGATATTCTATCCTGTGACCTTGCTAAACTCATTTATTAGTTCTAGTATAACAGCTTCCTTGTAGATTTCTTAGATTTTTCTATCTAGAAAAACATTTTATTTCTCAATTTCTGATACACTAAAGAGGAACAATAGCTTCACCAAATTAGGTGGTGAATTCAAACTTCATAGACTCAACGAGAATATTTGAAGTATATTTGAAAATAACTTCAGTATGGAATAGATACCTGTAATTAGGACTCTTTCTGTCACAGATACCCTTTGTGAGTCATTATATTTTCTTAGGGAACTGATAAATCCAGGGCTGTGTCCTTCGACCTGGCGGGATGCAGGAACTTCTTTCTCTGATTCTGGCTTTGCTCATAAGTAGTCTCTCCCGACATTACTGCAAGATAACCTCCAGCAGCTCCAGCTTGGCGACTCCATAGAAAAGGAGCTTATCTTCTTCCTTAGGTACAGTGGAAGTCTAGTCTTGAGTGTCACTGGCCCAGCTGGGATCACATATTCACCACTGAAACCACAACCTGTGGCTGTGAGCCAGGGAGGTGGGGTTAGGCTCACTCTAACCACAGGGACAATCAGAAGGTCATCACCCAAACACAAGGACACAGATGCAGATCAGACAGGAACATATTGCCCACCACTAGACTGTGATAACATTTCTGCAGTGACCCCAGCCAGGCAGGCACAGATTTGTGCACTGACATTGTTTCACTGCATACATCATTGACCTCTTTTCTTTGATGTCTGATTTATAGTTTGCAAAGCAGCTTTACAGAAGTTTGCAAATGTCTGATTTATAGTTTGCAAAGCTAACTATAGAAGTCTGCAGCCTCCCCTCCTCCATTTAATTGTCTGAATTTCACCAGATTTCTCAGACATAGCTTCTTCCTCTGACCTTTGTCCTCGGTAGAGAGAGCTTTTGGTTGGATCTGAGAGAAAGAGGAAGAAAGTGGAGAGGACACTGCTGTTTTGAGTGAGCCCCTCAGCATAGGTCACAGCTGCCCTGAGAAGTTGATCGTGTCCCTGCAGTGCCTACTTCTGCGGAGCAGGAATACTGATGCTCCTCTGAACTATTGTCTTCAGTGTTTACACTTTTGGGTATTGGGGGTCTGTTCCTAGAGTCTCCTTTGGTTACACTCACTTCCTTCCATCTTTGTTAAAGTCCCACTGAGCACATAAGCCACTATCAAAACCATCCCTGCACAGAGCCCCCTTTGAGTTGACTGTCTCCAACTTGGACCAGTCCACCTGGTTCTCTGCAGTATGAGACACTGCAGAGGAAGTATGGTGACACTTCCTCCTATACTCTTTCTGGAATTTGGGGCTGGGGGCTTGGGTCTTATATCTTACTAGCATATGAACACTAATAATTTTTGTATTTTCCATAGCAATAAAATCAATAGTAATTAGTTGGGCATTGTAGTGGGCACCTGTAGCCCCAGCTACTTGGGAGGCTGAGGCAAGAGAATCGCCTAAGCCCAGGAGTTGGAGGTTGCTGTGAGCTGTGACTCCACAGCACTCTACAAAGGGCAATAAAGTGAGACTTTGTCTCTAAAAAAAAAAAAATCAATAGTATTGATTACCATTGCCATATAATTATGAATATTACATTATGAATGATAATTATAGTCTTAGTAGACATGCAAAAGTTCTTTTTCTGTAACCTAATAGCAATAGCTAATTTTAAAAATCAATAATATAAGCACCCAGGAAAACTTTTAAGACAATTGGTATAGAATCAACGTGAATAAAATAGAAAAGATGATGATAAAGATAAAAACTTTCCGTTAAAGAGAGCTATAAATATAGCTGAATGAGGAGACTGCATGTCTAAATTATCTTCAAATTAGACTGGAGTTTAATGTAATCCTAATTAAAGAGTGGAAAAAATTGTTTTGGAGGGGCAAAAAATGAAACATTTCTAAATTATATCTAGAAGAAATTAGAGGAAGAAGCACTAGTTTAAAAAAAATAAAACCAACAATTAATTGGAGGCAGGAGGACTAGTTTTACCAGATAAAATGCATTATGAATCAAGGGTCACCAAATTAATTTGATACTGGCACCAAAATAAGTATACAAATCTAAAAGGCAGACTGGACAACTCCAGAACATTTTTGTTAAAAGACTTGGCATCTGAGGAGTATTTCCTAAATAGTACTGGGGCAGAAAATAAACCACATGAATTAAAGGCTCACATCTTGTCTTTCATCACACTCCACATGCGATAAAATGAATTAAAATGTTAAATAAAAATCAAATGTAACAAACTTAAAAAAAATCAATGCATATTGAAATGATAACTTGACCAACAGGGGCCTGAGCTTAACATACTATGGAAACAAATTATAGTAAAGTAATGAATTTGAACATGTGATTTAAATCTCTTCTCTATCAATAAAATCACACAGAGAACTCACAGCAAGGAACATATTTTCTACAAATGTAAAAAGGATTTTTATCCTACATACATGAAGAATTCAGATGCATAAAAAAATCAAGACCCCCCCCAAAGAAAATTAAAAAAGTGAAAACCACACAAAGGACGTTTAATCGTAAGAGAATAGAGATAGCCAGGTAATGAGTGGGTAAAATTCCCAATCTGGTGAGTAAATTTTAGGGATAACAAAATAATATTAGGAGACTATTTTAAACCATCAACTGTATAAATTGTCTTTTTCTGATTTTTAAAAATTTCAGAATACTAAGGGGGCACAAATGTTTTTGTTACACAGATACATCTCAGAAGGCTCTCAGTGTGCGCGTAACCCGAATAGTATTCATTGCACCTGGTAGGTAAGTTGTGATCCCTCCTCCCACTTCTTGATTTCCAGTGAACTTGACTTTGTGCCTGTGTGTGCCCACTGATCAGCTGCCAATGATTAGAATAGGTGTGGTGCTTGTTTTTCCATTCCTGAGATACTTAGGGAAATGGTTTCCAGTTCCATCCCCAATCTCCAGGAAACAGGATTCATTCCCTTTTATGACTGAGTCGTACTCCGTGGCATGTAATATGTCGTGTGTGTGTGTGTGTCTGTGTGTGTGTTTGCACCACTTTTCTTTCTCTTTTGCAAAACAATGTTTATCTACAGCTTATCAGGTATGATCTTAACATTTTTCTATTCTTTTATATACCTTCTCTTTCCATTGTTTTCTATTTTATTTTTCCAAATCAATATGAAGGTATAATTTCTAGGCTACCTTGCTCTATCTTCCAGGGTAAAGTTCCAATTGTAGAAGAGCCCCTCACCCAGGGGCCGTGTTATACACCCTCACAATGTGCACGTTTAAATCTCTTTAAATGCCCTCCCTCCTTCTGCCAAATGTCCTCCTCCCTCCTCCGATCTCCTCTACCCCTGAACTGTTCTATATTTTATTGTTATTAGTGTGTAATTGTTTATATGTTTCATATTAGTATGGAGTACATTGGATATTTATTTTTCCATTCTTGCGATACTTTACTAAGAAGAATGTATTTTAACTCCATCCAGGTAAATGTAAAGATGTAAAGTCTCCATCTTTTGTAATGGCTGAATACTATTCCATGGTATGTGGAATTTTCTTAATTCCCTCATGAATCAATGGGCTCTTAGGTTGACTGAGTCCACATCTTTGCAATTGTGAATTGAGCTATGATAAACATTTGAGTGCAGGTGTCTTTTGGATGAAATAGCTCCTCTTCCTTTGAGGCGATACCCAGTATCAGGACTGCAGGTTGAATGCTCAGTCTGGTTTATTTCTTTGAGGACTCTCCACACTGCTTTCCGCAGAGGTTGCACTAACTTGCGGTCCCACCAACACCGTATAAGCATTATGTTCTCTTTGCATCCACACCAGCATCTATTGTTTTTTGACTTTTTAGTAATGGCCATTCTGACAGGGGTGAGGTGGTATCTCCTTGTCGTTTTAATCTGCACTTCCCTGCTGATTAGTGATGTTGAAGATTTTATCAAATGCTTGTTGACCATTTGACTATCATCTTTTGAAAATCTTCTATTTGTGCTTTTTCTCTACTTTTAAATGCAATTGTTTGTGTTTTTCTTGCTGACTTGTTGGGTTCTTTATAGATTCTGGTTATTAGTGCTATATAAGATATAGAATTTGCCAATATTTTCTCCTGTATGTTGTCTATTTATTGATTATTTCCCTGCTATATGGAAGCTTTTTAGTTTAATCAAGATATAAAGCCATCTACCTACAACCAACTGCTCTTCAATAAAGCAGAAAACAGCTGGGAAAAGGAAGTCCTGTTCAATAATTGGTGCTTGGAAAACTGGGTGGTCACATGCAGAAGAAGGAAACAGGACTTCTGTCTTTTGCCATATACAAAAATGAATTGATCAAAGACTTAAATGTAAGGCATGAAACCATAAAAACTTGAGGAGAAAAGATAGAAAGACTCTTCAAGACATCAACCTAAGCAAAAACTTTATGATCCCAAAGACAATACAGCAAAAACAAAAATACATAGGACTCCATTGAATTAAAAAGCTTCAGTATGAATTTTTAAGATCTGCAATTCCCAGTTCCAGCAAAGAATACTGAATGTCGAATTGGGAGAAGAGTAAATTGTTATAACTGTTAAGAAGGCCATTTAACAATATGCGTCAACTGTTCTTAAATGTTCAGTCTTTGATTTGACAAATTCACTTAAAAATTATTCTCAAAATGTACTAAATTGCCTCATAGGAATAACACAAAATATGGTTACAATTTGTGCACAGAGGTTCCCACAACACTATTCACATTACCAGAGAGATAGTGAGAAACTTCTGAGTGTCCATCAGGAGCTAGGGAATGGTTAATCAATAACCTCACACCCTGGGGTATTATACTGGCATCGCAAATGTTTACAAGGAGGGCTGACAGATGTAGGAAATTGTGTTTATCTGTGATAAATAGGTGAGAAAATTATTTGCAACACCTGGCAGATAAAGAGTTAATATGCATACTATGCAAAGAGTATTTACAAATTAAAAAAGGAAAAGTATGACCTAATTGCAAACATGGCAAAGACTATTAATGGCCAATTTGCAAAGGAGGAAATATAATGGTTAATATACTTATGAGACATATTTGACCTCTGGGAACTGGAGAAGTAAAAAGTGTAGTAAAAACAAAATGCTATGTTTGACCCATCAGACAAAGATACACAATATTGTTAAATGCTGACAAAGATGCAAGGACGTAGCATGTCATACGGTGCCAATGAGGATGTGACTTGCCTGGGTCTTTTGGCAGGGGTCCTCATACTTTTTAAACAGGGGGCCAGTTCACTGTCCCTCAGACTGTTGGAGGGCTGGACTGCAGGCCCCAGGACGAGTCAGCTGCTAAGCAGGACAGGCAGCAGCGGCAAAAACACCCGGTGGGCCGGATAAATGTCCTAGGTGGGCTGCACGTGGCCCGTGGGCCCTAGTTTGAGAATGCCTGTCTTAGGGTATGTGTGAAGTTGAGGTCTGCAGGTGCTTTGAGCCTGCAGTTCCATTCTGTGCCTTCATCTTATAGAAATAAAAAAAATTATTTTTGAAGGAAGGAAAGAGAAGAAATTTTCTGAATGTTCATAAATAGAGAAGTGATGGAGTGCATTATGTGTGTCAGAATTAAAGAGTACTTTGCAGGAGAGAGAGAGAAATAGAGGTAGAGAGAGATGTTGAGAATTTGTTTTCTTGAAGGGATAACCACAGTACGCATTAAGCGTAAAACAAGGTAACTTTGTATGATAGACGTACAAAAGTAAAAGCCTATTTCTGTTACACAGGTCTGACAATTAAGTTCACAAACTCGTCCTAGAAAAATTGCTAGGTACCTGGTTGCTGAATGTCACTCTGGTCACTTTTTACCTGGTTGCTGAATGTCACTCTGGTCACTTTTGCAGTGCTCCCCCTGGGGAGCGATGCCCTGATGCCAATGCCCAGTCCACCCTTCAAAGCACTTTTGGAACTCTTTCCGGAAAGGGTCATCAGAGCTGACACGGCAATCCCTTTGATGTCTGAATGTCATCAAATTGCCTTCCTTTCATTATTTCTTTTCTCTCTGGGTAAACAAACAAACAAAAAAAATCACTGGGGGCCAGATCAGGTGAGCAGGGAGGTTGCTGCAACCCAGTTATTTGTTTACTGGCTAAAAACTCCCTTATGGTACAGTAAGAATTCTTTCTTTTGCTCTCATTTTTCCTGTGGGGACCATTTTTTGAACACACCTTTCTCATGTCAAGATATTCAGTTAAGATTTTCCTAACTGTTTCTTTATCGTTGTTTTCTGGATCTACTATGCTTCTCACAGTCAGCCCATGATTCTAATGCACAGTTTGAGAGATTTTTGTAATGTTTTTGTCATTTCTGTCCTACTGGCTGCCTGGATCTCTCTTCATCTGTGATGCTTTCTCTCCCTCAGAAAAACATTTACACTGCTGTTTTCTTCCTGGCCTTATCCCCATAATCGTGGATGGACGTGTCCCTTATTTCACTTCCACTTTTCCATGTTTAACAAGACATTTAATGTTTGCTCGTTGCTCTAATTCAAGCTCTGACATTCTCACGACAGCACACAAAACAGGTAGCAATGATAATGACCACTGCTCAGCCAGAGAGCCCTGAATGTTGACATGAACACAGCTGGAGGACCCTGATCACCAAGGTTATAAAACCTCACCCCGAGGACGTACAGTGCCGGGTTATAAATCCTCACCCCGACGGCGTGCAGTGCCCGGGTATAAAACCTCACCCCGACGGCGTACAGTGCCCGGGTATAAATCCTCACCCCGACGGCGTACAGTGCCCGGGTATAAAACCTCACCCCGACGGCGTACAGTGCCACCAAAGTAAGCTCACTGGTGGCAAATCTGGGAACTTAACTGTCAGACCACCTATCTTTTTTTTTTTCGTTTGTTTTCTTTTAGCATTTTTCTTATTTCTTTTGTTTTTTCTATTTATCTTTTGTTAAATCTTTCTCTATTCCTGCGCCCCTTTCTCCCGACTTCCTTTTTATCCCACCTTCCTGCCCTTCTGCTTCCTTTTCTTCCTTCCATCTCTCCATCCTTTCTTCCTCCTCTTTCCTCCTCCCCCCTCCCCTCCCATCCCCTCCCCCCCTCCTCCCCTCGCCTCCCCGCTCCCCTTCCCTTCTCTCCCTTCCCCTCCC
>NW_003852530.1:3209787-3217601 GCF_000181295.1 Otolemur garnettii | reverse complement strand
CCTCTCCCCTCCCATCCCCTCCCATCCCCTCCCCTTTCCTCTCCTCCCTCCCTCTCTCCTCTTCCCTCCCCCTCCCTCCTTTCCTCCCCTCCACTCCCCTCTCCCGCCCCTCCCTTCCCCTCCCATCCCCTCCTATCCCCTCCGTCCCCTTCTATCCCCTCCCTCCTCCAGTCCCCTCCCTTCTCCTCTTCCTTCCCCTCCCCTCTCTCCTCACTTCCCCTCCCCTTTCCTCTCCTTCTCCTCCCTTTTCCGCTTTTCTTCCCTCTCCAATGCCCATGACGCTCGTGTGTCTCTCATGGACGGGGAGATGGTGATGGAAGCGATGGACGCTAACAGCCCCTGCTATTAGCATTGGTTATTTCATGAGGATGGAGCGGTGGAATGGAGAGCATGGGATAGATTATTCGCTATTTTTTGTGTATTCTTTTCAACACTGGTTATGGAGAACACAGGGTGATTTTATAATTTTTTTAAAAAAGAGATTTAATAAAATAGATTCTAGGACAAGATTATGCTCTGAAATCTGATTTTTTAAAGTACAGAGGGGAAAAAAGATCAAAAATAAAAGTGCCAAAAGGTTAAGCGATTGCCTCTGCTGAGCACACAGGTATAGTCGTTTGCTGCTTTACATACTGTTCTGGGCGTCTCAGATTTAAATTAAAAAGCATTAATTCTGTTTTTTTTTTTTTTTAAGTGTAGTAATGAAGCCCTTTCCCCATCCTCTTTGCTTCAAGGATTCTGCTTTCTGGCGGTGTCTCCAGAAATGAAAGGCCTCCCCCAGTCCCCACGCAGTTCCGCGGGGCGCTGCTACCCGGCTGCCCGGACAGGTGTGGCTGAGCCCTCAGCTCAGCCGGAGGAGCCTCGGAGGCGCTGCCAGTGGCTGGGGTACCTGGAGGGGTCTCTGTGGATGTCACTGTCCTCAGACTCCACAGACCCTCACAGTGCTGGTCTGCAAGTCCCAGGAGGTGGCCGCACAGCCTTAGAAGGAAGGAGCTGGGCCCACTGTCAGTGAAATCATTTAGGCTTGGAGGCAGGAGGAGCCGCAGGAGGAAACCTCTGATGCTAGAGCCTGCATGGGTTTGGGGGGCTGCCCGGCCTGGCGGGGGCCTGCGGGGGTCTGGCCTCTGCAGAGACTCTGCTCTGGGGCCCTTCGGTTCTGGGCAGGGACGAGGGACTCTTCCACCCGGGCAATAACGTGGGGCGGGGGACAGTAAATAAGCAGCCGGCAAAATTAAAACCAGTAATGAGTGGTATGAATATTGCGGCGTTACAGTGCCGGGACACGTTTGTCTGGGAGCGCTGCTGCACGTTCTGGGAAATCAGAGCGGCGCTGGTCGCAGGGCCTCATTTTCCTCCGCTGAGTCTCCGCTTTGCGGCCTGGAGGCTGGCGGCGCCCGCACCTGTCCCCAGATGCTTTTAAAACCCTGGCAGGGAGCGGCAGGCCGGGTGGGGATGGAGTTCCAGAGGCAGTGTCCCCTGGGTAAGGAGGTGCCGTGGAGGTCCAGAGAGACGCCCGCTCTGGCCTAGCAGGGAGGCGGAGCAGCAGGGAGGCTTCCAAGGCTAGGACCGTCACCCCACCCGCGGGGTGCTCGCCCTGAATCCCGCCCCCATCCTGCACCCGTGGGTGCCTGATGAGTCCCTGCTGAGCAGAGAGCCCTGAGGCTCCTCTGAGTCCTTGCGCCTCTCTGGGAGCTCTGGCTTGGCTAGCGCGGTGACCTGGAATCGCCTCTTCCTTGGGGTTCTAGAAAATGTCCTTCTGACCCCAATACCCAGAAATGAGGGGTGCGACACTGAACCTGAAGGCTTAGCCAAAGGGTCTTAAAGGAGAACCAGTTAGGATGCTGCGGAACTTGTCTGTTTTAGGAGCAGCAGCCTTCGCAGCTCACTTATTTATTCTCAGGAAGGAGGGCCAAGGAGGGAGCCAGGGAGCGAGGGTTATATGGAAATGTGGCCTGTATCATGGAAGAGTGAGGGGGAGATTCCAGACCTCCTGAGCTGTTATGGAGATGGGAAGAACCATCAAGATACCACTTAAGGGCTGGTGGAGTTGTTTATTAAAACAAGTTGGGGGAGGCTCCTGTGGCTCAAAGGAGTAGGGCTGCTGGCCTCATAAACCGGAGGCAGCAGGTTCGAACCCGGCCCTGGCAAAAAAAAAGGTCTACAAAATAAATAAATAACAAATAAAACAGGTTGGGGTTCTGCCCTCCTGGGTGCGGCAGGAGAGACCTGGTGCTGCGGCGTCCTGGGGATCGTGGCTTTTTGTGGCTTTGCGCAGTGGGCAGGCTGGTGAGAGCACTTTAATGCCTCTTCGTAGTTTCCCAAATTACTGCAAATAATAATAATAATAATAATGTTCTAGAATGTTTTAAACTTGGGTCACAGGGTCTGAGCCTGATCATTGTATAGAGATGCTGTATAGTTGGCCATATTTTTTCAAAGTTTGAGTATCTTAGAGTATCCTGCTTGATGATTGGAATAGTGGAAAGCACTGGCATTTTACATCTGTGCTCTTAACCTGTCCTCTCCACAGTGGACGTGTAAGTCTGACGGTGAGGATGGAATGGGCAAAACCACTCAGGCTGCACTTTAAGTGGTTTTCAGGAGAGCCCCCACTCGGCAGGAGTGTGGCCCCTCACTCGGTGTAGAATGGAAGTCCTCTGCAGATAGAAGGCTCCAGAACTCCTCCTAGCCGTTGTTTCCATGGAAAGATTGGGAGAAGCAAAGACCCGGGAGTGGAAGGCGTGCAGGATCAGGCGACAGAGCCCCACGAAGTCCACTTTGTCTCTGCAGGGCATGCACCCCATGGCTGTGCTGTCTCCCTGCTTTACCTTGAACTCTTAGCAGCTGAGTGTCCCCCCAGCCACACCCTTTCCAGAGGGCGAGCTCCTTGAGCTAACTTCCTGCAGGGCGCTCCGTGTGTGTGGCAGCCGTGTCCATGCCCTCGCACCTGTGCTGGTTGTGTTGGCATCCACCCATCCCCCACCCAGGGCCAGAGGCGTGGGCATGTCTGTGGATGCCTCCAGTACAGTGGCGCACAGTAGGGACACTTCATACATGCAGCAGGCGGCATCCTATGATGGGATACGGGAGAGGGTATCTGGTCTCTTGGCTGGAAGCTGAACTGATAACCCACATCAAGAGAGAATTGACTCTTTTAAGACAAATGTTTCCAGATGCTGGGATCACTGGGTCCATGTTCCTACCCAGATGGGTCTGGGTGGGAGCCAGAAAAGTAACAGCAGTTGATAAAATCAGAAAGGTAGTTAACCTTGGATGGCTGGAGTGAGCTGAGCCTGGGAAGGTGGGGGTTACCCAGAGATGGTCTAACATCCAGGAAGTGTGCCAGGACCCCAGAGAGCGGGGCGGGGCAGGGGACTTCGCCTTCTCTCCATGTCCGTCTGTCCAGCTCTGGCCGTCCTGCTGCTGTTTGCTCCTGCCAGCCAGCGGGAACCTGCTCCTAGATACCTACTGCCAGTGGGGCTGGGGAAGCCTCTGACAGAATCAGGGTATCCAAGGAGATTGCGATTGACGACCTGTTTCCTGGTCGCTGGGAAGTACTCCGAGGCAGGGACTGTGTTGACACATCTGTTTGCAGATCCAGCTGGAACCATTCGAGGTAAATGAAAAGCAGGAAACTAAATGGGATTGAACCTCTGAGATCCTAAAGGGAATTTTCTTTTTTTTTTTTTTTTTTTCACTTAGAGTGTGGTTTGAGATCTTTAAGTATTTGAAGGGTTCAGGCAGATGATCCCACGTTTGTGGATGCCCTTCCCACGTGGCTGCATTAGAGGGGTTGAGGCTGTAAACCAGCATCAGTCTCAGCCGCGCCTGTGTGCCTTGAACAGAACCCAGAAAAATATCCTTTCTGGAGTGATGAGCTGTCCTGGTTGCCCTCACTTTAGAACCCCAAAAGGATTCCTGACTTTATCTTCACCCCCTTAGAGGGCCTTGTTGACATGGCAGCTGTGCCCCTGTTTAAAGCTCTCTGGTGCGTTCCTGTTGGAATTAGAATGAATGGGATGAAGTCCAAATTCCTTGTCACCTACGAGATCTATGGGAGGTGGCCCTGCCCACTCTTCTGGCCTCATTCATGGCACCACCATCACCACACCCGACTCCTCATCCTCACGTAGGCCACAGGCCCCCGCTGAGCCCCCGACCTAACTGTGTCTGTCACCTACTTGCATTCAGCCATCTGTTCAGATCTCTCCTATCCAGGAGATTATTTAAAGTGGCCCTGCCTAGTCGTCTCTTCCCACGTTGCCCTATTTTATTTTCCTCTAAGCAGTAGTCTTTGCCTGAGATTATCGCAGTGAATTTTAACTTGTCTGCCGTGTGTGACTTCTACCGGGATGTAAGCTCCCTGAGAGTGAAGTTTTGTTTTTTTGTGCTAAATGCCATGTCTCCAGTTCTTGGGATGGTTCTTAGCCAAAGTCACCTCCCCACAAACATAGAACGGGCAGACGGATGAAGGGATGGGTGGATAGATGCTAGGTGGGTGTAGGCAACCCAGGAGGAGGGCAGGGCTGTCAGGTGGAGGACGCTGCCACAGGGCTCCTGGAGGGTCAGCTGGACTGGGGACAGATCGGGCCAGAACTATCCCGTCGCCAATGCTTCTAGCTTAGAGAAACTTTATTATGGTTTCAAAACAGACTGGCTGTTGGGAAATTATGAGATATTTTCCCAGGTGCCTTTTCTTCTTATTCAGGCAACTAACAAGTAGAAACGGATTTTGGACAAGCGAACTTTGATTTCGGACTTTGTCTTCCCAGTGACCACCAGATTGTTTTTATCAGATCATCTTCCGTTGCTGACGTGAACACTAATTGGAAGACAATGTTTTGTGATCTAACTAAAAAATGGAATCCTTGAGTGTGAAGCCTTCATGGAAATGGTAGATTTTATATTTTACGATATGATGAGCTGCCACTCCAGGTTAAATAAGGTCTAAGTGTGCTTGTAAATGATTTATTTTAGCAAATGTCCACCAAGATGCTGAGCTGCATAGAACAGTACTAATTGTTGTAAGAAATAGTTTATTTTTTCTTTGATCATAAACATAATAAAAATCTCTTTGAGGAGCATTTAGAAGTGTAGAGAAGAGGCTATTTTAATCAACTCTAATCCCATCACTCTGAGATGACTATTCTAGCTCAATTTCCTTTCTGTCTTTTATTTCTGTCTCTCTATAAACATATATGTATAGTTTTCATGGTTTTAATTATCTTTTAAGTAGACTTTTTCCTCCTTTTTTCACTTCAAATTATATCTGCTGTATCTTCTCAGGTAGTTTAAAAAATCTGAGGACACATCACCCAATTGCCCCATGGTATTTCATAGTGTAGACAGTCAGGCTCCAACAGAAATTATAATGTGATTGGCACATGAAATTTTGAATTTTTGGCTGGGCATGGTAGCTCACTACTGTAATCCTAGAACTCTGGGAGGCCAAGGCAGGTGGATCATGAGCTCAGAGGTAGGAGACTCCTGAGCAAGATCGAGACCCTGTCTCTACTAAAAATAGAAAAAACTAGCTGGGCATTGTGGTGGGTGCCTGTAGTCCCAGCTACTTGGAAGGCTAAGGCAAGAGTTTGAGGTTGCTGTGAGTTATGACACTACAGCACTCTAGGCTAGGCCACAAAGTGGAAAAAAAAAGAAATTTTAAATTTTCTAAAAGATATAATAAACAGGCTCGGCGCCTGTGGCTCAAGCGGCTAAGGCGCCAGCCACATACACCTAAGGTGGCGGGTTCAAATCCCCAGCCCGGGCCCGCCAAACAACAATGATGGCTGCAACCAAAAAATGGCCAGGCGTTGTGGCGGGTGCCTGTGGTCCCAGCTACTTGGGAGGCAGAGGCAGGAGACTCGCTTGAGCCCAGGAGTTGGAGGTTGCTGTGAGCGTGATGCCACGGCACTCTACCCAGGGGGATAGCTTGAGGCTCTGTCTCAAAAAAAAAAAAAAAAAAAAAAAGATATAATAAACACATTTGAAAAATCAGGTGAAATTAATTTTGTGAAAATTAATGTGGAATCATTATCTTATTTGCTGCCATGTATATACATTTTTGCCATTTCAATACCTAGTATGAAAATTATTGAGATAGGTTACATTTTCCCAGCTAAATCTTTGGCGTCCATGTGTATTTTACATTTCCATTCCCATCATTGTAAGGGTTCAGTAGCTACACGTGGTCGGTGGCCATCAGGGCCAGTAGTGTGGGTCTAGGCTGTTGAAAATTAGTAGTGTGATAGTTCATGCCCAGTGGAAGGAATTTTACGTTAAATCCCATGTTCCAACTTAAAAGGCCATCTTCTGAAAATAAAGGCAGCCTGAAATTAGAGTTACAGTTATCTCCCATCAGGTCTCAAGGTGATTAATTCAGTTTGATAGTTACAAGATTCAGCCTCAATTCCTCAAAAAGCTAAATGAAGTGGAAAGATGTTGAAAACAAGGTTTTTCAAATTACACATTTGATACCATTTTGCCTCTTTTCAAAGATGATTTCCCAGGCTCTGATAGAAGTTGATGTCTTCTGGTATATTAAGGTCATATTCAATACAAGGCAAATGAGTTGAATTAGCTTGGACGGTATTGATTACTATCAGTCCTGCTTCAGCCCTGGTCCATCTGTCTCTCTCAGCGGAGTCCTGGGTCTCCACAGGAGGTTGCTGGGCGTGTGGGACCCTCCTGCCTCCCCTCCTCATATCAGAACAAAATGCTTATTGTTTGGTGCAGCAGTTACACCTGGGAGCCCAACTGGGGCTCTCCTTACAGACTCAGCTTTACACTTCGCTCCTAGACCAAAGGAATTGAAGGGCGTCCAGTGGATGCAACTCGTTCCCCAAAGGATGCCTTGCTGTAGCAAGGACCCCGATTCTGTGTATGAACAAGACTTTATGATTACCAGGTCCAGCCTAACAGCTTGTAGGGCCAGGAGAGAGACCTCAGAGCCCACTTGGGCTAACGGAAGCCTGGTGTCTTAAATCCAACATGGTGTGGGTCCTTCCAAAATCCCTCCCTGGCTGTCTCCTGTGTGCTGGGTCCAGGGGGCACAACCATGACTTAGATGGTGTCTGTCTGCAAGACTGTCCATTGAGGGGGCTGAACAAGCCAGCCCCAAACTGCAGTGTGTCTCTGTTGCCTGGTGTAGGTAACTCAGGCCACACCTGGGGGAAAGCCCTTGGGGTGGCTTCCGAGAGCGCAGGACTGACCAGGAGTGTAGTCTCAGGCAGGCTCCTCCTCCTCCCTGTGTCTTGTGAAATGAGCAAAGTTAAAGAACCTTCCTCACTGGAGTGTCAAGGGGAAAAAAATAGTATAACTCCCATGAAGACGCAGAGTGAAATTGGCCACCAGGTGCTAGTGTTACTGCTGCTGCTGCCGTTTCATTGGAAGGTGGGTGTGAAGCGCAGACAGTGGGCGACATGGGATGCCGGTTGACTCAGGGGAGAGATATAGGCCATCTGCTGCTGCGGACAGTTGCTCTGGCCTTGTGGTCACAGAGCTGCCTTGTGGGACGGGCTTAGGACTGACCGGCCCAGGCAGAAGTGGCATGGAGGGGGACTCAGCTGTATTGGCATAACAGGATCGTTGTTTTTATTAGATTGTGAGTTATGATCAACAAAAAGCAGCATTAAAAAAAAAGTCTTTATTCCATGGAATGTTATTTTGTTCTTGTTTTTTATCAGGTTTTATTGTTTTCATTTCTAAGGTAAAATTCAAGTTGTAGTTGAGCCCTTCACCCAGGGGGCGTGCTGAACACCCTTACATTGTGCCCATTAGGTGAGGCCCTGACAGTCACCCTCCCTCCCACCCCC
>NW_003852530.1:3197774-3209481 GCF_000181295.1 Otolemur garnettii | reverse complement strand
CTCTCCTCCCCTCCCCTCCTCCTCTCCCCCTCCCCTCCCCCTCTGTAGACTACCCTCGTGTATTTCTTTCCTGTGGGTGCGTAGTTGTCTACATATTGGTTTCATGTTGTACTGAGCCCATGGATGATTTTATTTGTCTCTCTGATTTGCTGTCATCATCATGGTCATCACCATCATCCTGGGGTGTGTCCTGGAAAGTTTGGGGCATGGGGACTTCAGGGGGATCCCACCGCTCTGCCCACTGGGCAGAAGGTAGCCAGGGTGCAGGCACCTGCAGCACACGGTGGGGACCCCAAAGGAGCCAGGAGCAGAACTCAAGGCTAAAAAGTAGCCTCGATTCCCACCCTGTGGAGGTCCCGCGGCACTTCCCAGAGAGGGCTGCATATTTACACGGCCTCTTTTTCCTTTATCTCAGTCATCAAAAGTTTAAGGAGATTTAAAAAACCATTATGCGTAAAATACGACCTCAGGTCTCTGATGGAATTCATGTGCAGGTTCGGACGAGGCGGGCTGGAGCCCACCCCTCCGGGGGTCTGGGCTGTCACTCTTCCCATCCGTCTTCCTGATTGTAAAAATTAAACGTATGCACAGGAGGGCCCTGGAGGCAGAGTTATAGGGGGTATAAAGTGCCTGACAGCGTATAAACTTGCCATCCTGCAGTGGAGCGCCCAGGAGGTGCTGAGCTTGGATGCTGGGGTCCGGGGGTCCAGGGAGCAACAGGCAAATCTCAAAGGGGGAAAGCAGAGGGGTGGGCGGCGCTGGGTGGGGCTCTGCTGACCTGTGATTCCCAGGACCCTGGGCCATCCCTCCAGCCTGGCTAAGTGCTCCGCTCTTGGGTGATAGCACAGAAGGGGGCAGAGGCTGCTGGGGAGCAGGCCCTGAAGGTGCGAGCGGGAGGCGGGAATTTCAGAGCTAAAGGTAGAGGTGGGGACACCAGACTCCCCCCCCCCCACCGCGTGACTGTGAGCGTCATCTCTGCCATTTGCTTTGCTAAGCGCAGCCCCCGGAGGCTTCAGGCAGATGTGGAGAGATTGCCAGGCTGGTGGGGGGAATCTGCAGCTGGGGATGCTTTCAGACAGGCAAGCAGAACTGACTCGACTACTGAACAGGAAATCTGAGCTCTGTGGAAGAGAAACATGGCTGCCACCGGGCCATTTGCACAGAGGATTTTGAGGTTCTGAGGGCTTCAGGGATACCCAGAAGGATAGGGCCACCTGATGGGAGGCCTGGGCCAGCTGTGGTTGGGAGCTGGGGTATTGTCCGCTGGTTGCTGGCCATGCCCAGTCCTGAGAGACTCCCGGGCAGTCTCATTGCCAAGACATCTGGATAGCAGGAGGGACAGACTCCCTGATTGCCTTGTGGCTGGAGGCTGTGGGTGGGGTCCCGTTAGTGTGTGGGAGAGAGAGGGAGACAGACAGAAACAGACAGAGTGAGCAAGTGGGCCAGGAGGAGCAGAGGCAGAGGGCAGCAGGCCCAGGGTGGAAACTACAGGACCACCAGGACTAACACTATTTATCCATTTGTCTTTATTTCGAGGTCTGGGGGTTGTGCACACTGCACTCAGTCCCAGCTTCCCTGAGCTCACAGAGGGGTAGTAACCACACTGTCATACAAACATTACTTAATTTACCATTGAGGAGGTGTTTGTACTACTCTGTATTTTAAACATGCACCACCGACCTCCACCAATGCATCTTCAGTTTTATAATTAATTTATTCTATTATTATTTTTTTGAGACAGGGTTTCTCTCTGTTGTCCCCGGATATGTAGTGTCATCTTAGCTCATAGAAACCCCATACTTCTGGGCTCAAATGATCCTCCTGCCTCTGCCCCCCAAGTGGCTGGGACTACAGGTGCACACCACGACACCCAGATAGTTTTCTGTTTTTAGTAGAGACTGGGTCTCACTCTTGTTCAGGCTGGTCTCCAGTTCCTGACTCCTGGTGATCCTCCTGCCTTAGCCTCCTGGAGTGCTGGGATTATAGATGTTTGAGCCCCCAGCCCCGGCCTCCTTTTTAGTTTTGGAACTTACTAGTACATCTTCCAGGGAGGCACATCTATTCCATGCTGTGGAAGGCAACAGGGAGAACGCTTGGGGTCCCCACTTACTCGTTGGTTGCAAGACTCAGATCTGGAGCTGACCAGTTGTCCCCCGAGGCTCAGGAGCAAATGCGAATGGGCACTTCTGAACTCCAGTATCGACGCTTCTTCCTGGAGATACTTCCATCTCCCTTTGTCAGATATTTATTTTGAAGAGTAATGTTCATCCTGAAAATGATCACACTGATCGCAAGGTGCCAGGTAAGGGACAGCAATACACCGGTGTGACTAGCACCCAGGTTAGAGACTGGAGCACGGAGAAACTTCTTCCCATCTCCCCAGCCAACACCTCTGTGTGCTGTCCTGACTTCCATGAGCCGGGGTTAGTTTTCCCATCCTTGCACTTTATTATTTTATTTTATTACAAATTAAGATGAAGGGATAAATATTTGTTGCATTGTCCTCACCTCCAGATGCCTTAGTTTTGAAACTTATCAGTACATCTTCCAAGGAGGCGCCTCTGACTCCAGACCTGCCTGCCCCTGTTCCTTTCCTCGGCTGTTCCTCCAGCTTCTAGTCGAGGCAATGGTAGGAGGCATTTATGCAAACATCCATCTCTGGGCCAGAAACTCTTAAGACTGAACGTCGACCTGTCTTATACTCCGCTTTTTTGGAAGTTGAAATTTTCTTGTCCTCGCTGTGGAACTCTCCACCTCTTTGCTTTTGGCAAATGCACGTAGTCAATAGAATATTTCAATAATGCTTTTGAAATAGGAAACAACTCATATGTAGAAGGACTATAGATAGAACATAGAGAAGCGGTTCTCAACCTGTGGATCGCACCCCCCTTTTAACAATGAAAACACATTGAGGCATTAGGAAAGTTGAGAACCACTGATGTAGAGGTTAGGGTAGTTGTTCCAGTTGGATATTTAATTTCTCTTTGAGCTTCCTGGCAGGCGGGGCCCAAGAGGGCTTGCTGGTAGTGGGAAGCATGGCCACCGTCCAGAAGAGATGGGCCCTCTAACTTCCTGCTGGTAGCGGGAAGCACGGCCACCCTCCAGAAGAGATGGGCCCTCTAACTTTGCATGGGGTACATTGAATCCAACAAGGTTGCATTTGTGGGGATATTTTTGCTCTGAGAACTTGCCAAGGACAAGACTGGGGATGACAAATTGGCTTCTGAAGTTTCCCTACAGACCGGGAGTAGTAGGTGGAGGCGAGACTGTGGCTGGGACATGGGCGTGCGTGCTTCTTAGCAGTGGGTCATCTCCATGATGATGAAAGCTATTCCTCAGGGTTGCAGGGTGCTCCTCCAGATACCCCAAGCCAGGAAGATTATCAGAATCTCCTGGGAAGAATTTTTTCAAACACACACATTCCTTTACCCATCTCAGGTCTCCTAATTATGATCCTGAGCCAAGAGGTTTAGAAGGTCAGGTTTGAGAACCATGGATGTACATGTAGCTGCCACCTCCTTCCAGGCAGCTATGCACAGAGACTCAAGCCACTTGTCTGAGCTCTGGGGTTGGATGGGCAAGAGGCAGGAGGTACACACGAACCTCCCGCTTCCTCTCACTTGCTGCATCCACCTTCCTAGATGGAGGCTCTTGACGGGTTCTCTGCAGTGAGCAGGTGGAACAGGACAGCAGCTCCCCACCTGCCCCCAGCCTCAGCACCAGAGGTCTCTTGAAAATGTTGGTTCTTAGTTACTACAGTCCAAGGCATAGTAATGCAGGTAGCTGAAGGCTGTCGTGTTCTATTTAAGACTCACCTCCATGATCCTCCCAACACCCTATGAAGTATGTGCCATTATTTTACCCATGTTACAGATGGGAAACTATATCAGGATTTTCCAGAGAAACAGAACCAATGGGCACATAAAAGGGCGTTTGTTATAGGAATTGGCTCAAACGATAATGAAGGCTGAGAAGCACTGTGCTCTCCCCTCTGCAAGCTGGAGAGCCGGGAAATCCAGTGAGATCATTTGGACTGAGGCCAAAGGCTCGAGATCCTAGGGGGCTACTGGTGAAAGTTCCAGAGTTCAAGGTCCCAGGATCTGGAGTTATGACATCCACGGGCAGGAGCAGACGGTGTCTCAGCTGCAGAAGAGAGAGAGAGAGAATGCAATCTTTCTCCTCATTTTTATTCTGCCTGGCCCCTCACCTGATGGGACAATGCCAGCCCACATTGGTGAGAGCAGGTGTTCTCTGCTCTGTCTCCTAGTTTAATTGTTAATATCTTCTGGAAACATCCTAACCTACATACCTGGAAATAATGTCTGGGCAGCTCTTTGGGTGGCCTTTAACCCAGTCAAGTTGACACCCAAAATTAACCATCACAGAAACTAGGGTAGAAAAGTCAAACTTTAGTTGGTTGAGGCCAAGTGGCTGGTGGCATTAGAACTCAAAGCTGGGCTGTAGCTCCCGTACTTCCCTGTATTGACTCAGGTCACATAATCTTTTTTCCACAAGATCAAACTCCCATGTTTTTCTGTTTTAATTTTCTACCGTGATTACAAAAAATTGCAATGTTTGTGCTGCCCCAGGTCAAATAGTTTCAGGATAGAGTTTCCGTAGTTTCTGTCGCTGAGGTCATACTATTCTCATGTTTCATTCTCTATTATGTTTCTGAATGGTACAAGTCATTATTGGGTTTTCTTTTTGTGGCCGCAGCCTATAATACTGGAGCATGGATGTGACCTAATAAAACCAAGTAGGGTGCTTCCTTCCCTTTGTGTGCCTCCCCTAGCTTACTTTCCATCATTGCTTGGGATGGTCATTTATACTTTAGTATGAATTAGAACACAATAGGACTAGGCCTGCTATTAGTAAAAGCCCAGTGTAGATGCAAGGAGCTCTGGGGGTGTGGATGGGGAAGCATGGAAACTAGAACATTCTGTGTATTTATCTTTCTCAGTTTGAGAATTCTCCTACTTACCCGTGAATTGAGTCCTCTCCAAACCCCCCATCTGGATGCACAGGGCTGTGGAATTAACTGACTCACCAGCCAAGCCCCTGGCTCAGGTGATGCTTCTTCCCAACCAAGGATGACAGAGAGAGCTGATTGCTATTTCCCTGAGTGGGGGCGGTGCAGGAGTGATTGCTTAGGGAAAAAAAAGGGTTGTCTCACACTTTTAGCAGAAGAGAATAAGATTCCCTTGGTTGTTAGAGCAAATGATTACTTTCTTATAAGGCTCTGGTTGTGCAATGGGGGGAGCCAAGGACAGGCAGGCTTCATTTTTATTTTTATGTTTATTTTCCTCTGGAACAGAAAGCAGGCCCAGCGGGGGACTTGGATCCCTGTCCCACATCGCTTGCATAAGAAGGACACACATACATCATAGGAGAAGGCAAGCCAGCGGGTCATCTGTCTTGGGCGGGACTGGTTGTCCACATGCCCAGGAAAAGGTCAGGAACCTGTGGGTGTTAATTAATCCAACCAGCCACATGGCCTTCTGTGATTATTAGGGAGGAAGGTAGCATTTGGCCAAGGTGATGGGTTTTAGAGATTGGGGTTTTATTAAGAGGACAACATCTGTTTACTGTTTTGTGGGAATTAAGTGTTCCTTTGTAAGACTGCTGGGAACAGCCATGGTGAGTAGCTTAATGGTCTTTATGACGGAGCTCGTCTTAATCTCATCCGTATTCTCCAAGGGCTCAGGGGACAGAGATATGCTCAGACCTAACTCTGCAGCCCAGGCAGTGTGGACCCCCTTCTCTCTGAGTGCTGGGGAGACCATTCAGATCTCCATTGCACGAACTTCCAGAAGGCCAGCACCACGGTCCAGGCTTCCAAGCTGCCTTCTCCATTCCAGCTCTGAGTTCTACAGAATCGGTCCTGCTCAGAGATTGCCGTTGTCATCCTGGGATATGTGCCTTACCCACCTGACATCGTAGACCCTGCTGCCCCTTGAATGTATCCTTATAAATATTTGTGCATGTGAAAGTCCTAAACGTTTGGACAGAGAAGGATTTAGATTGCAGGAACACAAATGACAGCACATCCGAGTTGTGTATCCGGTGTGTAATAGCCCTCAGCTGTGGCCATGGCTGCAGATGTTCTGAGCATCAACTTACAGCTCCTCAGAGCCCTGATGCTCCACTAAGAGCCAGGAACACACAGGGCAGGAGTGGGGACCACATGATCTGGGCAGTCGTAATTTTTTTTTTTGTAGTACTGTTTTATTTTATTTTATTTTTCAGATTAATATGAATGTATAGAAAATTAGGTTCCATTGTTTATGTTTGTTAGGTAGAGCCCAATTTGTAGTTGAGTCCTTCACCAAGGAGGTGTGCTGTGGATCTCCACATTGTGCCTGTTAAGTGGGAGCACAGCAGTTCCCCTCCCTCCTCCCCTGTCCTCCCTTCTTCCTCTCCCTTCCCCCCCAATTTGAATTGAATTGAGTTTTTCTCTTGTGTGGACGTGTATTAGTTTGTCTACTGGCTTCATATTAGTATTGAGTACATTGGATACCTGCTTTTCCAGTCTTGTGATACTTTTCTAAGAAGAATGTGTTTCAACTCCATTCAAGTTAATACAAAAGATGTAAAGTCTCCATCTTTTTATGGCTGAAAATATTATTCCATGGTGTATAGATACCACAGTTTATTAATCCATTCATGGGTTAATGGACACTTGGGTTGTACATCTTGGCTACTGTGAATTGAGCTGTGATAAACATTCTAGTGCAAATGTCATTATGGTAAAATGATTTTTTTTTTGACTTCTGGGTAGATGCCTACCACAATGGGATTGCGGGACCAAATGGAAGGTCTACTTTTAGCTCTTTAGGGATTCTCTATACTTTTTCTGAAAGAGGCTGTATTAGTTTGCAATCCCCCAGTCATGATTTTAAGTGATATGGAGAAGAATGCCCTTTATTCAAATAGCTATATGTTTAATTTTGTTGCTACTTTCTCTCTGTGGCAAGTAAAGCTCATTTTACTTTTATGGCAGTCATATAACTTCCCTCTTAAACACTATTTAAGAAAAAAAAAAAGTGAGTCATTTTTAAAGAAAAGTATTAGGTAAACCATAGAAGTGGTGTGGTGTCGCAGTATGGCAGCAGGAGCAGAGGGGATGGGCTGGGACCTGTGTCAGGGTCCTGGCCCTGGTAAAGCTGGCAGCTCTGGCTCCTGGGTCTGAGCCCCTCTCTGCCCTGTGCCCACTGTGCACCCCCATCCATGCCCACCATGTCACCCAGGTTGGCCACTCAGCGTTTTCACCTTCCATTTCCTTATCTGATAAGTGAGAATGGTTGAGCTATCCTCTTACTCTTATGATCTTACTATTGTTTAAAAATTTCAGATTAATTTGATGGTATAAATGATTAGGTTACGTTGTGTGTTAGGTAAAGTTCAAGTTGAAGTTGAGCCTTCATTCAGGGGTGTGCTGCATATCCTTACATTATGTGCATTGGTAAGAGCACACCAATCCTCCTCCCTCCTCCCCTCTTCCCCTCTCTTCCCCTCTCTTCCCCTTCCCCTCCTTGCCCCACCTCCTCTTTCAATTTAATTGTATTTTTCTCTTGGGCGGGCATGTAGTTGTTTACGTATTGGTCTCATATTAGTATTGAGTACATTGGGTACTTGCTTTTCCCATTCTTGTGCTACTTTACTAAGAAGAATGTGTTTCAACTCCATCCAGGTTAATATAAAAGATCTAAAATCTCTATCTTTTTATGGCTGAATAGTACTCCATGGTGTACATATACCACAGTTTATTAATCCATTCCTGAGTTGATGGGCATTTGGGTTGATTCCATATCTTGGTGATTGTAAATTGAGCTGTGATAAACAATGTGGTGCAAATGTCCTTGTGGTAAAATGAATTTTTTTTCTTCTAGGGAGATGCCTAGTAATGGGATTGCAGGATCAAATGGAAGGTCTAGTTTGAGTTCTTTGAGGGTTCTCCATACTTTTTCCAAAGAGGCTGTATTAATTTGCAATCCCACTGGCAGTGTAGAAGTGTCCCCTTCTTTCCATACCCACTCCAGTGGCTGTAGCTTTAGAACCTTTGATGTGGGCTGTTCTCACTGGGGTTAGGTGATATCTCAGGGTGGTTTTGATTTACATTTCTCTGATGATTAGGGAGGAGGAGCATTAGACAGATGAAGGGCCAACAGACACATCTTACAAATTTTTAATGAGGTAGATTAGATGAATATTTAAGAAGTATTATTAATTAATTATATTTACTAAATATTTATTATATATTATAATATATGTATTCTATGTTAATTATATTCACTAAAAGACACGTAACATGTGGTGAGCTCCCAACTCTATGCCAGCCCCTTTCTAGGCACCACATAAAAATCACATCATGCAATCCCTCCGCTCCATCCCCAGATGGTTTAAGGCCACCAATACCCGCATTTTAGAAGCAAGGACTATGGAGGTAAAATGTCAGGGATTCTCCCATTCCCCACACCAAGATGGTGTGTGATAAAAATGAAAGACCAACAATCCCTAAATCTTTCTACGAAATTAATTAAATTCACATTTCAAAATGCTGATTTAATCCTGACTTTAATTGTCTTCTGTTTTTATAGACTTTATAGAGAGAATGAAAATATCTGTATAAAAAGAAATGTCTTTTAGTCCATGCCCCGTTTTCCGGCATCATAAAGACAGAACATTTGGGGGACTTGACTTTGATGAGAATGTGCTGGGAGAAGACACCCCGGCCTATATGCTGAAGGTGCTCGTCTACATCACTGCATTTTCTGTCTTTCCTTTTGCCTATTTTGAAGACTTTCTACTCTACTTTATAAGTAGGCCTCGCAACATAGAATTAACTTCTAAATTTGATGAGACACTTTCAGGAGTCTGACAGGCCAGAACTATTTTCATAAAAATATGACCTTATTTGTCTCAGCACCCATAGCTCAATGGTTATGGCACCAGCCACATACACTGGGGCTGGTAGGTTCAAGCCCAGCCTGGGCCAGCTAAACAGCAATGACAACAACAACAAAATAGCCAGGTGTTGTGATGGATGCCTGTAGTCCCAGCTACTTGGGAAGCTGAGGCAAGAGAATCACTTAAGCCCAAGAGTTTGAGGTTGCTATGAGCTGTGATTCCACAGCACTCTCCTGAGGGTGACAAAGTGAGACTCTGTCTCAAAAGAAAAAAATATCTCTTGGTTTAGTGCCTATAGCTCAGCAGCTAGGGCACCAGCCACATACACCAAAGCTGATGGGTTCAAACCCAGTTTTTGGCCTGCCAAAACACAATGACAACTATAAACAAGAAATAGCTGGGCACTGTGGTGGGTGCCTGTAGTCCCAGCTACTTGAGAGGCTGAGGCAAAAGAATTGCTTGAGCTCAAGAGTTGGAGGTTGCTGTGAGCTGTGACACCACAGCACTCTACCGAGGGTGACACAGTGACACTCTGTCTCAAAAAAAAAAAAAAAAAGAAAAGACATTATTTGCCTTTCCATTTTGGAGTGATGATAAGTACAACTGTTGGCTCCTTAGTGCAAATCTATACTAGAAGTTACTTTGTGATGCACTGCTGTGCACGTGTGGAAACAACAAAGCCAGTTGCCCTTAAGGTTCTGTGCGTGTCGTAGAATATTATTCAGCCTTAAAAAGGAAGGAAACCCTACCACCTGCTTCAACAACACAATGAACCTTGAGGATGTTATGCTAAGTGACACAAGCCCATCGATGAAAGACAATCACTGTGTGATTCCATTTATGGGAGGTGCTGAAAGTAGTTAAAAATAACAGAGGAAGGAGAGTGGTGGTTGCTAGCGGCTGGGGGTGGAGAGGAGAGAGTCCATGTTAATCAGATGCTAAGTGTGAAGTTTGGGGGAAGAAGAGAGTTCTGAGTTTCTAGGGTGGTGGTGATGGTGGGTCTTCTCGAAGCCATTGCACTGTAGGCTCCAGATGGTTAAGAAAGTAAATTTTATGTTACATGTATTTTAACCACATTATAAAATTAAATAAATAAAAGTCAATGAGATTATGGGTTTGAAAAAAATGAATGTACTTGGGGAAGTGATAAAATTACCCAATTCCTTAAATCTCAGTCTTTGAGCACAGGCCCTTAAAGTGTTCTTTGTAATGAAGTGGAAAGTAGGGGTAGAGCACTGTGACCCCCCACGCAAGGCCTGCAGCCTCCCGGTGGAGAAGCACCTCGCAGTCTTTCCAATTGTGAGCTGAACTAGCTGCTGTTTTTTCTTTCTTTCTTTTTTTTTTTTTTTCCAAGAAGCACCATTTTTACTTGAAAGAACAACTGATAGACAAACTATGGTTATTCAGACTTGACTGTTTGGCAGACATTATCTGGAAAATGAACAAATTAATTCTGTCACTTCCAGGAAAATAACTGACAGTATTTTTTGCCAATGATAAAATTCAAGCTTTCAAGAATTTTGAAAAACTCGTATCAGCCACTGTGAGCTTGACAGCTCTCCAATACTTAAAGTGATACTAATGAATGTGACTTTTTTTTAATATTGTATAATGAATTGTGTCAACACTGGAAGATCTCCATACGTATTTCATCGAACTGGTATTTCTTCAAGTGACCCAAGCTAGGGGTCATAAGATCATGGAAGGGTGAAAGGTTCTTAAAACTAACAAGATAGATGGATAGTTTTTATTGTAATGGAGAACAAAACGTTCTTACGTTTGCAGACCCCATATTGCAACTAACATTTAAGAAACCACTAGTTGCCGAGTTTTGGTATAGTATCAAAGAGGAAAGCCCACAATCATCTGAAAAGTTTATTAAAGCACACACCTCCCTTTCCCAGCTCCATCTGTGTGAGGGCAGGATTTCTGCAGAGACTTGACCAGAGACGTCATACTGCAGGTCTTGAGAATTCAGCTGTCATTTGTCAAGCCAATGGTTTGCCAAAAAGGTACAAAGACATCACTCTTGTCACCAACTTTTAGAACCTATTGTTACTCTTTTTCCCATGAAAGCATTCTAGATATGTTAGTATACAATGGGTTTATTATTATTTTAAAATAAGTTATGAGATAGATATTTTAGAATTTTCTTTGTTTTAATTTCTAATAACCCACCTGAACAAAAGCACAGAAGGTCCTCGATAACCTTCAGAATCTTTCCATGCTAAGGGTTCTGAGATCAAAATGCTTGAGATACACTGGTCTGGAACAGAGACCCTCAACTCTGCCTCTGTGTTAAAATCGCCAGGAGAACTTTATAAGAATGCCCACATTTGAGTCCCACCCCAAGCTGATTTTACCAGCATTTCTGGGGATGTCACTCAGGCACCTGGAGACTGTAATTGTGCAGTTGAAGCTCAGAACTAGGTCTGGAAGCCATGCTATGTGGCTCCCACCTGGCCCCCCACAGAAGGGACAAAGCACATTGAGGGCAAGCACGGGTGCCCTCCTTGGAGTGGAGAATATTCCATCTTGAATTGCTCCGCCCTCGTCCAAGGCAGGCAGGTGCGAGGTCCATGTTCCAGTGGGAGACGCTGCCTCCTCATGGCACCTCTTTCTTCCACTTCAAATTAGCAGTTGAGATGCCGATGGAGCACAGCGGGCTGTTTATCTTCTGGGTATCTATCGCCATCCGTCGTACCAGCTGTTTGCTTGAAAACTGACTCTGAAACTCATCGAAGAAAAACTGGCACCCCAGCTGCCTTGAAACCACCAAAATCTCAGGCATGGTTAAGAG
>NW_003852530.1:3152774-3192774 GCF_000181295.1 Otolemur garnettii | reverse complement strand
AAAATGGTTCTTAGAGTCTTGTTGTTTTTTTTTTCCCCCTTCTGCAAATTTGCCATTTATATGAAAAAACTGAAATGTCATTTTTATGTTTATGAAATGTGATTTGTTCAGAGAGTCTTAAAAACTCCAGTGGCACTATATTGGAAAAGCGTGTAGTGCCCTGAAGGCAGGTGACTTAGGACAGAGGTGTCACCTGTCCTGTCTTCAGCCTCAGCATCGTGAACACGATCCTATTCTTTTCCAAGAAAGGACATGAAGCGTCCTTAAGCAGCGTATGAAAATGTTTCTTGGGAACGTTTTATTAATTCACTCTTGTTCTCCTTGAGATTTACGAATGCAGAGGGAACTCTAGTTCACAGAACTGGCTAGAAAATGTGCTTCAGAAAGAACTTCTCTGAGGTCGGATCCATTTAAAAATCATCTCAAACTCAACATTTTGCCCCATTTTCCTACTTCCCGTTCCCTTTTTAGTCCCTTACCTTCCACTCCTACTCTGTCCTAAAACTGTTCTGTGATGTTTATTATGTATCTTTACAATGAATAACACTTCTTTCCTCGTTTGAAGTTCAGACCAGCTAAGCAAATACTGGAAAATTTGCTTTGCAAAGTTATTTTTTGCTTCATAAGCTTTACCAGTTTTTTAGGAAATAAAGGAACCCAACCCTCCAAAGTAGAAGAATCTAAATCAGCTTAGGATGTGGGAAAACGTGGTTGGCATTATTTAATCCTTGCTTTTAAGGACCAAAAAAATATTTGCAGGATATAATTCAATAAATGTACATTAAAAACACACACACATACACAAACAATGGATACACTAAAAGCATTATTTTTTTAAGTCATGGCCTGGAATGATTTAGAGAGATTGATTCCATTATAGGACTTTTAAAAGTTGGCATGTGGCAATTTTAAATCAGGGGCAAGCATCTTAGAGAAAGAGCATTAGGAGAAATCAAAAAGTGTGCTTTTCCTACTCTTGGTGAAAATGCATTGTTTCACCCTTTTCTAATGCCAGGGCCTGGTTTTTGTTTTTGTTTTTTAAAAAGGGAGTAGGCACATTTCTTACATTTTGAAACCTCCTTTCTGGTTTAGGTCCACTCTGGCGATTTTTATAAGGTCCCATCGTGAGGTTGTGAGGTCCCTGCAGGTGTTCACTGCTCACCACACCTAGTGCCACCTGCCAAACTGGAGTGGGGCTCCTCCCAGCTGCCCTGGGTCCCAACTGCAGACCTCTGTTGCCCCCTGGAATCAGGGTTTAGCCTTGTGTTCTCCTGTGGTGAGGACTTACACACGTTCCCACTTTGCGAAAATCACATTATTCTAATGAGAATGCAAATGAAAGGAAAGCTGTGGGAAATGGCTCTGGATGAGCTGCTTGTCAAGAACGCTTTCCTGGGGAGGGGGCGTGGGGAAGGGGTGGGGGAGCCCAGCTTCCTTGTTTATGGAGCGGCATTTTCTGGGGGACTTGCCTTGGGTGGCTCGTGGCCAAGTCTGAAGGAAACACATCTTCATTGATGTGCCTATTGTTACCGGTGCTTATTCATGGTATTTAAACAACTCATGCAGGTTTTGACAGCTTTTTCCTTTTGGTATTTACATAAGCCTTTTTATTTTGGAAAAGTTTCCCAAGACCTGCAGTCCACAAAGGGGAAGGAGAGAGGCAGGGTAAGGGTGGGCTTGAGTGAGGTGCCAGCCGAATCCCGGGAAGGCTCAGGCCCAGAGCAAGGTGCCGAAAACAGTATCACTGAGGTGCGATAAGGAGCCATCACTCTTAGATCATTTGCTGGGACCCTGAAGCTCAACTTTACAATAGAAGGGGACACCATGGGGGTGAGACTAGGAGGGAATTTGCCTGGGGAACTTGCCACAGATGACTCTCATTATGTTAAAAGAGGATACTTACCCCTGAGGCCTTGGGATTTTATTATATTTTCTTTGCAACAGGTTAGAAATGTCCAGCTCCCTTTCCACCACTGAGTGCTGGTTGCTACGCCCTCCCCAGCTCTAACTATTAACCTTCTTAGGGGTTTCCCTGAATCCCAGGTACTAGCTCAGACAGACAGCTGGGCTGGGAGATCACTGCACCTTCCCATGCAGCCCTGTCTGAAGTGGAGTCTTTTCAGGGTGGACCAAAGTGATTCTTGTCTCTCTGTGAATACGGACCTATCAGATATGTAACTAGGTAAGTTCAAAAATAATATGCAGCATGATCCAAGATGAAACAATAGCTGCTTGTTGCTTGTGAGTGTTGTGAGGGCCACAGAGGACAACCTGGGGGGCAGGAAATCAGTTGGGGGCCTCCCTGTAAGATCATTCTGACCTCAGGGGCAGGTAAGGAACTCAGCTTTACTCCGGACCTTTTCAAAGGAAGAAGGATTCATGTATTTTCTTAATAAGATGTTAATTTTCCATAGCATGCCATTAGATTGCAACACATTTTTTAGGGAAAGATGTTATCTTTATGGAGTTGACTTATTTGCAAACTTAACATAAGCTTTCAAACCCACAGAAAATATGGCAGTGTGTTTATATTTAAAATAGATTTTAAAAAATCCAGTGAGTTACTGTGAATTTACTTACCGCCCAATAATACAGGGATAAAAATAATTTATGCTCCTATTTTAATTAAAAGAAAATCATTTTTGTAGAGCAACAGGAGCTCAGTCTACTGGTTAGATGTTGAAGTGGGAGTGAAGGCTCTTAGCTTTTTTCTTGGCTTGGGCATGGACTGGCTGCTTTTGGGGGGCAGGTTCTTTTTCCTTCCTAAATAGCTCTTTGTAACCCTTGTTCTTAGGGAGTAACCCCCACCCCAAACAACACTGTGTGGGGTCGCTAATCAACGGGCTCCCATGTGGTAAAGTCTTAAGCCCTGGCCTGAGAGGTTGATGGTTGATGTCAAGGACTGAGCAATCATCTGGGTGGGAGGGTTGGTAACAGGGCCATTGTGGGGCAGGGGTTTCTCCATTGTACCACAGAAGATGGTAATCAGAGGAATGGCACATTATGTTCTAAGCATCTCTGGTTGATTCCTATGGCATTGGAGGGCAATCCATACCCATGGACCCAAACACACCCACACTGCCTCTCATCCCCACGATGCTCCCATGTCTCAAATTTAAGAGAAGAAATGAGATGGTAAAGAGGTGGGTGTAAATAAAGAAAACAGTCATAGGAGATGCTGCAGCCCACAATCATACTTTCTTGCACCTCGTACATACATGGTTTGGGGATTAGCCCATTCTGTGGGAAATGGATCAGCCAGGAAACCTCCATGGCCAAGGGTCCTGAGCATTGCTGAGTCTTCTGAGCTGCATATTCTTTGAGAACATAAATGAAGGGCAATAAGTAGTCTCTATCTCCCAGCCAGACTAAAGGCAAGGGAGCAGTCCTGGGTGGTAAAGAATAGCACAGGGCAGTCAATGAGCTGAAGCAGATCCTACTTATTGTTTGAGTGTGTTACTTATGTAGGCTTATGCCAATGTGGTAGAGACCTGACAGTGTGGATGGATGCAAAGAGCACTGGACTTGTAGTCTGAGAACGAGGATTGAATCCTGAATCATTTGTGCACTTAGTCTATGACCTTTGGCAAAGCCCTTCATTGGTATAATGCCTACAAACACAATAAGCTGTGGTTAGAGTGAGATATACAAGAACTTGATTTACAAACTATAAAGAACAGTGTGTGAATATAGTAAATTATTTTCTGACTTGTTACTTGTACCAGCTTTTTTGTAATCCTGGGACAGACTTCATGTCTCCCCTAGGACTGAGTGCATAGGTAGGTAGATAGATGGATTTATATTGGCTGCCTCCAGAGGTGTCTGGGACCCTCAGTAACAATAGTCTCTGAAAATATCATGTAAGGAACAGAAAATCATTTGACTTCGAAGTGAACAGACACACCTGTCTCTTCATTTCCCATCATAATGAGCATGTATGTGCCTCTGGGGTTTCCACTAAGGTGCAGTAGTGAAGCAGGAGGGGAAGGGAGCAACGTTTCCTGGTTTCCGTGCAGATCGGTCAATTTTCTATCATGGTGTTCTATTTTATACAATAGCTCATACAGTTGTCCCATTTCCCCCCTCCCCAACCAAAGCCACTAAGTCTAGAGAATCTGGCAGAAAGTTTCCTTTAATTCAGCCTTCGTAGAGGTCACATATAGACAAATCAGGAGGTATGACAGTTTCTACATATGAGCTACCAGAGAACTTGAGTCCCACTTCTAGGAAATAATTAGAAATGACCAAGAATTTAAATTAGCTTCTACCAGGAAGGATGACAGGGTTAAGGGAATAAGTTTTAAATTTAGACACACCTATATTAGAAGTTTGACTTTATTAACTCATTGTAACTTGGTTAAGCAGCTTAATTTCTCTAGGCTTCAGTCTCCTGTTGGGTAAAACAGGAATAATAACATTCCCCCAATATTATCATTACAAACATTTAGGGAGAAATATATGGAAATGATTATTATTAGTTATGCCCTAAAATAATTAGGTATGGTGGAGGTCAATTTGTGTTGAAGCAGCCAGGAAAAATATCATGGCAAAGGTGAAGGGATTCTTGGATCATAAATTTTTCAAACCCAACTCCAGTCAGGCAGAGCATGTGTCTGATGAGTGGTAAAACATATTGGGGCCTTGAGGCTGATGAGGGAGCAGAGAGGATTCTATGTTTTGCTGATGATGAAAAGCATGGAAGGGAGTGGGCAGAGAAGCCAGCAGCCTCTCCTTCAAGAAATCAGGTTGAAACACCTGAGTAGAAAGGAAGACCAAGGTGAGAAGGAATTCAACAGCCAGATGGTAACTAGACAGAGAGAGCAGAAGGTGGGGGTCAGGCTGGGGAACATGTGAAGGCTGCATGTTCACTTATTAGACAAACATTATGAAGCATCTATGTTGTTCTGCATACAGTTCTATACCCTGGGATTATAGCAAATACTCTTAGCCCTTCTAGAGTTCATGTTGATGTAGGAGGGTTGTGAAGTGTACATAAAATAAATGGTAGAAAGTGCTAGGTGCTAGGAGAAAGGCATCTAAGGAGTATCACTGGAAGGGGGATGGGTCAGTTGGGTAGTTAAAGAAAACTTCATATTGCAGGTGATATTTCAGCAAAGGCTTGAAGGGGTGATTCAGGAACATCAATTAAAAGGCTGACTTAAGAATGCAGGTGAGTCAGGATGGCAGTGTGACCACACTGGCTGCCCTTGGCTCTCAAAGAGTCAAAAGGAGTTGCTTATTGGCTCAATCTAAGAGAAAAGTGAAGAAAAAATAGTTGGGGGTTATTTCATGAGCTGGGAGCAGAAGTAACATAGTCACTTTAAGGGTCCACCCACTATATTCACACACTGTGCTTTATAGTTTGTAAATCAAGTTCTCATATATCTCATTCTAACCACTTATTGTGTTGGTAGGCATTCTACCAATGAAGAGCTTTGTCCAAAATAACTCAAGTTATTTTGTTTGGGATTGGGGGTGGTTATTCCCTAAGAACAAGGGTTACACAGAGCTGTTTAGAGAAGAGAAAGAACCTGCCCCCCCAAAGCAGCCAGTCCGTTCCCAAGGGGCTGAGTAATAGGAAGGATGGAAATGCAGTTGACTGAGAAAACCGTCCATAAATAAGTTAGATAAGAGGAGGGTTAGGTGCCCAGTGCTGGGCACACTGAATATGTGAGATGCCCATTAAACAGATTAAGTGGCAATGCCAGGTTGGCAGTTGGAGATGAAATTCTGAAGTTCAGAAGTTTATGAGCAAATAGATGGAATTAAAAACTATGAAACTTTGAGGAATTCATCAAGGGAAGGAATATATAGAGATAAAAAGGGAGATCCTAAAATTGAACTTGGAAGTACCTTCAATATTGAGTAAAAGAGGTTGTGGCCAGTGGTGAAGGAGAAAAATCAAGTACACTGTGTTCTAGAAGCCAAATGGAAAAGTTTTCCAAAGAAGAGAGAATAATTGAATGCATCAAATGCTGCCCCTATGTCAAATGAGTGAAGGTAGAATAGACCATAGGATTTAGTGACATGGAGGTCACAGTGGCATCTTCACTCAGCTGAGATTGGCCTACATGTGAATATTAAGTTAGGTGTAAAAGATTCAAGTTCTAGTGTCAGGTTTACCACATTCCTTTCTGGGTAATTTTTGGAAAGTTAGTGTCTCTGAATCTTGTTTCTCTGTAAATTTGAGATGATGTTAATTACTGTTCATCCTAACTCAGTTTTTGTGAGTTAACTTCAGTTTATCTCTTAAGATATAATCAGATTGACTAATCTTCCTCTGTCTATCCCGTGGAAAGTCTAGTGCCCTCTGTAAGGTATCTGAAGAGGCTGTATTGGGTTGTCATCATAAATTTGTTTGGCTCCAATTTTCGACCTCAGGACTCAAGCTGTGACCTGTAGCTCTTTCTTTGTCACTGTCTCGATGTCAACTTACATGATGAGCTTGACCTCCTTTAATTTCTGCAAGAAAATTTACAAAATAAAACACAAAACAGAATGAAGCAAAAATAGAAAAGAACAGGTAGAAGGTATTTACATTGTAGCAAGGCCAAAACAGCTTTAAGTTTTTTATGAATTACTCTTGTTTTTAAGTGACTTCCACCTAAGTATCCTGCCTGTCTTCTCTGTTCCTTGCTCTTTCTCCTTTTGATTAGTTGAGTTACTCCAAGGATATGCTGTGGTAGCAAACAATTCCGAAACATCAGGGGTTAACTTAATAAAATTCCCCATGTATACTATTCCACTGCAGGTCTCCAGGATGGGCCATCCTCCAAGGGTGGCACAGCCATCAAGATGTCTTCTCAACATGGTGGTTGAGATGGGAAAGGAGAGGGCTGGAGAACCTTGCATTTGCAAAGAAACTCTGGACCCCAAAAGTGGCTGTGTTACCTCTGCTCCCAGCTCGTTGGCCTTAACTAGCCATCATGCCCCATTAACTATGAGGGGGCTGGGAATTGTAGGGAACATATGGACTACTTGGCAGGCATGACTAATCCTCCCAATTTCATATGCAGAGCAGATAATCCCTGCTCTCCCCATATTTAGTTTCCAAGAAGGCCTTCCTCAGTTTTTAAACACATCAGCATCCTCCTGTCATCTCTGTCCTCTGTTTGGAACAAGGGAGGGAATGGAGGATAAAAGACACAGGAGATGAAATTGTTTTTTGGATTAATTATAATGCTCCAATGGGCCAATGGCACCCTTCATAGATTGGTCTTGATATCTTATAAAGTATCATAGTCATAGAAAGCGTGTCTATAGCCCTTACTTAGTGGCAGGCATTCTTTCAAAGTTTCACATGTATTAGTGTAATTAATCCTCAGAATAACTCTACTAGTTAGGCACTGTTACTAGTCCCATGTAGGAGATTGGCAAATTGAGGTGTAGAGAAGTTAGTAACTTACCCAAGGCTGTACTGGTAATAAGTCCAGACAGTCTGACAGCAGAATCCATGTTCTTGACCATTAGGGTGTATTGCTTCTTTGTAGGGTTAAGGATGCCACAGACATACCTCTTTCCATCGCTGACAGCATATCAACCACAGTTGTAAGGTGGAAGTGGTTTAAATCATAGCAGCAAGGTACTGGGTAAGAGTCCTAGCCCTTTGCTTTCTAGTTTTGGCAGGGAATGGCATGGCATCAGGGAAGGGTGCATTGGGAAGTCATCAACAGGATGAATGTTTATCAATGTCTGGTTCTTTACCACCTCTGGCACAATCATACTTCCTCATCCCTAAAGTTAGACATGCCCATGTGGTTCATTCAGGCCAATAAAATAATGTGTCAGTTCTGGTGATAGCATTGAGAGCTAGCAATTGCTTCTGGGTGTTGGGTCCCTCAGTGATTAGGAAATCTAGTAATGCTCTGAAGATAACTTCAGACCAGAGTTTCCCCGGGAGGAAACCTGCCCTTGCCAATTCCCTGGGCCCAGGATGACATCACAGAAACAAGAAATAAAATTTCATTTTCAGCTACTGAAATTTTGACCTTTTATGTTACTGAAGCAAAACCCAACCTATACTGACTGATAGAGGTAGTATTTGAAAGGTGAATCAAGCTGGAGTTTTTGAGGTCATTTGGGTAAGAATAGGGAAAGAAGATGAAAGGTTTGCGTCATCTTCTTTCCTGAGCATTAGAAATACAACTTACTTTAAGCCTTTTTCTTATTTTATCTTGGCAGTTGGGTTCAGTTCCTCTGAGTTTAAGAATTATACTCCACCCTGCAGTGGGAACAGAGTGAGGGGGAGGCCACATGCAAGGAGCTGAGAACGCCTATTACATTCCTCCTGAATCCCTCATGTTCTGCCTCTTGGGAAGGGCTAAGGATCACATGGAAAAGATCATTTCTTGGATTTCTGCCTTGGAAGCAATATTTTCCAGTAGTTCATTGAACTGAAGTTGTCAATAAAATCATCCATTTCATTTTTTGGACCTCTTCAGAATGGTAATGCAGTTCTTGGTTTCTCTCTCATCTCTCACCCTCTTCCCAGTCTCTCAACAACTGTTTTCTTTGCTGGGCACCAGGAATGGTCATTCCCAACCCTTAACATTTTCTCAAGCAAGCTAGCATGAGCTTCATGCAAAAGACAAGGTGAGTGTTTGAGCACATCTACGGTGCCTTTACTTCCATTTGAATCGCTAGCTTCAGCTTCAGGGTTAGATTTGCTGTGTTGGAGGGATCCAAGGTCAGAGAAACCATCTGAGATTAGCGGTACTTTTCATGCAGCTGAGGAAAACAACTTCTCTGATACTCTGTTTTCCCAGTTGTACTAGCCAGGGCTCTCCCTTCCTCTCCCTTTATATTGCTTAGGAATGCCCAGAGTTTATCATGAGTGTGGTCCAAAACCTATAATCTAGAAGCCAAATGGTCTCTCCCCTCGGCCCCCTAAGAAAAAAGCCTTCAGGAGGAAGAGTGAATTGATGCCGGCAACGATTTCTCAGGTTTCAATCCTGGAGTCGTTTCCTTACTCACTAAAGCATTTGTTCTTTTAAGGGAACCAATATGTTTGTGTAACTGACATGAAACAAGCTTGACTCCAAAAAGATTTAGCTTAATATCTGCCTATGCATTCCGGGGGCCGGCCGTCTGGAGGATGTGCATTAAAGGCCCTGGCGGTGGCACAACTCGTCACGTATGATATCGGGCACGCAAATGTGACGTGATGCCCATGGACTCTTGAGGGTAATTCAATGTGCCAGCCCGCTCGATGGGCAGAGAAGCTATAAACACAGTTGTCACAAGTGAGAAAGAACGCTGGGTCTCAGGCAGGCCAGGGAAGCAAGCAGCATGGGAACCTGTCTCCAAGCCCTAATGCTAGTGTTAATTAGTGTATTACGGAATCTACGGTGAGAACAGCCTCTCCACCAGACGCCCCCGCTGATGGGGGCTCGTCATTAACCACTTCTCTCTCTTGCCCTCGCCTCTCTGGCCTCCAGCCCCTGTCTTTCCAAACCCCAGGAAGAGGGAGGTGAATAGAATTGTGCCAGAGAAGAGATGCTTTCGGGGGGCCCTTGCTAAAAAGAAAAGGCCAACGGGGCACATGGCTGTCTGATGTTTATAGGAATAAGTACACATTTAATCTACATAATCATTAATCTTTCTTTATGTAAAAGTGATTAGTAAATAGGGTTTTTAAGCAACTGTTTAGTTTACACATTGGCATCATAGATTAACTTATTTCTAAAACACTTGATTTTATCACTCTGCCTAATGACTTGTCACATGATTTATTGGGTAATATGATAAATCATGTGCAATTTATTGTTTATCCTATAAAGAGTGCAACAATTCATTAAACAGTGATGAAACCCAGCAGTTGTGTGGGGAAGTCTACTCCTATTGGCTGTCCCATTCAGTGGGACGAATGTTCTTCCAGGAGTAGAGTGGTCCCCATTCTGAGCCCAGGTTTATAGCACAGGGCATTTAGACTGTGCTTAAATTAAATAGTTTTAGAAAATAACGGTGCAGTCATAATCTTATACTCTGGCCATATTTATTTTATATGGAAAAATAAAGTCTAAAGCCTGATGGGTGTTAAATCTACGGATTTATTTGTGATAATAAATGTGGTATTCTTTGTTACAAAGGCATTAAACTTAATGGCAATGTTTCATGACGCTGCGTGGTGGCTGTGTTTCCCCTTCCCTGGCTTTATTTTGGGCCAAAGCGCCCACCAAAAAGCTCTTCCGCTTTCTGAAAGTTCTCCAAGGTGCAGGAGGCCCCAGTGATAGGCACAGAGCCAAAGCCAGGGCTGGTGCCGGGGTCCAAAGCAAAGCCCTGACTTCTGAACTTGAGTCTCCTCCCAGACATGCAGGGACTAATGGGCAAGGGATAGAGTGATGGCCACTCCCTCACCTGGTGGGGACAGACCAGGCATTGCCTAGACCAGCGGTTCTCAACCTGTGAGTCGCAACCCCTTTGTAACAACGAAAATACATCGTGGCATTAGGAAGGTTGAGAACCACCGGCCTAGTCCTTCTGGGTTGTGGCCTCTTGTCCTTTCTTTACTGTCCCCCCCTTTCTGGGCAAGTGCTTTTGCCCACTCAGCTTCCAGGCTGCCTTCTTTTGGCAAGAGAACTCGATTCTCTCTGGGAGCCAGCTGCCTTTCATTCTCAGTCCGAGGGACCTCACCAGCTCACCTGGGGCTCCCGGGTACATTGACCCCTCCACACTCACAGTCGGAGCAGAGCATCCACTGACCGCTCTGCTCTGATTATGTGGCTTGAAGATTAGACCCACATGAGGCCAACTGCAGCAGGAGCTTTGGAAATGACTGGGAAGGTGTGGACTAAAGGAAACATTTAGATACTATTGGTGAGAATGCAAATTAGTGCAGCCATTGTGAAAAAGCATGAATGCTCCTCACATTTATATAACATGATACAGCAATCTCACTCCTGGATATGTGACTAAAAGAAATGAAATCAGTATGTCAAGGAGATGTCTGTCCTTCCATGCTCTTGGCAACCTTATTTGCAACAGCCAAGTTATAGAATCAACCTAAGTGTCCATCAACAGATAATGAAAATGCATAATAGAATACAATTCAGCCTTTAAAAAGAAGGAAATCCTGGGCAGTGCCTGTGGCTAAAAGGAGCAGGGTGCCGGCCCCATATATCAGAGGTGGCGAGTTCAAACCCAGCCCCAGCCAAAAACTGGAAAAATAAAAAATAAAAAAGAAGGAAATCCTGCAATTTGTAACAAAGTGGATAAACCTGGAGGATGACGTGTTAAATGAAATAAACTGGGCAAAGACAGACAAACACGGCATAGTCTCACATCTGTGTGGGATCTGTAAATGTTGGACTCATTGACGCAAAGATGGCGGTTGTCAGAGGAAGGCCAGGGGAGGGCTTGGTGATGTTGGCCAAAGAACACAAAATTTCATTTAGACAGGAGGAATAAGGTCCAGAGGTGTACTGTACAACATGTGTCTATAACAACGTATTGTATTCTCCACTTAGCTGGCAGATTTTAAGTGTACAGATGACTTTAGTATGTTCACTAAGACTTAATTAGCTTGGTTTAGCCATTCCACAATGAAAGCATAGTTTAAGACAACATATTGTATACAACAAATATGTAACCTTTTAATTTGTCAATTAAAAAATAACTTTTTTATGGGAAAAAAAAAAAAAAGATGTTCTGGCCCTTCTGGGGCTGGGCCCTGGGGAAACCTTGCAACTTCTGCCTATGGGCTTTTTATAAACTTTATTAGGGAGGAAGCTGGCCAGAAGAGAGAAAGTCCTCATATCCAGAGACGGCCATGTTGTGAGGAAGCCCAGTGTAGCTGTGAAGGCAGGTCACGCAGGGACAAACACCAGCCCTGTGAGTGAAGAAACTGGATGGCCTCATTCCCGACTACCTTCTGGCTGGGACCACACAGGGGACACATGAGCAAGAACTGCCCAGGAGATTTACAGAGAAGTGGAAGATGATATCAGTTTGGGGTGGTTTCGTACATATTGATAGACAGTCAGAACTGGAAGGTGGCTGTCCTTTATTACACATATGGCACCACTGACTCCCAGCGCAATAAGGATTTTCAGTTATTTGATCTCTAATGTTCCTTTAACCTCCAAAATGCCATGGCCCACTTATCCTTTGAGGTGATAGTTTCTTTCCCCTTCCTGGGGGAAGGTGATGGCTGCAATCCAGAGACCCTGGACTGCAGGTGGGGAACACAGGTGTCCCTCCCTTTCTCTGTTGGTAAGGAGCTGGGCATCCTTACAAAGGTAGTGTCCTCCTCCTCCTGCAGGTCTCAGTTCACTCATCTCCTCAAGAAAGCTTCCTAGGCCTTCCACCCAGCCTGTCTGTCCTTTGAAACCACTTCCTACTGTATCATTCTGCTTAGTCACCCTCATAGTGCCCACCTAGTATCAGCTTGTGAGTTGTTCTTTGGTCTCCCATGGAAAGTGAACACAAAGGCGGCAGAGGGCCTAGACTGAGATTCTAGAAGAGCCAGGCCCAGGGCTCCGTGAATACAGGTGAATATGGGTAAACATGGTCAGAATAAATGGGCAGCCCACTGTTTCTCCTCTGTGCTCACTGTGGGGTGACTGTCAAGTTAGGTGACAACCATGATCCCTTCTAGCTTGAACAATCTGAGACCTTAAGATTTGAGTATGAAAGAGGCTGGAACAGGCCAGGAGCATGGACAGGGTATCGCAAATGAGGAAGCAGAGGCCGTGGGTAGAGAGCCGCCTAAAAACATCTTCTCCTTTAGAAAATGGTGAAAGACCTCAGGGGGTCTCCCCAGGTGCTCTGCTGGCCAAGTTGGCATGTTTGAGAGCGAATCTTTAGCTGGTTCTGGGTTCCCCCAACCCTGAAGAGCCTGTAAGTTTTGGAATGTGTTCACGCCACCTTCCTGTTAATACCTCATAAAATACTATTTGCCAATAATGTCACTCTGTAATTACATTTGCTGAGCTCGCTCTGCCTGTGTGTACGCGCTCCTTTCATTATGGAGCTTCAACCTTTATAATGTTACCAATTGACACCATAATTAGTATAGTTTACTGCAGCACTGATTATGAGGGGGCCTCCTTGTCAATCAGCCTCTGTTTGTTTCTGTTTGAGGAGCCATTATTCCTTTACCTCTAAACTTTGGCTAATTTGCAGGGCACATGGGTGCAGGGCTGCGTGTGGGTGCGTGAGAAAGGCATGCCTCTGTGGCCTCCTTGCACCTGACCACCCAGCTCTTAAGTGGTCACTTTGCTCCCAGCCCTATTACATCATGCCCTTGGCTGAGCTCTCCCAGCAAGGAGGAACTGGCCCCTGCTTGAGCATGCCAAGGGTCAGCAGGCGTGCTGGGTGCCGCCCTGGCCTCTGCCCAGGGAGCCACAAGGCCTTGGCAAGCCGCCCTCCTCTCTGTAATCCCGTCCCCCACCCAGCTCTCCTTCCTGTTGTACCTGCCTCCAGGGGCTTCAAAGAACTAACAGATGTGGAAGAGCTTTTGAAATAAGCATGCCATATAAATTCAAGGTGTTTGGGAATGGTTTTCTCATAAACCTGCCAACACTATCTTTTTGGAAAAGACAGAAGTCACAAATCCACTCTTGTTTTAATTTACTCTGGTATTTCCTCGGCAGATGGCTAGCGCTGCTTGTCATGTGTCCTCCGTGCCAGCACCTATTGCCTGGTACCTTCTTTGTAAACCCTGAGGACAGCGGCCTCCCTGAGATCCCCCCAAAGGTCCTGCAGCGAGTAAAGCCAGCGCTGTCCTTCCCCTGGAATTCCTGGGTTCCATGTAGGAGGCAGCTCTGCCCTGTGTCCTATGCCTTGCTCAGACCCTCTCACAGCAGGCTGGAGGGGGGCATCTCTGAATCCTGGATGCCTCTCTACTCCTACAGCCTTGTGGGGGTGCACCAGGAATATCCCTGCCTGCCTCCCAGAAGCAGGTGTGGGGCCCTACCTCCTGGGCGCCCAGGCCCATGCTCTGTGAGCTGTCACTGCCTTTGCTGCGGGCCTCATAGATCTCCCAGGATGCTCAGATTCCCACATGAGGGCCCTAATTCTGAGCTTGGAGCTGGGGTGGAGGGAAGAATTAGGAAGTCCAATTTCAGTAGAAGGTCAAGCCTTATTCTCTGATCCAGCTTAAGCTGCCACAAATACTGAGCACACCTCTCTGTCCCTCCTGGGTCCATTTCTCACTTAGTTCAGATCTCAGGGAGGACTGGGCATGTCAGAAATCACAAAGTATTTAAAGCTGAAAATAACTCAGACCGTTATTTTTACTTACTTCCCAGGGCGCACTCTTGGGGATGGTTTTCCTGCCGCTGCACAGCCACGACAGGACACTCCATCCTCTGTCAGATGGGCTCTGTCCACCATGCTTCTCCCCTATGAGCAGCTCAGACCGTCTAGCTGCAGCTGGGGGTCCCTGGTTCACCCGTGGAGGCTACACAGAGCAAGGCTGTGCCTCTCTGTCTTTCTTCAGAGTCCCTTTTGTTTTCTTTTCCTTTAGCCCATCTTTCTCTCTCCTGAGATGTCTATGGCACCAGTCCCAAGGGTCAGCCTTTCACCCTTGTCATGACCCTGACCAGTACGTCACCTAGACCCTCAGCCTGCCTTCTGGAACATGTGGCGATGGAGGCCTCTCTTTTGCTGGTTCTGGCATCTCTTTTCTCTTGACCTAGCACACATTCCCTTGATGTTGCCTCTTGGGTATTCAGTGAACACCAACTCTGTGCCAGCTGTGCCAAGGGATGGGGTGGAGCCCAAGAGATAGATCCTGCCCACCTTGGGAGCCCAGAGACTGGTCGAGGAAGGTCCCAGTGCAGGGCCTGGGGCTGGGATGCTGGGAGTCAGTGGCCATGATTCCCCTTGCTGGTGCCTGGAGGTGGCCCTGCAGACTTCCAACTATATGAGGTCAGGCAATTAACTTTGCAAACATGTCCTAGAAAAAGTGCTGTGTACCTTGTTGCTGAATATCACTACAGCCACCTTCGAGGTACTCCCCTTGGGAAGCTGTGCACTGGCGCCAGTTCCAAGTCACCAACTTCAGCCCCTAGTCCACCCTTCAAAGCAATCTCAGAACTCTTAAGATTTCTTTAGAATCAGGACTGTCACTGTGCATGGTCTGATAATTAAATTTGAGAGCTCATCCTAGAAAAAGTGCTATGATGGCAGCTCTGATGACCTTTCCAGAAAAAGAGTTCTAGAACTGCTTTGAAAGGTGTACTAGGAGCTGAAGTTGGTACCTAGCTTGCTAAGGGGCAACCCTCAAAAGTGACTCTATATGCAGGTGGCCTGAATATAAGGGATATTCAGCAACAACATAGGCAGCGCTTTTTCTAGGATGAATTTGCAAACTCAGTGGTCAGACCTCGGATTCCTCCTCCCTTTCATCCTTGACATTCCCCAGCGTCTTCTGAGGCTCTTCCCTCAAAATGGTCCATATTCCTCTCCAGACACCTCAGGCCTCCTCATGACCTCTCTTGAGCTCTGTTGACCCTTGTTCTTTTCAAGACACCAGCTGCTCTACTGGGGAGCGTGGCAGCCTCCCTGAGATGCAGGGGTCTTCCCAGGCAGGTGCATCTTCTCAGAGAGATGAGGAGCAGCATCTCGTAAACACCAGGGCAGGTGTGACCTCCCAGTGGGTGCGTGCAGAATGCGGCTGAGGCTGTATTGTTCTTGCCTGAGTCGGAGTCTGTGATTTAGCATTCCTGTTTAGCTGTGGAATTCCGCGGAGGATATTGCTGGATCCCAAATCTTTTGTCAGTGTAATTGAGCATAACATCTTTTCAGGTTTGTATTCTGAAAGATGTATTATCTCCTCTCATCCATTTGTTCTATCTGAGCTATTCAAAACTTTTCACTTGCCCCCATCCCTCCGAAGGAATTTGAGTTTTAGGCTGATAATTTATGTTTATGCTGAGAAGGCGATTTCCTTTCTGTACCCAGAATGATTAATAGACTTCTCTCTGGAAATTAGTATGGGAGAGGACATAGGTAAATCGCTAACCAGACCGAGAATTTCACTTTGTTTCAATGATTTCTTCAAGCTCTTTCTGATTCCAGTTCCCTAGATGCACAATTTCACTTGGGTCGGGCTCCCTTTGGCAGGGTAAGAAACCCTCACAAGCTGGCACAGTGGCTCACACCTGTAGTCCTGGCACTCTGGGCGGCCAAGGCGGGTAGATTGTTTGAGCTCACGTGTTCCAGACCAGCCTGAGCGAGAACAAGACCCACCTCTCTAAAAACTAGCCAGGCATGTGGTGGGCACCTGTGGTCCCAGCTGCTCAGGAGGCTGAGGCAGGAGGATCAGTTGAGACCAAGAGTTTGAGGTTGCTGTGAGTTATGACGCCATGGCACTCTACCCAGGGCAACAGAGTGAGACTCTATCTCAAAAAGTAAATAAATAAAAGGGAAAGACAAGAAAAGAAAATAAAGGAAACAAAACTCTCTTTCTGTTTCCTACCTCCTGAGCATCCACCTTCATGAACAAGGGCCAGCAACCACTGCCTGTGAGTGGAAGCCAGCCCAGCCTGACTGCTGCCTGTTTATCTGAGACCTGTGAGCTAAGAATGGTTTGTAAATTTTTAAATGGTTGAAAAAAGAAGAATAATATTGTGTGACAGGTGAAAATTATATAAAATTGAGATTTCAGTGTCCCTAAATAAAGTTTTGCTGGAACACTGCCACACTCCTGTGTTTACATATTGTCTGGCTAATTTCGCACTCAACCGGTAGAGTTGAGTAGTTGCGACAGAGACCTTATGGCCTGGAATGCCAAAAATATTTACTATCTGGACCTCTAAAGCAAAAGTTTGCCAATTCCTGCTCTGGAGAAAGAATGAGAGTTTGCTTGCAACTCTAGTGGGTTTGGGGGGCTTGGGGGATTCCTGGTCCGTGAGTCCTCATCTGTTATTAGCAACCATGTTAATTCCCCTTTGAGAACTCCCTGCCCTGGGCTCTCAGTCTGTGTAATTTGAATGGATTTAATCCTGTCCTTCAACCTGGCCCCACCCACAGATTCTACCCACCCCCCACCCCAGGCAGAGTGTTTATTCCACGTGATGGTTACTTGACTGACCTGGACCACCGAGTCCTGTGCCGGTGTCTATGAGAGAAGCAGGTGCCTTCCTCTGAGATGCAAACCAGAGCATGTAGAGGTGGAAAGCACTGCAGGCATTTTGTGACCAGGAGGGACTTGATGAGGGAGTTGGAACTGGTAATCTTGTTCCAGTCCTGAGTCCTGCCCTAGCCCTTTGTTTGACTGGGTCCACACATTTTTTCTTAAATCTGTGCTTCTGTAGTGAGTGGATTGCCTTCGTGTCACATGTGTCCCTTGTAATAGAGAAAGAGCTGGCCCAACCCCCTGACTGATCCCTGCAGACTGGCTGGTGGCTACTCCCCCTAGGGCTGGCCTGGGGACCCCGGGCACTGGACCAAATGCTCCATTTCACTAGAACCAAGACAGGAGTTGATCTCTGCTATGCTTTGTATATTTCTTCCCTCCAAAACGTGTGTTGAAATTCAGTCCCCAGTGTGGCGTTGGGAGAGGTGATCAGTTTGTGACGGTGCTGCCTTTGTGAAGGGATTAGTCTGTTCATTGATTAATGGATTATCTTGGGAGTAGGACTGGTGGCTTTATAAGATGAAGTAAGCACCCTCAGCCCCTGGCCAGGTGACGTTCTTCACCACCTCAGGCCCCTGCAGAGACTCCCCATGAGCAAGGAGGCCCTCACCAGGGATGTTTCTTTCACCTTGGACTTCTCACCCGCCAGAAGTGTAAGCGATAAATTCTTTTCCTTTATAAGTTACCCAGTTTCACAAATTCTATTATTAGCAACAGAAAATGGATAAGACAACCTCAAAACTTCAAATACCTCCCAGAGGTGAGGGGGACAGAGCTCTTGGACCATGACATGGTCTGTAGCACTAAAAAGGGGCCAAGATGATGGGGCAGATGTACAATCCCCAGCTCCCGGGAGCACCTGCTGTGTCCCAGGGGGCACCTGGATCTTGTGCAGCCCTGGAGGAAGTGCAGTGGTAGGTGGAGAGGTCCGGGAGCTGTGCCTGGCTTTGGGGGCAGCCCTGACATTTCACAGGCTACAGAGCCTTGAGCACTTGGCTGTTTCCATGTAGCTTAGTGCCCTCTTCACTGTCAGGCGTAATAGCACCTGTCTTCCCTGGGGTGTTGCAAGGATCCTTGGGATGACCCAGGGGGCAGCATGTACAAGCTCTAAAGCAGGCGTCCTCAAACTACAGCCCGTGGGCCACATGCGGCCCGCCTAGGACATTTATCTGGCCTGCCAAGTGTTTTGCCACCACTGCCTGTCCTGCTTAGCAGCCGACTCATCCCGGGCCCGCAGTCCAGCCCTCCAATGGTCTGAGGGACAGTGAACTGGCCCCATGTTTAAAAATTTTGAGGACCCCTGCTCTAAAGCCTTGGTGAATGCTGCTGGTGATGGTGGTGTGAGCAGACAGGAGGCTGCTCTGTTCACTGAAAGGCCTTAGAGAGAAAGGGAGTTGGGCCCTGCCAGGATTCCCCCCTCACCTCACTACTGAAGCAGATGTGGCCTACAGGAGGAAGGACGAAGCTGAGATTAGGGAGGGCCCTGCCGGTCTGCCTGCCCACCCACGTGCCAAGGGCGTGGTCTGCGGCAGTGATGGTGACAGGGTTCTTTGGGCACCCTCTATGCTCCAGACAACTCTGGGGTTTCATGGACAATTAACCAAGCCCAGATACATAGAATTTGGCTACTTGGGGTTTAAAAAAATCTGTGCATATGGACCCAATTTCCTCTGTAGCACAAGTGTGTTTAAGCACAAAAGAAGATGTGCTTGGATTAGATGGCGTTAGAGCGTCTGAATCTGTAGCTCTCACGCAGCCTCTCCATGACGCTCCCCCGCACCAGGATCCACTCTGGGTCTTTGGTAACCTCAGCAAAGCCCTCCCCAGCATTGTGATGTGACCTGAGCCCTCATGGCAACAGGCTTTTTCAAAACTAGGTTGAAGGTGAGTTCCACCGAGGAAGTCTCGTGGATTCTGCAGAATGGGTCCCTTTTAAGACCTCATGCTGGTCCCCCCGGCCCACCTGGAAGACCACAAGGTGTAGGTTGGCATGCAAGATTCTCAGAGATGCACGTTTCAGCAGAGACCAGTGGAGGGGGCTGGGCAAGAGATGGGGAGAGGTGGGCAAGGCAGCCTGACCAGGGGTCCCTGCAGGAGGGAGAGAGCAGGCTGCCTGCACTACTTCTGAGGAAGACGTGGTCTTAGAGTGAAAGCCTGGAAAAGAGGGAACCATGTGGAACAGACCACCCCCACCAGCTTTTCCAGCCTGAGACTCTCCACCAGCCTAGGCACTGAATATTTCACTCCCTGGGTGTTTGGCCATCTTTCCAGACATCTGGAACTTTTTTTTTTAAGATATCTTTTTTATTAAAAAACAGTTCAGATTAATATAAGGGTATATATGATTAGGTTACATTGTCTGCATCTCTTAGGTGAAGTCCAAGTTGCAGCTGAGCCCTTTCCGCAGGGGCTGTGCCGTGCCCCCTCACACTGTGCTCATTAGGGGAGAGCCCCCCAATGCCCCTCTCCCCTTGGAGTCCAGCTGTGTTTTTCTCCTGTGTGGGCGTGCAGTTGTTCATCTACTGGTTTCACATTACTGAGTGCCCTGGACACTTGCTTTTCTGTTCTTGTGATACTTCACTAGGAGAATGTTCTCCAGCTCCATCCCATTCTTGTGATGCTTCACTAGGAGAAGGTTCTCCAGCTCCATCCCAGTTAATACAAAAGAGGAAGAGTCTCCATCTTGAATAGATTCCCTCTCCTCTCTCCCCACAAGTTGTCTCCTAATTTCAAAGTCCAGAAAAATAAATGCCACCTCATTGGTTTTTCCTAAAGAGAGTAACAAGTTCACAAGAGCTGTACACCCTCCTGGAAGGGATTTGGGCTTACTTATAGCAAATGGATGGGTTAATTTTTCTATCTAGAACTGTGGAAAATGAGTTTCTGGGTAAGCAGATCTGTGTTATCCCGAGGTGGGAGGCAGAGTCCTGTCTTTGCCTTCTTTCCCTCATCTGCGAGGAGCGAGGGCAGTCCTGCCTCTTCCTCTCCACTGATGGGTGCAGGCCCTGATGTCTCACTCATCCCAGACGTGACAGTGACAGCAGCACCCACCACCCTATGGGGCCCTGAGGCTGCATGGTCCCCTGACCCCTCTGTGACTCAGAGCTCTCCCCAGGATGTGTGTGATGGTTTTGGAGGGGGGAGAATCCAATTCTGGGGCTTTCCTATCTTCAGGGATCTGTCCTGACTCCAGTGGCTGTGCCTGTAATCTTCCCCCACTGCCTGAGGACCCTCCTACCTGCTCCCCCTAGAGGCCTCCTTGTTTGGATCTGGACGAACTGACCAGGGATGGTCTGGCTGTGGACAAAAGAGGACGAGGAGGCAGGCTTGTGAGCAGGGGCTGGCGCTGGGGAGGGCCTTCTTCTGGCTGAGGCAGGGAGAGAGGGAGGGTTCAGAAAGGGCCAAGTGTGCAGAGATGCCAGCTGAGTGCTTCCATCTGCAGCTCTGATTGAATTATGGGGAGAGGGGCGGTTTGGGGAAGCTGCTGGCAGAACCCAACCACGTTGTGGCAAATGAGGCCCTTTGGCCTTTTGGAAAACCCATGCTTTATTAAAACAAATTAAAAGAGAATGAGTCCTTCTGTTCCCTTCTCTCCTCTCCCCTCTGTCCTTGAGGCAGGCTCACGCTGATCACCATTGTTTTACCTTCACATGGCTTGCACCGCGGAAGGGCAAACCTGCAATTACCCTGACTGCCGAAAATGATGGCTGTCGCTTAAAAGAAAAACCTGACTGCTTTCCTTCCACGGGGTCTCTGAATCATGCCAGAGCATCTGTCTGTAATCTCCTCAACGAGAGCTCTGTCTGAGCCAGCCCAGTGGCAGGGAAATGACAGGGTTGCTGGTGGCCAGATGAGGTGGTGGGAGGGACTCAAGGTTGGTTCCCAGGATGCTGCTGCCACCGACGTCCAACCTCAGGCCTCCTCCCACCGCCGGGAGGCATCTCTGGTGTAAGCCGTGGTTCCTGCTGCCACCAGGGAGAGCTCATGCCCAAGGAGGTCTATATATTCGTGTATCTCAGAGGAACCAGGGAGGCCTCTTGTAGGATCTTGGAATCGATCCCCAAGTAATCATGCCATGGCTTAGCATGGGAGCCACAGAAGGAAAGGGAGGCTTGTCACTTAGAGTGCATGCAATTATGAGGACGAGAAACCCAACTCAACCTGGCTTGCACAGGACAAGAATTTATCAGTTACCTAACTGGCTAAGAAGCCCCCAGAGATTAAGACTCAAGCTCATCACTGAGGTCTTGTCTCTCCCTTCTCCAGATTGGCCTCATCTCGTGACCACCAACCGACTTGCCTGCCAGCAGTTCCCCAGGGTGGCTTTGTTCCCCCTCATCCCCTGATTGGATAAGCCAAGGTCAGTAGCCTGGTTGTCTTAGCCGGAGACATAAGTTCCATGCCTGGAGCTGGGGAATGGATTTGGCTTCATTAGAACCATAAGGACCCCAGTGGAAGCTTTGGGTTGTTGGAAAAGGGCGTGGAGAAGATGGAGGGACGATGGGGGATGGCCACTGCATACTCTAAACCAGGCATCCTCAAACTACGGCCCGTGGGCCACATGTGGCCTGCCTTGGACATTTATCCAGCCTGCTGGGTGTTTTTGCCGCCACTGCCTGTCCTGCTTAGCAACCAACTCGTCCCAGGGCCTGCAGTCCAGCCCTCCAACGGTCTGAGGGACAGTGAATTGGCCCCCTGTTTAAAAAGTCTGTGGACACCTGCAAACACTCCACTGACAGCCTCTATTTTGATAACTAACGTAGGAACGGATGTTTTCTTGCCTTGTAGTATGGTCTATTCTGGACAAGGTCATTCTTGATAATCGAATCAGAATGTTCAGAAAGCATATCATTGCTTCTCAAAGGCAATGCAAGTCTCTCTAGGGCAGAAGGAAGAGCCATCTTACGGTGGCCCCCATGAAGCCCCCAAATTGGTAAGGCTTTGTTTTATGAAATGTCTTAATACATAGTTGGTTAGGAATCCAACAGAAGGAATTTCTCCTTACAAGTGAAAGGAAGCCCTTCTTCCTAGCTCTCATCTGGAGATTCAGACCCATTTGGGGTTCTCCGTCTCGACCCTGGACATTGTCTTCCTCTACATGACCCGCTGTTCTATTACCAAGAAATTTATTTCCTTCCCAAAGAAGAAACTTTGTCCTACCTGGCTGAGGACAGAGAATCCTGAGCACCAATGTTTTCTACTGCCTCTTCCCCTCGAAACTTACCAGCCTTAAGTATCAGGCACTCAGAACTTTGCTAATGCACGCTAGGACTCTGGCGGTCACCATGTCATGACAGTTGACACAGGCATGGTAGCAGAGCAGCCTTCAGAGCTGTACGTCAGTGCCTTACATGAAATGGTCAGGTTGATTTTGACCTGTGGAGAAGAGAGAATTGAAGGTAAGAAAGTCTGTCAGGAGTTCTCCGTGCCCTGAAGGCAATTGTCTACTTGTCCTTTACAAGTTCTGGGGGGAAAGATGCTATAGCTCTGAGAAGCAATCTTTTTGATGCAATTTCTATCTTTGATACCTTGGCCTCTGCACAGAATTCTGCTTGCTAGATCTGTCCCTAACTTTCCAAGGGAAAAGAGGGATTTCCTTGGGTTTAAAGGTGAGTATTCTGGTTGTCTTTCTGTCGGTCTCACTGTTATACAGATAAAACTTTGGTCAAGAAGTCATTATAGCAGGAATAGCTACAATTACCCAGGGAGAAAACAAAGATTCAGTATCCTGGCATTGCAACAAGTAGGAATAAACTTAGATGTAAGGAATAACTCTTCTCTTAAAGAAATGTATAATAATTGAGGGGAACTCAAGAAAAAAAATTTTCTAGGATTTTTTATGAACTTATTTTATTTTATTATTTTTGAGGTAAAGTCTCAGTTGCCCTGGGTAGAGTGTGGTGGCATCAGAGCTCACAGTAACCTCAAACTCCTGGGCTCAAGCCATCCTCTTGCCTCAGCCTCCCAAGTAGCTGGGTCTACAGGAGCCCACCAGAATGCGTGGCTGGATTTTCCATTTTTGGTAGAGATGGGGTCTTACTTAGTCTGGCCTTGAACTCCTGATCTCAAGTGATCCACCTGCCTCAGCCTCCCAGAGTGCTGGGATTGGCGTGAGCCACCATGCCAGGCCCAGAATTTTTTTTGAAAATGAAATATTTATATGCCTGACTGAGCATGAGCACATTACCATCAGAGGCTGTAACTTTGGGTGTTAACTTCAGCTGTTGAGTCTTATGTTCTGAAAAAGAGAAGGGAAAATATCACTTAGTTTCTAAAGCCCTAGGTTAAAGTTACTGAAAAATGAAAATTAATCAATCCCATGTACTTTTCGGAAATGTGGTTATTCATTGGCATGGAGGGAACTTCATGGAGGAAGATGAGATAGGAGATGGCAACACTTCTTGGCCTTTTGGCTGAGAGCAAGTGCAGTATCACGTGAAGATAAGGGCTGGCAGGATCCTTGCCCTGCATGAATCAGATGGTAACATTTACTGAGAACCCACTGAGGACCCTGTGTCAGGCTGTTCCCTGGAGATGTGGATGCAGACAGCAGATGAGTACTGCACCTCAAGGAAGCTACACTCGAAGACCACGGAAGACCATTTAAACAGGGGTCCAGTTCACTGTCCCTCAGACCATTGGAGGGCTGGACTGTGGGCCCCGGGAGGAGTCAGCTGCTAAGCAGGACAGGCAGTGGTGGCAAAAACACCCGGCAGGCCGGATTAATGTCCTAAGCGGGCTGCATGTGGCCCACAGGCCATAGTTTAAGGATACCTGATTTATAAAGATGTTCTGGGTGTGAGGGAGGGCAGGCGGGCATACTGGGCATACTGGGCCTCATAGGAATTAACGGGAGACGTCTCCCCAGGGAAGTGGGGAGTAGACTGGAGAATGAGCAGTTTGGTCAGGATGTCGTCCCAGCCACCTTGGGTACAGTTCAGAGCCAACGAGGAGCCTTGGAAACCACGGGGGTCAGCTCAAAGCGGTTTTGACCTTTATTCTACTACTCAGTAAAATGATAAAAGGACTATCAGAGTTGAAAGGTGCACATCACACATCTTGAAGAATTTCTGCTAGAAATTATTTTGTCCGAAGGTAGACACCACTGCTAAGAGACTAATATCTGCATCCATATAAATGTAGCTATAAAATGAAATCTATCCTAACAAAACTTCATCTATATGTTCTAATTTAAGGGCAATATGACTGTTTAAAAGGGGCCAATAGTATGTAATTAGTGAAAATTTAGAAAATAGAGGTAATTAGATCACTACCAAGATGAATACAACCCAAGCAAATGTTGGAAAGAATCTATAGACCCAATGTTAACACAGTCATTGTTAACAAACTCACAAATGTGGGTAAACAGAAAAACCTGCAGAAGACTTTCCTCTATTTTTTTTTTCACATATGGGCAGGTTATTTCAATACTTCAGTAAGCAGAACAACCCCATGTTTTGTTTTGTATTTTTCTGAGACACTCTGTCACTCTTGGTAGAGTGCTGCAGGGTTACAGCTCACAGCAACCTCAAATCCTGGGCTCAAGTGACCCTCTTGTCTCAGCCTCCCGAGTAGCTGGGACTATAGGTGCTCCCACAACACCTGGCTGGTTTTTCTGTTTTTAGTAGATATGGGGTCTCCCTCCTGCTCAGGCTGTTCTCAAACTCCTGAGCTCAAGCAATCCACCTGCCTTTGCCTCCTAGAGTGCTGGGATGACAGATGTCAGCCACCGTGCCAGGCCAGAATAGCCCTGGGTTAACTGCTTCACAATTTATTTAAGAAAGCTATCAAAGTATTGAAATTGAAACCAGGCTACATACCACAAAACTGCAAAAGCAAACCACAGACAACCTCGCTTAGGAATACAGATTCAGATTTTCACATGTTAGAATAATAGCAAGAAGTCAGGGTTGTAATAAAAACTCTACCATAACCAAGGAAATCTTTTTTTTTTCTTAATAAAACAAAGGTGATTCAATGTTAGGAATTCCATTCCTATATTGAGTCACATCAAGAGAAGAGAGTTAAAGGAGAAAACATTTTCTGAATTGCTGAAAGGCAGCTGTTGAAATTTTAAAATAATTGCTGTTAAAAGAATTTGATCAGGAAGATACTTTTAAAACTTATAAAAAGCGATCTCAACCTATTAATCACCATCATAAAAATTATAAAACACTGCAAGTCTGTCTATTAAGGCTGAGGGTAATAAAGAATGACAACTATCTGCATTATATAATAATTTAATATTACTTGGGAGATACAGGCGATAAAATAAGGAAAGATAAAGAAAGAAGAGACGTAACTATCGTAAGAGAGAGGAAACTTTATGAAAGGCAGTGTGGAAGAGGCTTATAAGCCTTGAGTCCTTTTTGAATCAACTCAAGTGCAAGCTAAGATCAGGTCGCCTAGAAACAGTCATCAGCTAAGCATTAGTAATAAGGACGGTGATTTGCAGAGATGTTGCCATCTGTCTTAGCTCAGCCTTCAGTTACAGGAGCTTCTTTTCCTCTCTCTTGGGAATATACCAGACCCTTGGAAGGAGGGGAGGTAGAAATACCAAGGAGGTGGATGGGTGGAGGGAGGATGATTGAAGGGATCACCTCTGTGGTTTATCTCACAAGGGTACAAGTGAATCTTTCTAAAAGTAGAATATAAACATCTTAACACAATAACTAAGAAAATGACATGAAGGCTAAGTTAACCAGTTTGATGAAAATATTTCGAATTGTATATGAAAACACCACACGGTACCCCATGATTGCATTAATGTACATAGCTATGATTTAATTAAAAAAATTAATTTAACCCAGTATATCCAAAATATTATCATTTCAGCATATAATTAATATTAAACATTATTAACATAGTAAAAAAGAAAAAAAAGAAATACCAAGGAGGTATCAGGAAGGGACATCCAGCATAATAGTTCTGTCTCCCAGCCGTGCTGGAGAGGGATGGTGTCGGCTCCATCTTGGCCTTGACATTATTTACTTTGAAGGAGGCAAAAACATGGGCTTAGCGTGTATGGGTTCAGGGTTCTTGTGTGTAAAGGACCATGCTCTTAGTTGATGGCACCTAGGATTGATGCAAAGAAAACCAAGGCAAAATATGGTGCCGTGTCAGGATCACAAAATCATCCCGTCCCCCAAGTAGCGGTGGACATTCTCTATCGTTCATTTCACCCGTGCAGATATCCCCTGTGGCTCATGGGATCACTACTAAAGAATTGGCAGTCAACTCTGTAACGCTAAAGAGCAAGGAGATGATACATCATGCAGGAGATGCCTGCAGCCCGGGAAGCGGGAGGGCTCCTGTGTGCTGGAGTTGATGCAGAAGGGTTTTCCCGCCCTGCCTGGAGGTGTCCGTACTGCCCTGCGGCCAGCAACGGGTCTCCTGGGGCAACTTCAGTTGCCTTTCAGTAGATTTCAAATAAACACAATTACTAAGTACACATATTGACTAGTAAGAACTTTTAAAAATACGGACTATCTATAAGGAATGCAAACTATTACTAAGAAAAACGGACAAAGATTTTAGTCAATGGGAACACAGAACTGGAAAATACTTATTTCTTCCCTACGTCAGGCTATGCGTGGAATTCCGTCCAAACCAACCTTCCTGGAGAATTTCTGGAGAATGGAGAAAATATTTTAATTCTTTCATCTAGAAGAATAAGGAAATGAAATGAGTAACATTAGGTTAAAAAAGAAAAAGATAATCTAAGGAAATCTTTTTTTTTAATTTTCAGAATATTAGGAATGTTTTGGTGACATAAACTGCTTTTATATAGTTTGAGTCAAAGTCATAACCAGATAGTGGGCACTGTACCCTTTAGATGTGAATTTACCATCCCCTTCCCCTCCCACCTGCTTAATTAACACCGATGGGTGTTATTTCCCTCCATGCCCGGAACTGTTGATGGATTGGTTTCAGTTGACTAGTGACTGCCTGTGGCGTTTGTGATACCTCACTTACAAGAACAGTCTCTAGTTCCATCCAGGCAATGTAAGAGGTGTTGGTTCACCATTTTTAATGGCTGAGTAGTGCCCCATGATATACTTATATAACATTTTATTAACCCCCACATGCGTTAATGAACATCTTTCCAATTTGCATTACTGTACACATTCAAGGGCAGGTATCTTTTTTATAGAATGTCCTTTTTCCTTTTGGGAAAATACCCAGTAGTGGGATTGCAGGATCAATGGCAGGTCTGCTTTAAGTTCTTCTGGGGAACTCCATGCTACTTTCTGTAGAAGTTGTACTAGTCTGCAGTCCCGCCAGCAGTGTATGCTACCAGGTGTTAGAACATATGATGAAGTCATGTAGTTTAAAACTGAATGACACAAAAATAGGTCAACAGAAGAACGTAATGAGATTATTAAAAAAGCCACATCTATAAAAGTATTTATTATATGACACAGGTACTGTTATTTATGAAATTTATGAATTTGGGGAAATTGCCTAAGTAATGCAGAAAACAAATTAGTTATTTATCTTGTAAGAGTCAGAGAATCCTTTCCAAATGTGGCACTAAAGTCATAAAATAACTTACAAATTTGCATAAGCAGTAAAGCTCCTGTGTTTTAATTGCACGACATCTAAAATAGGATCAGGTGTAAGACACTGATCATATCAAATCAGTACATTGTACCCCATAAATGCGTTAATGTACACAGTTATGATTTAATAAAAAAATTAATTAAAAATATTAAAAGATAAAATATCTCAGGCAATTAAAAAAATAAAGTAAAATAAGATCAGTGGTTACCTCTGGTGGGGGGAGGACCATGGTGATTCTTTGTGCTATTTAAGAGGGGAGGGGAAGGTGGAGGATGGGTAGCGGGAGGGTGATTGGTGGGACCACACCTATGGTCCATCTTACAAGGGTACATGTGAATCTTTCTAAATGCAGAATATAAATGTCTTAGCAGAATAGCTAAGAAAATGCCATGAAGGCTATGTTAACCAGTTTGGTGAAAATATTTCAAATTGTATATAAAACCAGCACACTGTACCCCATGACTGCATTAATGTACATAGCTATGATTTAATTTTTTAAAAATGCTTTATGCTGTTTAATTTTCTAAATTTTCTGAATTCTCCGCATTAAGATACTTTTATGAGGAGAAAGAAGGGTAAAAGTGGATAGAGGTAGAGACACCATGGAGAGCAAGAACGCCTTGTTTAAACACATCCTGGTTTACTTTTTAAGTGGGGTTAGTCTTGAGCTTTCAGGGAACACACATTCACAGATTGGGAAGAACTCATCACACTTTACTGCTGGTTGAAAGGCAGAGTGAATATCTGATTGTCAGGATTTGGACCTGACTCAGGTGGGATGGAGCTACCACAGATCCCAGTCAATGGGAGGACAGGAGAGCAGCCTGGCCAGGGCGGGAGTGGGGTGCACAGGGCGGGAGTGGGGTGCACAGAGCGGAGGCTGTGTAACAGAGCAGCCCACCCTGGGGAGAGTAGGGCTTGCCTGCAAATTCTCTACCCAACAGGATAAACCACAATTGACCACGATGTATTCTAATTTTAACGTATTACTTGATTTAAGATTTTTATACCTGTGTTCATGAGGAATTCTGGCGACCAATTGTGGTGTTGTTGCTGTTGTTGTTTTTTAAACAGAATGTCACTCAGTTGCCCTGGGTAGAGTGCAGTGGTGTCATCACAGCTCACAGCAACCTCAAACTCTTGCGCTCATATGATTCTCTTGCCTTGGCCTTCCAAGTGGCTGGGACTACAGGTGCCCACCCCAACACCAGCTAGTTTTTCTATTTTTAGCAGAGATGGGGTCTCTCTCTTGTTCGCGCTGGTCTTGAATTCCTGAGATCAAGCAATCCTTCTACCTTGGCCTCCCCAGAGTGCTGGAATTAAGGTGTGAGGCACTGCACCCAGCATTGGTGTTTAGATGTCTATATTTTTGTTTGGTTGTTGTATAAGAGTAATGTTGACCTCATAAAACAAATCAGGTGGTGTTTCATCCTCTTGTAATTTCTATGACATTTTGTGGAGGAGTGGTATTCTCCTTCTTAAATATTTACCCCAAAGTCCCTTTTGTGGGAAGGCTTTTAATTTGTGAATCTAATGTCTTTTCTAGATTCATAGAGCTACATAGATTTTCCATTTCTACTTTAGTCAGTTTTAAAATACTAATATGTCTTTCATAATTTTTTTTTGTAAAAATTCCCTTACTCTTCTTTTTAGTATCTGTAAGGCATGATATGGTCTCCCTCATTCACTCACACTATTTACCTACCTTTCCTTGTTTTCTTGCTCAGTAAAGCTAGAGCTTTATCAAACATACTGCTCTTTTTTCAAAACGAAAGCTTTTGTTTTTTTTTAATTTATTATTTATTTAGAATCAAGTTTTCACTGCTTTTGTTTTAATTCCTATTTATACTTAGGTTGACTTGGTTTTCTTTTCTGTTTTTATCATGATAAGAACAAACAATGTGAAGTCTATCTTTCAAAATAAATTTTTAAGGATAAAGTACAGAATAATTAATTATAAACACATTGTATAGAAGATCTCTAGAACTTACTCTTTTAAGTTTTTAGGATAAGAGCTTAGAGTATTGATTTTGGAACTTTTCTGTTCTAATATAAGCAATTAAATCTATACGTTTCTGGCTAAGCACAGCTTTAGCTGTTTTTCAAACCTTTTGATATACAGTTGTCCTTTGGTACCTTTGGGGAATTGGTTTCCACAAATACCCCAAATTTGCATATGCTCACATCACTGATAAAAGGGTGTAGTGCTTGAACGTACCCTATGCACACCCTCCAGAATGTACATGGTATGTAAATAGTTGTTTTACCCTACTATTTGGGAAGTCTACATGTATTCAGTACAAACTTTTTTTTTTTTTGAGACAGAGTCTCACTCAGTTGCCCTGAGTAGAGTTCCATGGCATCATCATAGCCCACAGTTATCCTCTTGCCTTAGCCTCCCAAATAGCTGAGACTACAAGTGCCCACCATAACACCTGATTCGTTTTTTCTATTTTCAGTGGAGACAGAGGTCTCAATCTTGCTCAGGTTGGTCTTGTCCTATCAAGTGATCCACCCATCTCGGTCTCTCAGGGTGCTAAGATTATAGGTGTGAACTACTGCATCTCACCTAGACAGAATTTTCAGAAAATATTTTCAATGTGAGTTTGGTTGAGTCCATGGAGATAGAACCCGTAGATATAGAGGGATGAATATATTATAATTTTGTTTTCATTTGAAAAGTAGCATAATAAAACCAATTTATTTATCTTAATAACTATCCAAAAGAATTTTATGATATTATTATGATAAAATAGCCTAGGGATAGAAATAAACAAAAAGTATAAAAAATATACAGGATATTGGTTAAAAATCAGCAATTTCATTATAGTTAGGAACATAAAGGGCTTGGTATTATTGAATGTTTCACTAGATATATTATCCAATTAGCAAGGGAGAAAAAGGAGGAATAGAACTGTCTCTACTTAAAGATAACATGATTAACCATGATAAATAATACAATATATTAACAATTGAGATAATCCATTAACAATCCAGTAATACCTATAGAAGATTTCAAGTGTGTGGCTGGATATAAGACTAATACCCCAAACTCAAAAGCTTTCCTGTATGCCAGCTGTAACTGAGTACAATGCATCTTGTTCCAAAAAGCAACAAAAAATTAAAAAATATCATAACTGGGAGTAAATAAATTTAGTGATGAATATAAAAGACCTTTGTGGAAAAATCTAACATTTAATAAATTGACTTGACTGTAAATGAAGGATTACTTCATGTTTATGACTAGAAAAATCTATTTAAAAATTATTGCCTCCCATCAGAATTATCTACAAATTTAAAGTTAGCCCAACCAAAATTATGATGAGATTATTATGTGGATCTACAGATGGATTCTAAAATGTGAATGGAGGATGCACAGCCATGAAAGTTTGAACAAAATGAAAAAATAGGCTTTCAGCATTGGACATCAGATTTACAAAAATCTATAATCATTAAAGAAGTGAAAGGAAGTTTTGTTTAAGAATATACAAGATGATAAATGAAATAGACTAGAAATTCCCCAAACAGACTCTGTGTATATAGAAGTTATCATGGGATATGCTGACATTTGAAATCAGTGGAGATTGAAAAGAATGTTTAAAAAGTGACAAGACCTTATCCAGCATATTAGATCCCAACTTACAAAATTATTCACAAAATGTATTTAAGACATATTCAATACCTGAAGGAAGCTACATTACATGCAGAATAAAATTATGACAATGTCAAAAATAATTATAGAATTAATTTCAATAATTATTTTAAAAAGCGGAAAAGCAAGGATCAATGAATTTGAAATTACCAAACTTTTAAAAATGCAATCTATACTCAGGAAATATTTCAAGTTAAAGGTGACAACTGGGAGAAAATAATTACATCGCATATGCTGAGGGTAACTCTCCAAATACATGAGAATGTTTATAAATGAATAAGAAAATTGTAGCCAACAAATGGAAAAGTAAAGACTATTTAAATGCAGAGTAGTTTAAAGGAGTTGACCAATTTGAGGGAGGAAGGGAAAGCATTGCCCTAATTATACACTTTCAGGATTGATCACAGACAAGCATCAGAAATCATCTCTAGAAGTGATAACCAAATATATTTATGGAAACCTCCTGCACACAAAGGATAAAATCCTAGGTAGGTGAATGATGAACACTACAGGAAAATAATTAAAGCTTAGCATGGGACATAATGCCATATTTGTAAATATCAATAAAAGTTTTCCTTGTTGTATATAACTAGTATTCAGGTAAGCGTGATTGGTGACATAATCAAAAGGCATTTATATTTATTGTTAACTACCATCCCTTTCAATGTTATTCAGTGGAAGACATTTTTCCTATTCTTGGGTGAGATTGACAATTAGTTCCCAAACTCGGCTGCGTATTCTTGGTTAAATCTCAGCCCAGGTGAGGGGTGTGATGGCACTCACTCTAGGATGGTAACTATTTCCAGAAGAACATCTCTTTATGGAATTGTTCACTCTCTTCTTTCTGGACCCTGGAATCAGTGTCTGTGGGACAATTTCACTTTATACCCATTGCATATTCCTCTTGTGGTGGGATCAGACCCCACTGACCTTGGCATTTTGATATGTATCAAGTTGGCTCCTCAAGTGATATCAAATGCATTAAGAAACTCATTTTGACAATATGTTGCTTAAAAAAATAAATGTTAGGATACTTCCCCATATTTTTCTCCTTCTAGTTGAACCAGAATCTCCCCTTCATGTGCCCAGCCTAGATTCTGCCCACTCCACAAGTCTTCCCTAAGCCCCGCCGGGATTAACATCTTTTTCCTCTTGTATTCTTGCTGGAATTGGTGTGCCCACATTATTGTAGTTGGCATATTGAATTTAATTAGTTCTGGGTGTCTGTTTCTCCCCACTGAACTATAAGCTGCTGAAGGGCAGAGTCTGTGTCTGATTCAGTTACAGTCTCTCTGGTGTATTTCAAAGCTTAATGCCTGACTAACGGTAGACTCTCAATAAATAGAATTTTAAGGAACATCCCTTTGACCCTCAGTCTCAGGAAAAGGTTATGGAAATCAGGTTTGCTGGGGGGAAGGCGTGAGATTGAGCATTTTTTTTGTTTTGTTTTAGCAGCCCACAGTCAAGAAATGGAACATTTCATATTAACACACACATTTAATAAATGACAAATAACATCAAACACAACATATTACATGTGCAATGTAGCATGGGCAAAGCTGAAAATGATTTTCCTGAGTGCTGGGCTCTAATCAAGTCCTCTAATGTTGCATTAACAGGGGTCCTTTAACTTAATAGATTCTCTTGATATTTTTTAGACATTTAAGAAATGCAATAGACTCAGCCATGTCCTGGCTTGGAACACACATAACTAATTTCTCCCCAGAACTCTATGACACCTTCCAAAGCATGATACAGGTTCCTGGAAACACATGGCCAAAAAAGAGCTCTTTGAAGAGTAAGGAGATCTTTCCCCATCTAATATCAACGCCCCAATTTCTAAGGGAGTACCTCCCTCCTAATTTAGCACTGAAAAATAGAACCATCAGACCTTTGGTGTTTTGTTTGGGTATTTCTTTGTTAATGTTGGCAAAAATACTAATGCACATGAGAGATGCACGAGGGAGCTCATGTGAACAAAGCACTTAGTTCAAAGCTCATGGATAAAGGATGCTTATACTGGGTTTCTCTGACTGGCCTCAGGCTCTCTGAGATTAGTTTTAGATTCATAGATGGTGACCAGGCATGGACCATGAGGTTCTGGCCTCTATGCATCCAGGAAAATATCCTTTCCCCCAGGCATGACTTTTGTTCCATCACAGTTACCCCAAAGACTTAGATGAAGAAAATAACTTTAGACAAATACACTCCACAGCAGTTTTTCCTCCTTGCAGGAGCTTAGAGAAGCTGCCCAAGGTCATTGTTGTACGTCTTTGCTATTTCTCAGTCTTGGAGAGGTAAGCAGGCATGGACATGGCCAAAATAGACCTTAAAATCTGAAATTTATACTCACCATCCAGATAAATGAGTCTCGAGACTCATCCTCCTTTCCAGCTTTGAGGATCATCAATTCACATTGGTCATTCTCAAGTGGTGGCATCTTTGGGCTTGAAACAAGCCCGTCCTTGATGTCCCCAGACCTGGGTTTCACCTTCAGTTTTGATGCAACTTTAATCTTTGACCTTCATCTGACCACCCCTGGTTCCTAGACTGAAAATGAGGCTCACAAGGCCCATCTCATTAGTGACTTTATAACCAAATAAGCTCCTGGATATGAATGCAATTTGAACAAAAAGTAGAACTCTCAAAATTTATGTTGTGAGCATCATTCACGTTATTAGGATTCTGGATTGATGAAGCAGTGATTTAAACACTTAATTTTGTCTTACACACTGCCAAATTTTCATGATGCTTTCACAAGTTTTACCTTATTTCTTTTAATGCCATTGTGCTTTCTGCCTGAAACTGTAAGAAAAAAGATGGGACAGGTGACAGAGAAGGCATGTTCTCAGAAAATGTGCCTCGTAGTTGGGGAGATGGAGCAAGCGATGTGTAACTGTTTGCAAATGTGTCCTCTTATTTAGACGGGTATGGTCAACATAGCTGGGGAGTGGACATGGGCCCATATGATCTGGGTGAACACATGAGGCAAGTCAGCATCCCACTCCTGGGTCACCAGCTTCTCCATTTCCAGTTCAGTCCATGGTCATGAACCCCAGAAGATCTTGCAAATGTGCTAAATGCCTCAGATTACTTTGCTTTCCTGCTCTCAGAGACTTATTACAAAACATGCCAACACTTCCCTCATGTTAGATGGCCCCTCTCAACAGGTGGCCTTGCCCCGGCTTTCATGTACATGTGGAAGCCAGTGCCCTACCCATTGAACCACAGGTGCTGCCTAATACATTGTCATTAGCTATAGTCACCGTGTTGTACAGATCACTTGAACTTAATCCTCCCACCATTTCTTAAGTCTGTATATTCCATATTTTTATCTGCAGTGAATCTCTGTAATGAACTCTACACTCATATGTCTGGCTGGCTTCCATCTCCAATGGTCCAAAGGGAGCTAAAACTTGGTGTGTTCAAAACCAAACTCATGATCATTCTTCTGAGCTCTCTCATCTCTAGCTTCCCATTGCCAGTGAAGACACTCTCACCCCATCCAAGTTTGAAAGAGAATCATAAGTTCTTCTTGACACCTGGTCACTATATTCAAAATACTGCCAAGTATCAATGTCTTGACTCCTAATCTTTCTGGAATCTGGATTTTATTTTCACGTCCAGTGCAATCATCCCAGTCCAAGATACCATCTCTTTGATAGACAAATACGCATCAAAACTGAAGGTGGAATCCAGGTCTTGGGATGTCAAAATGGAAGCTTTGTCCATCAGGGTCTAGAGACACCCAAACTTGAGGATATCCAGTGTGTGAGGATATCCAGAACTATGCAACATCTAACAACCAATCTATCCCTACTCCACCATTCTCTGTGATGCCTCCGACCTTTGCAAGTGGAAAATCTTTGTTGTGATAAAATATCACTATCCCTGCTACTGTTGGCTTTTGCCCATTTAGTCAGGCTGGGATTTTCCATTCAATGCCTCAAAAAAAAAACAAACAAACAAACAAACAAAAAAAACATGGCAGAGTATAAAGAAAAACATTCTAGTTGTTGACAATTCAATGTTAGGCCTAGAGAGAAGGATATAGTCTTATAAGAATCCTTATAAATAAAGGAAAATTCACCACTGTTCAAACTGGAAAGAATTCTCAAGATAGAGGATATAAGCAGAGATGAAGGACAAGTGGTGAGAGAACTAAGGTGGTGAGGTCTGGGGACAAAGGTTCTAGCCCACCAGGGTCCCTGGAATGAATGGACAGTGGAGGCAGCCTAACCTCCGTTCATGTGGTCCTCGCCCATGGCCGATGACCAGGAGGCTCTCTAGCTTTCTTCTGAGAAAGGACAATCATTGTACCACCCTGAGGACAAGGGTGATTGTCTCCCCACTGGATTCAAATGGTGGCATCTACTGTAGACATGTTTTCCACTGTTCTCAGCATTGCCTGCTTACCACTGACAGATGATGCCTTGTTACATCACAGCTGACTTTCCCCTTGATGTCAAATGCTAGGGAGGGATTCTAGAGTCTAGGTCATGGCTGTAAGGTAAGGAAGGTACATTGAAAAGAAGATGACAAAAGGTACTGTCACTTCCTTGCCTAAAACCCTTCCTGGCTTCCCAAACCCTTAGCTTGGGAACATAAGTGCAGTTTTTGTCAGGGCCCTCCCTGGCCTTTCCTCCCTATTGTGCCCACATCTTCTTGTTTTCTTAGCTCTAGCTGTGATAGCCCCACTGCATTTCCTCAGTGAAGCCTCCAGACCTCCCTGCCCAGGACTCTGGCCTTTGGTGGGTGTTGTTCCCCTCACCCTCATGTGCTTCTGAGGTCCAGTGTCCTGGGGTCAGAGGGGATACCCCCAACACCCTGGACCAGGTCAGCATCCTCTGCCACATTCTTGCACAGATCTCAGTCTCTTTTCTTTTTGTCTTTGAACTCTTTCTATAAGTGGGCATTCATGAGCAGGGCAATTTGGTAAATGAATATTTCCCCAATTAGAGTGTGTGTTCCATGAGCATGTTTTTAATTTGTCACCGTTTTATGTGTTTTTTTGGATGAAGTGGGGATGCTTTTTTGCCCCAAATCTTACTGCCTTTCCTCAAGATTTGGTTCCTGGAGAATATTAGGATTTTATCCTATTGCACAGATCTGAAGGAAGATCCAATGAGCTAGTGAATGTAGAAATGATTTGCAAACTGTAAAGTGCTAACGGATGTGCCAGGATGTTAGCTACCTGACCGTGCTGTGAACCCAGATGCTGAGCAGCTTGTTGTGGTCAGATCTTGACAGCTCGTTGTCAGCGCCCCTCCCAGACCCTTCCCTCCCATCCTTCCCCCTCCTCTGTGAGGTCTGTTGTCCAGGGATATTAGGAATTCAGTCTTCACACTCACTTGCCACGTTTCTCTTTGCAAGCTACCTTCCATTAATTTTTTCCTTTTTTCTTTTTAGCTTTGATGTTTTGTGTTCCTGCTGAGCCCGGCCAGGCTCTGTTGTGTCTTCTGTGTTACACAGGCTTTTATTGGATCTCCTTGTTTATGCCTCATCTGTGACAGGTAGTAGCAGCACTTACCACCCTGTGATTTCCCAGCAGTGAAAATAATAGAGCAATTTCATACAGGTAAAATAATTAGTGGTTTAGACCTCCCCCCAAAAAATAATATAATTTGTCACACAGAGTATTAGCCACTTTTTTTTTTTTAGCATAAGGGTCAATTTCCAGGGTTATAAAGACAGATTACATAGATTTTTATCCTTCTAACTATGAATTAGTATTTTCCTTGTTGTTTTGTGACAGTGCCGCCATCCAGATTTTATAGCAGGTTATGGGGTCTCACTGGGTCAGCGTTCCTGCCCATTAGCAGATTTTGATTTTTTTTTTTAAAAACAAATCTTGACACACTTGGTTTTGTCTCCTTCTCTGTTGGGGGCCTTGAACACAGCATGCAGGACTGACCCCAAAACTCTTCCAATCTTTATGTGGTTGTCCCCTCTTCCACAACCCCTGTTCTCTCCTTGGGGTAGAGACACAAAGTGGAGAATAGCAGAGCTGGGAGAAACCTTGGAAATTTTGCCTGACCTAAATCTGGTAAGATATAGCAAAAGAAAAAAAATACCCAAATGCCCAGTGAAACTTGAATTTTAAATAAACAATGAATACATTTTTGGTATATGAGGGCTGACAATTTAAGCTCATTAACACTGTGCATTTATGTTGGCAGCACTGTACAAACAACTCGGTAATGTTTCATAACCTTGCTATATCAGTTGTGTTTGTGTTGATGTGTGTCTTGCTGAGTGACCTATATTACTATTGTGTGTTTTTGTGTGCCATCATGAGCATGTCAGATCTTGAATTAAAGCAATAAAAAAATTCATCAATTTCTTGTTAAACTTGGCAAGAAGGGAAGTGATATCAGAGACATGTTAGTCCAAGTTTATGGGGATAATGCCGTGAGACAAGAGAAAGCATCACTGATAAAGAGAGGTCAGGGCAGCCAGTAATGAGCAGGACTGATGAAAACATTGCATAAATCCATCAAATTGTGCATCAAAATCATCGGCTGGCTGTACGAAGCATAGCAGACCAAATAAACATGGGGGAGAAATAGTTAGAAAAATCTTAACTGAAAATCTTGGCCAACAACTCATGACTCTTGCATCGTGACACTGCACCAGCTCAAATGATACTGTCTGTGAGGGAGTTTTAGCCAGTAAACAAATAACTGTATTGAGATACCATCCCTACTCACCTGATCTGGTCCTCAATGACTTTTTTATTTACCTGAAGATAAAGGAAATATTGAAAGGAAGACATTTTGATGACAGGACATCAGGGGTAATATGATAATAGCTAATAGCCATTCTAGAAAAAGAGATCCAAACTTGCTTTGGATGAACTAGGCACTGGTGTTGGTGCAGAGCTTCCCAAAGGAAATACCTTGAAGGTAACCCTAGTGATATCAGTAATGAGATACACAGCACTTTTTCTAGGATGATTTGCAAACTTAATTGTCAGTCCTTCATATGCATATCTCACGAAATATTGGAACATAACAATACTAAAGAATTTTTCATTACTTATTAGAAATTCAAGTTTAGCCGGATATCCTGCCTCAGCCCCATCATTTTCCAAAGGTGGGGATGTGGGTCCTCTGTTGGGGGATGTTTCTAAGCTCCTTCAAATTCACCTTAGGTCTTACTTTGTGGTTTTCAGCTTTCTGTTTCCTTCATGCTTTCATGGCACGTAGGGTGGGAGGTGGAGGAAGCCTGGTAAGTGGGTTCCTTCTACCCCACTGGGCAGTGGAACAGCATCCTGCAATCTGAAATCCGGCCGAGATTCTGACAGTTGCTATGCCTACCCCTCCCCTTCCCACCAGAGTCCTCCCAATGGGTAAGTGCTCCACATGTGACTGTCATTGTCCCAAGAACACCCTCATGTGCTCTCCCTGCCTCGTGCATTAACGCCCCTCTCCTTCCGTTCTGTCCTCCTTCCTTACACATCTCAACTCCAGCCCTAATACTTTAGAACTGGAAATAACAATGCTTTGCCTTCCCTCTCTTTGATGGACTGGCGGGGGGTTGGGGGTGCGTGCCTGGGGCTGAGTAGAACAGATGTGTGTTCAGAGCAAGGAGGTGTTCCAAGTGAAAGGATGCTTGTGGTAACTCACTGTGGTCAGCTGTGCTCAGACACCCACCTAGGCATCCCTGGATCACCAGCGGGTTGGTGGAAATCTAAGATGAAGAATATCTGAGGAGGTGACAAGGACAGATACATGTGTCTTAAACATGTATAGATACATGCATGAAACATAGGTGATGATATATAGATATTTACTGCGCATATGTAGTCTTGTACAAAGCCAAACTACCCAGCTCTGACTATAACCACCCTCTTTCCTTATGGTAAATAACTCAGGTCTTTAAAAAAACTTGCTCTCCCAAGGGGAAAACCTGGCAGAAAGTAACCCATGGAAAGCCCGGTAGGGTAGCATTTCTTCCGAAAGACTAGCCGAGAGGAAACCCACAGGCATAATTAGGGCCAGAAAATTTATGAAGTGGCAAGATGTGGGGATTGGGGTTCTCTTTCCTGTGGGTCAAAAGGAGGAACGAAAAGAATAAAATATGAATGTAAAAAGATTGAAACCAAATGTCTTCACATCACTGCCACGTGTGTTCTTCTCATGGGGCATGGTGGTGGCTCGACGATGGGCGGCAACGAATTATAACATGGTGGCTCAAAGATGGAGGGACAGGTGGCATCACCCCTGGCGCCCAGCCGCTTCTGCATAATAGTGCCCTGGCATTCTTAGGCATAGTAATGAAAAAATACAAATAAAGGCGTAAGGACAGGAAAAGAGGCAATAAAACAAGGTCCAGGTTAGTGTAGATGGTCACATGGGGAAGGACCAAAGGAGGATTGGCCTTGGCTGGGGAGAGACCGTGCAGCTGGTGGGATAGTGGGGCCTTCTCTTGCTACCTGTGGAACCAGGATCATCGTTGTGGTTTGCAAAGACTCTTTTATTATTTCAATGCCTGCTCTTGGTCTAAACACACATAAATCAAGACGGTTCTGGGGAGCTCATGGCTTGGTCGTCCTATGAGTCTGGGCGTCAGACCTTGAGCTCTGTGTGCCAGGCCCACCTCCAGGCTGTACCCAGTGTGAGAAACCAGGCACTCAGAGGCTGTACCCAGTGTGAGAAACCAGGCACTCAGAAGCTGTACCCAGTGTGAGAAACCAGGCA
>NW_003852530.1:3137341-3152747 GCF_000181295.1 Otolemur garnettii | reverse complement strand
GTGAGAAACCAGGCACTCAGAAGCTGTACCCAGTGTGAGAAACCAGGCACTCAGAGGCTGTACCCAGTGTGAGAAACCAGGCACTCAGAAGCTGTGCCCAGTGTGAGAAACCAGGCACTCAGAGGCTGTGTTTGCTCTACTCCCATGAGGCACTGTGTGGTTTGAAGGAGGCATGGGATTGAGGCATTGACTCCTAGCTGGTGGTGGATTGGGAGAAACAGCCTCCCGCTGCTACTTGCTCTTTCTCCCTCTAAATTCACAGCTGCTAGTCTCTTGGCTTTGAAATCCCATCACCCAGGCCTGCTCTTGGAGCGGTTGATTCCTGCAGTGCCATGGAGCCTGGGAGACATGGGGTGGCCTTAGCTGTATGTGTGCAGGTGTGCGTGAGTGTGTGCACACTACCTGCACACAGATGCGTGGTGTGCACACTTGCACACACACACATGGAGTCATACATTTGCCCTGCACACATTCTAGGACAGTGTTACAGAGCGTGCTTGCCGCGAATTTTTGATCTGGTGCTCGGTGCTATTACCACATAATGAATATTGGTAAATATCATTTTTCCTGGGTAAAAATATGGTCCACCAGAATTTGGGAGGGGAAAGTTCCTGTAGCAATCCAACTGTAAAGATGGAGATGTACGGATATAAGCAGTGGAAACTGAAAAGCTGGTTAAGTGGTTGGAAAGCTCCAGCAGGGCCAGGGACTAGCGTCGTGGCCAGCGTCATTAGTGGAAGTTGTTGGGAGAATAAAAACTTCCTGTCCAGTACCAGGGAGGGGGGACAGCACACAGAAATGTGTCTATGTCTTCCCGCACCTATCTAGGCCAGCATCCTTGCAGAAATGAGCGCTCAGGAGGGACGATCATGTGTAGAGACACCCTTCTCTCCTGTGAACCAAGGCAGGACTGCAAGGTGAGGGTAAAGGGTGGATGCAGATTCTAAACTCCAGCAGACCCATCAAGGGTGCATGTGATGTTTGTCCCAGTGGTGAGGCCAGGGAGGCAAATGGCTAGACGCACTGCAGGCCATGGGACATCCCCACTGGAGGAGTAATCAATCCCCCAAGATGAGACCCCTGTAAGAACACTCCAGCTGGCTGCAGGGAGGTGAGTATGGGCAGTGAGAACACCGCAGGCTGCAGGCTGCTCAGGCCTGAGAATGGTGCCCTCTCCACATACACACATTTATAGGAACAGACTGAGGCCGAGTCTCTGTCCTGGAGGGCAGGCATGGAATTAGAAGCAGCCGGCAGGACTCCTTCTATGCAGATGGAAACTTGGAACAAGGGAACTCACCAACCTGCACAGCTAAGAGGGCAGCAGCCGTGTCACCTTCAGGCCCAGCTGCTCTAGGAGCAGGACGAGGTTCTCAGAACAAGCCTCATCCGTCTCTCAGCTCTGGTCACAAAGTGGCTGCAGCAGCTCCGGCATCTACACCCACCCACCCCCATGGACACGGGGAAATGTGATAGCCTCTGACGTAGCCTTCCCACCATCTATTTCAGTGGTTTTCAACCTTCCTAATGCTGCAACCCTTTAATACAGTTCCTCGTGTGGTGGTGACCTCCAACCATAAAATTATTTTCATCACTACTTCATAACTAATTTTTGCTACTGTTACAAACCATAATGTAAATATCTGATATTAGGCGACCCCTGTGAAAGGGTCATTCAACCTCTAGAGGAGTCGCAATCCACAGGTTGAAAACTGCTTATCTGTTTGATTGTATTTGGGTCACATGTCTGATTCTAAGCTAATCCATATGGACAGGTGTTTATGAAGTGCTGGTTGGCTGAACATGGGGTCACATGATTCACCACTGAGCCGGGTTCCAGTCAGCCTAGAGTGCTGGGCCAGGAATATTGGAAAGGGGAGATTCTCAGAACAAAACTAGATGACGAGGGTACTATTTCCAAGAGAACTGTGAAAGAGTAGCAAAAATGAAGTGTCCCCTACAGTGGATACAAAGGGGGACGCTTGAACAGCAGCGTCTGGGGACCTGGCTGTGTTCCCTGCCCTGTACAAAGTATCCATATGAGCCTGGAACTTTCCCCAGTCCAGACAGTCCCTGCAGCTCCCTCCCTCCGGCTTTGTCTCTAGATCCCAGTCAGATCCCAGGTGAGAATTTACAACAACCTGATGTTCAGCCAAGGCCGCAGCTTCATACCCCAGAGGTTTCTTTAGAAAGAAATAGAACTTAATGTGGGGATACACACGCGCGCACACACGTGCACACATGCACACACATGTGCACACACGCGCATGCACAGACGCACACACACGCATGCAATGGGTGTGTCCCAAACTTCACCAAAACATGGTGCTTGGTCCTTCAGGAGTGAAGACAGGCTGAAGAAGGAATGGTGGGGGGGATTCTGGCAGCACTTTCTTCAGCACCCAAAGTCAGGAAAGGACTCGGTTGATACTGGGTAACATTCTGCGATTTCCAGGCTCTGGAGAGACAACAGTGTGCAGGTCACAGAGAGCTGGGCAGAACTAGAATGAGGCCCTTTGGTCACCAGCTTTCTGGAGTGTGCCTTTCCCTGGGACGACTGCAGCCCCGGGGGGAGCTCATGGACACACCTCCTCCATTGGGCCCCTGGTAGCCAGAGGGGACCCCATTGTTTCACATCTCTCAGGGAACACTCTGCTGGGTGCTGGATGCACACTAACGGGCCCTGTCCTTCTGCTACTTGGGTTCCAGTGGCCATCAGTCTGTCACCTCTCTGACTCAAGTGCGATGAATTGGATGAGCGTGGTGCTTCTGGAGTCAGGGAGATCTGATTTAGGCTGATGGGTCGGCGATGTTCTCATGAGGGAAACAGCGCTTAACCTGGGACAGGGGAAAAGGCATTGGCCAAGGGAAGAGGAGCCAGGAAGCCTCTAGAATGCACAGACATGGGATGGGAGGGAGCCTGGGGATGGCAAAACCAAGCACATGTGGCTGGTGAGGGCACAGAAAGGATGGGAAGGGAAGTAGAGGAGTGGGCAGGGACAGGACGGCTCAGGGCCATGTCAGCTGGGCGAGGGCCCTGACTCCATCCCAGTCAGCAGCAGAGAGCTGGGAAGGAGGGGACTTTCTTACACCCATTTTTTTTTTTAAACAGAGGAGCGACTTCATCAGTGTCACATTTTTAAAAGATGGTATTTCACAGAGAACAAGAACCTGATCTATATTTTAAAAGATTTCTCTGGATCCTGGACTTTCAAGAGCAAGAGAAAGAAGAGGGAGGCCTCAAGGGCTGCCCCAAAGGTTGAGATGGATGGAAGTATTTGTAAATCACACATTTGATGAAGATATTATTTTTTTCAGATTGATATGAGGGTGCAAATGTTTAGGTTATATTGTTTTCACTTCTAAGGTAAAGTTGAAGTTGTAGTTGAGCCGGGGGGAATGCTGAACTCCCCACCTTGTGCACATTAGGTGAGACCCCATCCATCACCTTCCTTTCTCCCTTTCCCCTCCTCTCCCCTCCCTCCTCTCTCCTTCCTCCTCTCTCCTTCCTCCCCTCTCCTTCCTCCCCTCTCCTTCCTCCCCTCTCCTTCTCACTAGACTACACCTGTGGTTCCCCCCGCCATGGGCATGTAGTTGTGTATATATTGGTTTCATATTAATATTAAGTACACTGGATACTTGTTTTTTTCTATTCTTGTGATATGTTACTAAGACGAATGTGTTTCAACTCCATCCAGGTAAACACAAAAGATGTAAAGTCTCCATCTTTTCCTACAGCTGAATAGTGCTCCATGGTGTATGTGCATCACAGTTTGTGAAACCGTTCGTGGGCTGATGGGCACTTGGGTTGCTTCCACATCTTGGTGGTTGTGAATCGAGCTGCCAGAAATATTCTGGTGTAAATGTCCTTGTGGTTAAATAATTTTTCTTTTCTTCTGGGTTAGAGGTTCTCAATCTGTGGGTCCGACCCCTTTTCACTGTATTAAAGGTTAATGGCATTAGGAAGGTTGAGAACCACTGTTCTAGGTAGATGCCTCGTCATGGGACTGTGGGATCAAATGGAAGGTCCACTTTTAGTTCTTTGAGGAATCCCCAACTTCTTTCCATAGATGATGAAGAACTTTTATACAAAACATATAAAGAGCTGTGATAACTCAATAATAAAAAGGTAAATAGCCCAATTTAAAAAATGAGTGAAGGCCTAAATAGACATGTTTTTTTCCAGAGAATTATCTCTCTGTACAAATAAGATATACAGAGATGTATAAATATACCGTAAAAAGTATAAATCAGCATATGAAAAGATGCCTAACACCATTGTTCATTAGGAAATAGCAAATCAAAACCACAGTGAGATACTACTTTTCAGCACAGCAAATCAACTGTACGCTTGGCTAGGCCTAAAGTCCCTCAATGACTGGGGTACTTAGAAGGCAAAGTCTGGACTTCTTAAAACATGTTGGGCTCTATGGCCCCCACCCTGCGTCTTTCAGTCCCATATTCTGTCCCTCTCTGCCCCACTATCCGCTCAGTTTTCTTTAGAGTTCCCTGACAGCTTCCCCCTGGGATGGGCTTCACATGTCCCTGTTCCAAGGCCAGGCCAGGTGTCCCTCACCTGTGCACCTTCCCCTGACCATGTGCGGTGTCCCTCACCTGTGCACCTTCCCCTGACCGTGTGCGGCGTCCCTCACCTGTGCACCTTCCCCTGACCGTGTGCGGCGTCCCTCACCTGTGCACCTTCCCCTGACCGTGTGTGGCGTCCCTCACCTGTGCACCTTCCCCTGACCGTGTGTGGCACTTGTCATCAGCCCATGTGACTTGCTGCCGTTCCTTTTCTGCTTCTTTCCCCAGACTGGTTGCTCCTGGAGGGCAGATTCTGGTCTTGGAGCTGAGTTCTTCCCAGACAGCCAGGCAAGAGTCACTGGTTGGTGACAATGGCAGCGTTTGCTCCCCACAAAACCACCCGTCCCTCTGTGGCACTGCCATCACTTGGGTCTCCTCCCAGTGGGTGGCCAGGAGCCTCAGGTGGTTGCTACTCACTGGCCTGAGGGCATGTGTGTGACAATTCCCGGACATCAGGATGAAAAGCCACACGTGGCAGATGTGTGGCCAGGGTTAGGCTTTGGGGACAGAGGGGCAGCAAGGGAATAAGATCCCATGTAAAAGGAGGGACCTCAAGCCTTTGAGGTTGTCTGTACTGGGAGAGAGGGAGGGCAAGAGAGGGCTTGGGACAGCCAAAAGGCGATCCCCACATCCGCTGGGGTCATCGTCTCCGTGCAGGTAGGAGATTATTCTGCTTTCTGTGAGGGCTGTGTGAGGAATAATTGGAAGGCTCGAGTTTTCCACCCACTCCTGTCCCATCAGGGCTGACCATGGAGATGCGTCTCCTGACCACAGCTGCCTCCCACATCCAAGAGTTTCCTAGGTACCTGCCTCTTCCTCCTCCAAGGCTTACTGTCACTAAAACTTCCTCCTCCGGCCCCCCACTTTGTGGTTCTCCAGCCTACCTGCTCTGCCTTTTTTTCTGGGGCCTTGGTTCCAATTCATCCCTAAACTGGGGGCACCTTGACAGGCCACGACTGAGTCTCATCCTGCTGTGCCAGCCCCAGACCAGTACCCAGGCACAAGTGCACCACGCCAGTCACACGAGGCAGTGTGACTCTGGGGCAGGACAGCAACCTGCTTCCAGGTTTCCTGGTGCTCTGTTCTCACGGTTCTTTTGCAGTGACAGTGTCTTAGAAGGTGAGAGTATGCGGGTTAGATGGCAGCCTTGGTGGCATGCTCCCCGGTGGAAGCTGTGTGGTGGGGCTCAGGGGAGAGGCACTTGGCACGGGGGCCCCACCAAAAAACAGAAGGGTGAGATGGTGCATCGAGGCCCTGGAGAGGGCAGCCAGGTAAGACTCAGGGGGTCATGAGGTCATTTTAGTCATTCCCCTTCCTGCAGATCAGAGAGTTGAGCACTGTACGGGCCATCCTTTAAAGAAACCCATGTTTGAAAACTTCAATTTTAGGAGCCTCTTGAATTAGGGATTTCTTTTACTGATTTAAACAATAGGGACACATTTTTACAAAGACACTCACTGTGGGATTGCTTTGGGCAATAAATTTCTTACGTGTAGTCTTATCACTTTTTTTCCTTTTAAACAAATAAGTCCTATAATATATAGTTTTTAAGAAAATTTTAAGATACCCAGATAGATGAAAGGAACAAAAATCACCCGTTGCCTCTAATGTTACCACCCAGAAATAAACCCTCTCACTCTTATATAATCTTCCAGACCTAAATATGTAAATACATGTGCATATTTCATGTATGATACACATTTATGCAAGTCCCATCATGTAATAGAGTCATTTATTTGATTTTAGAAACAGGCCAATTAGCATCTCGCTCTTCAAGGCACAGGTCATGTAATGTCAGAGCCAATTTCCTTCTGTGGTTTTCCCAAGAAAAATCTTCTCTCTCACTGACTTGGAGACCTATGTATCCATCGTCCCGTTACCTCTGAGCCATAGGACTTCTTCATGTCACCAATGGTACCTGTGCCTTTGTACAAAAGCCAACACACAGAGGGAATCATGGGTGCACATAATTAAGAAAATAAAGTGGGGGGCACCTGTGGCTCAGGGAGTAGGGTGCTGGCCCCGTCTACCGGAGATGGTGGGTTTGAGCCCCGCACTGGCCACAAACTGCAAAAAAAAAGAAAAGAAAGAAAGAAAAAAGAAAATGAAGTGATTAACATCTTTAAAGAAATTTATACATAATTGATGTCTAGACCAGGGCAAGTCTTCGCACATGACTTTCTGAAGAGTTGGCTAAAAATTCACATACTTTAGGGGATGCCGAAAAAAATCTAATTTAATCTTTGTTGATTTTTATTAAAGTCTCTGATCTAAACACCTTGCCGATGAGAGCAATCCAATCTGCAGACCTCACTTGGCCAAGCTGTGGACCAATGGGCTTCTGAATCTTTAATCGGAGATAGATTTTCAGACTAATATCAGAATTTGAGTGCAGAGATATTTCCCACCGTCCATCCAAACGAGATGAAGTCAGCTTGGACTGTGCAAAATGTCGATGAATTCTTCAGAGTAAATCAGCCTTGTCAGGGTGATGCAGAACCGTCAGCTCTTTGTGACATAATATAATATGAAATGATATTGAACAACATGCGTCTGGCACTAAATTGTTAGCGGGTTTTAGCTTTGACAGCAGCAACTTTATTGCTTTAATCCCAAGGTCTTTTAACCCTCTTTGACATAAATTGAGGTTGGCTTTTGTGAAAAAAAAAAAAAAAAAAGCCCTCTACTTTACTCCCTCTTCCTTTACCTAAAACTGCTTTTAACAATTTATGCCAGTACATCAGACACTCATTTTGAGTGACAAAGAGGGGGTGGGGTAGAGATCTATTGGAAGAGAAGGGAAAAAGGCCAACTTAGGCTAAGCCGTCTGAGTCTCTTTCTGTACACACGTCACAGCTTTCTTCAGGCAAACATGCATGTTCAGTTATAATAACGTGTGGCTCCCACAAAGGAGACGAGTCTGGGCAGAAGGCTCAGGCAAGGTGGAGGACAGCCGCAGGAACAAAGCCTGGTAATCAGAACCAGAAGCCGCTCTTTTACTTTGCCCCGGTTGAATCTATTTTCCATACACACGTTCATGCCTCCCTTCTCCACCCCCGACTCACCCCCCTGCCTTTTTAGAGATCAAAGATGACTTTCCTTTTATATAAAATAGTTTTGGAACACTGATTTAGTAAGTATGGCACGTAAATAAGGAATCCCCAAATTTTATATCATAATAATCGTAGTACCAGACGGCTAGATGGGCTGCGGGTTCAGGGAATAGGGGAATTAGCGGGGGGCATGGGGGTCCTCAGTCTCCTTCCCTGTGCTGTCATCTCTGCCAGGGACCCCTGCACGCCATCTGGGATGCTTCCGCAGAAGTATTCTCTGCCTCACGAGGGAGGCTGTCCCACTTTGGAACACATGTGACCCACCCTCAAACTTTCAGGCCTAGTAGGGCCCAGGGGGATCAGCCCAGAATGAGTCAAATCTTGCAGTGGTTCCGTAAGCCTGGTGATCTCTGAAGGCTGTGACCATTTCCTTCTGTTTCCTAGATTTTCAATGTGGATTTTCTTTGCCCAGCAAGTATACATTCAGGAATTGATCCTAAAGAAATAGTCAGAAAAAGGGGCAATAGACATGGGTGGACTGCAGTAGATTGTGGTAATCGTGAGTCTTGGCCTCAGTATCAGATAGACCTGGGTTTAACTTTCAGCTCTGCTCTTTGCCCAGAATGTCACAGCAAGTTAGTTATTTAAATTGTCTAAGTTTATTTTTCTCATCCATAAAATGGAGAAATTAACAGTATGTCCTCTGTAAGGTTAGGAGGATTGAAAGAGCATAGTCTTTCCAGTTTTTGTCATGCCAGCATCTTTGCAGCACTGTTTATAAACGTGAGAAGTCGGAATCAGCCTGCACCATAGTGAACACCAGTACAGGAATGCCACGGGCCACAGACAGTAATCATGGATGCACACTTCGTGGACTTGGGAGAAGGACATGCCCAGAGTGTGTCTGGTCATCTGTGATAATGGTATGTGTTGCTAAGGAGGACAGAGATTGAGACAAGATGATCACCATTTTATAAACAATGTAGAAAGTAATACAATTGGTGAAAAATTGAAATTACATACACTTCTGTGAAAATTGTGATCTGATTTTTTTTTTAGATTTTTAAAAAATTTTCACCTGCATTGACAAATAGAAATTGTATGTATTTAAGGTATTCAACTTGATGTTTTTATATATTTATCTATCTAGTCTCTATCTATCTATCTAATCATATTGGTAATCTATCTTCTATCTATCCATCCATCTAATCAGGTTACTAATCTATCTATTGATCTATCATATATCTATCCATATATCTAACCATGTTAGTAATCTATCTATCTATCTAATCATGTTAGTTATCTATCTATCATGTATCTATCAGTCAATCTAATCATGTTAGTAATCTATCAATATATCTAATCATGTTAGTAATCTATCTATCTAATCATGTTAGTAATCTATCTCTTTATCTATCTTCTTAAATCACCACATCCAACGTTTCACATACTCTGTATGTGTTTTGTGATAAGAACACTTAGATCCAGCCTCTGAGCACATTTTGAGCACACGGTACAGTATTGTTACCTGTAATGCTGCACATTAGATCTCCAGGACTTGCTCATCTTACCAAGTTTTATACCCTTTGAGCAACATCTCCCCATTTTCCTCCAAGCACTGGCCAATACCAGCTACTCTCTCCCTATATGACTTTGACAATGTCTTCCATGCCTTGTTTATTCCATTTTGCATAACACCCACCAAGTTCATATTGTCACAAAGGGCAGGATTTTCATCTTTTGTAACCCAGATAATATCCCAGAGTGTGCGTGTATGTGTGTGTGTGCGTATGACATTTTTTTGGTTCACTCATCTGTCAACAGACTTTGGGGTTGTTTCCAATAGCTTAGCTGTTGTGGATAGTGCTGCGATGAACACAGCAGTGCAGGTGTCACATTGAGGTAGTGATTTCATTTCCCTTCAGTATATACCCCAAAGTGGTGTTATTAGATTGGGTGTTAGTTCCATGTTTAAATTTTTGAGAAGTCTCCATACTGTTTTCCATAATGGCTGTACTAATTTGCATCCCACCAGCAGTGCTTGGGTGTTCCCTTCACTGGACATTCTTGCCTGCTATCTTTTATCCTTTTCTTTTTTTTTTTCCTTTGAGACAGAATCTTACTCTGTCACCTGGATAGAGTACCCTGTTATCATAGCTCACAGCAACCTCAAACTCCTGGGCACAAGCCAATCTTCTTGCCTCAGCCTCCTGAGTAGTTGGGATTATAGGCGCTCATCATAACACCCAGTTACTTTTTTAATTTTTAGTAGAGACGGAGCATCACTCTTGCTCAAGCTGGTCTTGAACTGCTGAGCTCAAGCAATCCACCTGCCTCGGCCTCCCAAAGTGCTAGGATTGTAGACATGAGCCACCATATCTGGCCTAGCTTTTGTCTTTTTGATGGCAACCATCCTAACAGTCCTGAGTGATATTTCCCTGTGGTTGGATTTGCATATCGCTAAGGACTGGTGATGCCCTGTGCTTTTTCACGTACCTGCTGGCTCTCTGCATGCCTTTCTTTTAAGAAGTGTCTATCCAGCTCTTTAGCCTGTTGTTAACTGGATTATTTGTGTTTTTGCTATTAAGCGTCTTATATATTTCAGATCTTAGCTTCTTCTTGGATGCAAGATTTGCAGATACATTCTCCCTTTCTGAAGTTTGCCTTGCACGTCCTGGATGGTTTATTCTGGTGTGTAGAAGCCTCTGGTTTGATGTGATCCCACCTGTCTACTTGTGCTGTTGTTGCCTGTGCTTTTGGTGTTAAATCCAAAAATCATCACTCAGACCTGGTCAAGGATTTTCCCTAGAGATTAAGTGTTCTGATTTTTTTTCTTTCTCAATTGCTTGTCTATATATTCCACATTTTGCCACTGTAACGTATGTATTAGAATAGTTTCGTAATAAAGTTTAAGAATGAAGGGAAAAAGTGTGCTCCTCAACTGATCCCCACTGAACATAGTTGAAAGTTCTTCTCTACCCTGAATATTAATTACTGGATTCCATAGTTTATCATGCAGCTTTAATCATGTGCATTCAGACGTGCACACAGTACCCCAGATCCTGTCTCATCAGGGCACAGAATCAGTAGAGCAAACAACACCCTTCTTGTACTGATGAAGCCAACCTTTTTCCCGCCCAATTAACACCTCCAGATGGTCTTTGCTAGCCCTTCAACTTAGAACTAATTGTCAAGATGGAGAAGCTATAGGTGAGAGACCTTCCCTGCTTCCCCCCACCCGCCCCAGCCATCCCCTTAAATTCGGGAATTATCTCATGTTTTTTGCGGCAACCCTCTTCCTCCACCATTTCAGCTTCCGTTCCTCTGCAGTAGGGTCCTTGGGGTGGGACAGAAATGCTGTTGGGTCATTGCCAAAGACAGCAGCTAGCTGGAAACACTTTGTTTGTGTGTGTGTTGTGATAAAGACTGTCACCTTCCTGATAGCCATTTCTATTTCTAGAGGTTGAGATCTTGCTCATACATTTCTCTCCAGTTTAAATCTGTTATGCAAAACTAAGCTCAAGCTTCAATTATTTTACAAGTGGTTCAATAGTTTGATAAATTATTCAGGGTTACAGTTCACATTGCTTTACCCAAATAAACTGATCTGGATATGTGAGATGACATTAGTCAGGCCATGGGTGGGCATGTTTTTTTCCCTCTGCGGTTGTTTTAATCTTTCTTCTTTCTTTCTTTCTTTCTTTCTTTCTTTCTTTCTTTCTTTCTTTCTTTCTTTCTTTCTTTCTTTCTTAAAACAATGCCAACAATTCATACATTAATTATAGCCAAACAGATGTAAGGAAAACTCACCTCTCTGCTGTGATTCATGGTGAGGGGCTCGGAGATGCTCTAGAACAGTGGTTCCCAACCCGTGGGAACTGTACTAAAGGGCCTCAGCATTGGGAAGCTGAGAACCACTGCACTAGAAGGTAGCAAGATGGAAGGCGGCTGTGAACAGCAACGTGCCTGGGCCAGGCTAGGAGATGTCATTTCCCCTGGATCTGAGCTCCAAATGCTGCATCTATGAGGGTTAAGTCTACTATGTAGGCTGCATCTATGTAGGTTAAGTCTACTTCCACAGGGGAAGATGAGGCAGGTGGGCACTGCGTGTAGGTAAAAGCCTTCCAGTGTCTGCAGCAGAAAGAGCCATTTCCAAGGGAAGTCCCAGGGAACCTCCATAGCCTCTCATGTTTGACAAATACATTAGTACTTTATTCCCCTGGGAACATTCTGAGAAGGGTGCTGAGGCCATTTCTATCTACCTAAGAACACATCTCATGGAACCAAGATCGGATGTGTGAGAAACTCTCTCTAAGGCCCAGGGAAGTGATGGCTGGCACCCCCATGGCATCTACAGAGCAGGGCTCCCCTAGCCCTGTCGTTCTGTAGCTGAGTGCAGAGAGGTCGCAGCATTCTGGAATGTAAATCTCTGACTGCAAACCCCACACCTGCTCTTCCTGCACCCAGTATCCCTGATTCTGGCTAGGTGAGAATGTCCTCTTTGCTCACCATGAAGCTGCTTATGGTGTGCAGGTTGATGCTTGGGGACGCAAAGCTTATTGGCTGCCTGACTAAACCTGCTCACATCCCTATGATAGATAGATATGGATAGATAGGTAGGTATGTAAATCAGGGGTCAAGTCCCACGTACTATGGAAAGCCCAGAAACCCCCTATCCAACACCTCTGGGGGGTCTGGGGCTTTTCTTTCTCCCCTCATCTGACAGATGCAGCTAGAATGGTGACGCCCAACCCGTTGTGCCATGAGAGGATCTTAGGTGTGCCGCAAAACGTTTTAAAGATCATAAACGAAATTATTTTCAAAAGAAGTTCAAAGCACAGTGTTTTTTTTGATCAATAGAATTTAAGTGTGCCCTGGAAGTTTAGCTACAGGTTCAAGTGTGCTGTGAGATAAAAAAGCTTAAAAAACACTGATCTGGAGTTTTGACCCAGGATGGAACCCACCACCCTCTTCCCTGGAGCCCCAAGCTCCCCTGGCAAGTGGTAGTCACCTGTGGGACACTGTCATGAAGACAGGGGAGGAAGGGACGGGCTTTGTCCGCAGCAGGGCACAGGTCTCTGGGGATGTCTGGGGAGGACGGCAGCTGAGCTCACAGCCCAGACCTCTCCTGGTGTGCTTCTCAGGAGACACAGACGGGGAGACACAGCACACCTCCACAGCAGGCAGAAGGGGCTGCGGCCACCCCTGTTTATAAGTCCAAGTTACTTTTTTCTCTTCCTTAAACAGAGAGAAATTGCTCTCAGGGTGACATCTCAGGACTAAGGTTGCAAACTGGCTGCTCGGGCAGTGTCTGGCTCACAGATGTGATTTCTTTGGTTCACAATGAATTTTCAAAATAGTAGTATAATAATGATAATAAGCCACCGTTCAAAAATCAGTGGATTTTACCCCCCGATTATTAGATTTACATCTTTACTTTAAAATGAGATTATCCTGCAACACTGCATGGCAGGGATTGGCCAGTGTTGACTGCAGCTGTCTCCTTTAAATAGACAAGAATATTCTGGTTCCCCACTACCCCCCAGGCACGAGGCAGCCCCCTCCTCACCTGCCTCTTTGGCACGCAGCCCTTTGTCCCTCCAGGTCCACCATGGTCTAGGGAGTGAATGGGAACTGCTTTGCAATGTTGGCTGTGACTGTTGTGTTTCATGAATCATGTGCCCCAGAAAGAGATGAGGAGTCCTCACACCTTTACCAGTTGTGAAGTTCGTCCATTTCTTGCTGCAACAATGAGGATGATTATCTACCCGCTCTATTACTGTGAAATTTTGCATAAAAATTGTTCACTCAAAAATGCTTTGAACTCTTCCGAGGTGGGTGATAGAGTAAAAGTGATTGCTTTAGACTCTTGGTACTTCAAACTTTGGGAAACATCTGCACTTTACCTTCTTTTCTTTCATAGTTGAAATCGGATACTGTTTCTGGAAAGAAATTTCAGTACCGCCAAGCTGACAAGTTGGAAGAGTTGATAGCTCTCTCTGATTTGATGCCCAGACACATGTTGACTTTAATTTTTTGAGAGTCAAAGAGAAGCCTTAGGTGCAAGTTTGGCTGGCTGGCTGGCGGCGGGGGCGGGGACGTCACCATTTCTTTCTAGCCACTAGAGCTGCGTCTTGCTAATTACTGCGTTGGTGCACCATGTGCTCCACATTCAGTGACACACGGAGACTGTGGGACGGCCATGGGGAGGAGAAGGGCATGAGACAGAAAGCTGAATCCTCCAGCCCACAGAAATAACTAGATGACCAAGTACAACACTGAGAAGGCCGTGTGCTCAGCTGTGTGTGGCTGTTTAAAATGCACTTAAGGGCAGGTTTGCATGACCAATCTTTCATTCATTCACCTGCAGAATGAGGTGCCCTAGTTGGTCAGGTCCCTCCACTGTGGACCACCCATGAGAAAGATCCTCTGGGGAACCGTGGACGTCAGGAGATGGAAGTAGACCATCTCCTCCCACCTGAGCAGCCCAGGAAAACGGTACAAGATTCTCCTTGTGCTCTTTGAAAGCCTGGGGGCTGCTACTCAAGGGCAACACTTGTGGGCCTATGACGTTTAAAATAGATGTTCCTTCTACTCAATTCCTCGTGAGTGGGTTTGGATTTGGGTTGCTTTCCAAGCTTCTGTATGAATCTCCTGAATTCTTATGAAGGTGTATATTTGAAGAAGCCAAGGATTTCAGCCCCCATCCAAACTGGCAATTGGTTCCTAAACTTGTTTCCTGGATTGTGCCTTTCTGGTGCCAGAGCCCCTGCACCCACCAGTGGCAGGAGTGCAGGGGTCTCGCTACCTTCCAGGCCAGTGTGGCTGGCAGGGGGCTGCAGACTCTGTGCTGCTACAGCAACAAATGATATAACCAAGACGAGTGACCGAGGGAAAGCTGGGTGTGTTGGTTGTCTGACTAACGGGCTTCTGAGGCCAGTGGTTTGTCTTCTATAAATCGAGCTCTGAGAAGGAGATGTGAAGGATGCAGACCCGGGCTCACTGCTCTCCAGGTCCCCTCCTCCTGCTCCTTTGAATCTCAGAATAGCAGCAGAGGGCTTGGAGACCGGCCAGCTGGGAAGACAAGGCACCTTTCCCTGAGTCTTCTCTTCCTTGTGCACAGAACAGTGGGAGGGAGGCAGAGGGAGGTGAGAGGCATGCGACGCTCCCTCTGCCTTCCCTCTCCCTGGTCGCCTCCTTGCTTTCTGCATGAGGTGTGAAGTTGGCAAAAAGACTCATCTGTCTATTGTTCTCCCACAACTTGAAGAGTGGTCCATGCCGCTTTTGCGGGCATCCAGTCGCCTGTTGTTTCCCCCTGGAAACCTTTGTTCTCTCAGGGTGTTTTATGTATTTATTTTCTTCTTTTTAAAAAATGGAATAGGCAATGTGGCAGCTCACGCCTGTAATCCCAGCACTCTGGGAGGCTGAGGCAGGTGGAATGTCTGAATTCAGGAGTTTGAGACCAGTCTGAACAAGAGAGAGAACCCATCTCTGCTAAAAATAGAAAAACTAGCCAGGAGTTGTGGTGGGCACCTGTCGTCCCAGCTACTCAGGAGGCTGAGATAGGAGGATAGCTTAAGCCCAAGAGTTTGAGGTTGCTGTGAGCTCTGACACTATGGCACACTAGCCTGGGTCACAAAGTAAGAGTCTTAAGAAAAAAAGAAAACAAAAAATTCTGAGAGGCTGAGGTGGGTGGATCGCTTGAGCTCAGGAGTTCAAGATCAGCCTGAGCAAGAATGAGACCCCAATCTCTACTAAAAGTAGAAAAA
>NW_003852530.1:3127384-3137133 GCF_000181295.1 Otolemur garnettii | reverse complement strand
CAAGATCAGCCTGAGCAAGAATGAGACCCCAATCTCTACTAAAAGTAGAAAAACTAGCCAGGCATTGTGACAAGTGCCTATAGTCCCAGCTACTCTGGAGGCTGAGGCAGGAGGATAGCTTGAACCTAGGAGTTTGAGGTTGCTGTGAGCTGTGACGCCTTGGCACTCTATCCAGGGTGACAGAGTGAGACTCTGTCTCCAAAAAAAAAAAAAAGCGTCTGTCTTTCGTTGTGGATTTTTTTTTGCCACCATTGCAATGTTTTTATTTTATTTATTCATTCCCTTTATCCCTGTTGCCCTTCCCCATATGGAATCATGCTGACAGGTTTAATGTGCATTTGCTTTTTGGGTTCATGCGTGCTCCTGAAGAATCTGTGGTCTTCGTTTGTGTGACTGCTGCCTCGTTATAGATAAGTGGCATTGGTTGAGACAGGATCGTCTGTTCTGCTTTTCTTTGCCTCCGTATTTTGTCCTCAGAGCAGCCCACATTGGCGTGTGTGTGTGTACTGGACAGTTTCTCCTGATTCCTGCATGTGGCCTGTACTTCCCATCCACTCTGTTTTGCATCTCAGCACATCAAACAACGCTGTGTCAAACACAGGCCGGGCACGGTGGCTCACGCCTGCAATCCTAGCACTCTGGGAGGCCGAGGTGGGTGGATCATTTGAGCTCAGGGGTTCAAGACCAGCCGGAGCAAGAGCAAGACTCTGTCTCTACTAAAAATAGAAAAACTAGCCAGATGTTGTGGTGGGTGCCTGTAGTCCCAGCTACTCAGGAGGCCGAGACAAAAGGATCATGTGAGTCCAAGAGTTTGAGGTTGCTATGAGCTGTGGTACCACAGCACTCTACCCAGTGTGACAGAATGAGACTGTCTCAAAAACATAAAAATAAAAATAAATTAAAAGAAATAAATGCTACTACAAACTTCTTTGTACCTGCCCACTTATGGTCATGAGTGAAAATTTTGTGGACACAAGCCCCATGGCAGGTGTATTCATTTATTCTGACTCAGCTGCCCTGCTGTTTGCCAGAATCCTCTGCAGCAGTTATATTCTCCAAAGCAGCGGGCTATGACCATGATCGTACATCCCCCAGTTTCCTCCAGCATTGGGCATTATTATCCTTTCTTTCTTTCTTTTCTTTTTTCTTTTTGAGACTGAGTCTCAAGCTGTTGCCCTGGCTAGGATGCAATGACATCACAGTTCACAGCAACCTAAACTCTTGGGTTTAAGTGATTCTCTTGCCTCAGCCTTCCAAGTAGCTGGGACTACAGGCATCCACCACCAATGCCCGGGTATTTTTTCTTTTCTTTTCTTTCTTCTTCTTTTTTTTTTTTTTTGCAGTTGTCATTATTTTTATAGTTGGCCCAGGCTATGTTCGAACCCACCAACCTGGGTGTATGTGGCTGGTGCCCTCCCCACTGGTCTATGGGTGCTGCCCACATCATCCTGCTTTCTACAGCAAACCATCCAATATGTACAAAGAGATATCTCATTATTGCTTTAATTTGCATTTCTCTGATTATTAATGACTTTAAGCATCTCTTCAACGTGCTTGTTGGTTTTAGAGTTCTCATCTGTAAATGACTATTTGCATCCTTCAACAGCTTTTTTGCACTGGGTTGACGGTTACTCCCTGTTGATGTGCAGAAGTTCCTCACGTATTTTAGAAACAGTAATCCCTTGTTGGTTTAGGTATTGTAAGTATCTTCTCCTGTTTTATCATGTAGTCACTTTGTCCCTGGTTTCTTTGAACAGAGATTTTTTTTTATTTCAATATAATAACATTGATCCATTTTCTGATGCCTTACTGTTGTTTGTTTCTGTAGTTTTATTTCAAAGGTCATGGCCACAGGTATGAGGGAACAAAAAATATATATCAGAGTCGTAAGGATTGGGAGGGAAGGGATAAAATGGACATTATTTGCAAATGATATGATCATCCACCCAGAATAAGTAAAGAAATCAACACACATAGTATTAGAACTAATAACAGAGTCCACCAAGATTGCTGGATTCAAGATCAACATACAAAAATCAATAGCACTTCTCTACCCTTGCAATAACCAGCTCACAAATAAAACATAAAAATGAGCTGTGCTTTTCTACCCAGACGATGTATTTCATAAACTTTTTGTGTTTTATTTACTTAGAGGAATTGGTTCTCTACTGTGGAACATTAACAGACACACAGCATCCTGAGAGCTGCTGCAGAGAGCAGAGAGGAGGGGCTGGGGAGGGTCACCCGCTAGATGGAATAACTCAGAAGCAAAGGGTTTTCCAGGCAAAGATTTGTCATTTCCCCACAAAGACATCTGCACTGGAAGGTTCAGTACAGCTCAATTCATAATTGGCAAGACGTGGAATCAACCCAAGTGCCCATCAACCCATAAGTGGACTGACCAACTGTGGCACATGTACACCATGGAGCACTATTCAGCCATAAGAAAAGTGGAGACGTTTATCTTTTGTGTTTACCTGGATGGAGTTGAAACCTATTCTTATTAGTATCTCAAGAATGGAAAAAAATAATCCGATGTACTCAGTGCTAATATGAAACTGATATATAAACAACTGCAGGCCCACATGAAAAAAAAAAGTGTAGTCTCTGGAGGGGGAGGGGCGTGAAGGGGGAGGAGGGATGGCAATTGACAGGGTCTCACCCCCTGTGCACGATGCGAGGGTGTTCAGCACGCCCCCCGGGGAAAGGGCTCCACTACAACTTCAACTTTACCTTGGAAGCGAGAACACTGTAACCTAAAAATGTATACCCTCATGTTAATTTGAAATAAAAACAAATAAATAAAAGGCAAAAATTTGTAGATTCAGGGTTCCGTGGTAGCTCCCTGAGGTGAGGAAAGATGTCTGATTTCCTCTCCTCTGCTCCCCCTGCATCCGTCCTCTCAGTGGGTGACCAGGATTTATCGGCCTGTGCCTGGTGTAGCGTATTTACCCAGGTCTGAGTGACCACTCATTTATGGCTTTCACTTCAGTGCCAGGAGAATGCTTCCTATGGCCAGAACTGATTTGGCAGGCAAGCAAGAAAATCATGTTCAGAATTTACCATCTTCCCGAACAGGACACAAAAGTATTGACAGTTGACTCCTTCAAAACATGCCTCTTGCTGTGGTCAGTGGTACCTAACATGAAATCTACCATCATTTTGGGGGATCAGTTCTGTGATGCCACACATACCTTGTGCAACCATCACCACCACCCATCTCTAGAACATCTTCATCTCCTCAGAATGAAAACTCTGTACCCTTTAAACAGTAACTCCCATTCCCCTTCCCGGGACCCCATGGCAACCATCATTCTACGTCCTGTTTCTGCAAATCCAAGTATTCTGGGTATCCCACATAATCATTCCACATCTGACTTGGTGGGTCTGGCTTAATCCACTGAACAGAATATCTTCATCCATGCTGGATTATGTTCCCGGGTTCCTTCCTTTCTCTGGCTTGACAAGTTTGCACTGTGTGTATAAGCCACGTTTTGTCTGTCCCTCCTTTCATTGGTGGACATTTAAGCTGTCTGCACTCCCCTCCCATTTAAGGAGTGTTTATTGCCTGCATAATCTGAGAGAGATACGTCATGGGACTGCAAAGGTTAGTCCAACCCGTGACTACTGCCCCTAGGGTTCTCATGATTTTTTTAGGGAGCAAAGAATGTCAGTATAATCTGACAAAGAAGGATGTTCACATAATTCCACAGAGTGAACCACTCACACTTTCCCTAATGCAGGGATCTTGTTGAAGGACGAGTAGCTCATTGGGCAGATAAGGGCCTTAGTGTTTAGTAGAGGGAACAGTATAGTCACAGAGATGACCAGAGACTGTTCAGTGGCTCTGGGTGACTAAAACGTAGATTGTATGGCCCAAGTGAGCTGCATGTTGGAGGGAGGAAGAGTGGATGATCAACCTGGAAAAATGGTTTAGGGGGGTCAACATTTGAAGGATTATTTCTTAAGATGACAGGCAATTGCTTGCACCCTCACACCAATATGTGTTCTCATCTTTTTTTCCTTTTACACAAGAAGCAACTTAATATACACTCTGTCTGGCATGCTGGTTTTCCTTTGCTTTTATTTAAGGATACATCTTGGTGATCTTTCTGTACCCATATATGGGAACTGTCCTTGTTATGCTTCTACATTTCATGGTACTACAGTGTATGGATGTACCATAAGTTTTTACACTTCATGGTATTACACTGTATGGATGTACCATAAGTTTTTACACTTCATGGTACTACACTGTATGGATGTACCATAAGTTTTTACACTTCATGGTATTACACTGTATGGATGTACCATAAGTTTTTACACTTCATGGTATTACACTGTATGGATGTACCATAACTCGTTTAACCAGGTCCCTAGAAATAGACTATTGGGTTGTTTGCCATCTTTGCTCCTGAAAGCAATGCTAATGAATGTCCTTCTATCCCACATGCCTGTAGGTGCACTGGGTGGTGTGGGGGGTGAACTCCCAAATGTGTAACTGATGGGTCAAAGGGATATACATATGGAATTTTGGTAGATGGTGCTTATTTGGCCTCCGCAGGGGTTATACCAACTCGTAGTCCCACCAGCAACATATGTCTACTTCCCCACAGCCTCACTCGCTGAGTGTTACCAAACTTTCTAGATTTTTGTCAATCCAATAGGTGAAAAACGGCATCTCTAGATAGCTTTAATTTGGGGCTCTCTCACTGGAGTGAAGTTGTGTCTCTTGTGCTTGGGCCGTTTGTCTTTTCTGTGAACTCTCCCAGCCCCCACTTTCAACTTGGCCATCACTGTCTTTGCAATATGTTTTTAGGAAATCTTTATTAGTTGTGGTTTTACTGTATTGAAATTTTCAATTTCTTACAAAATGAGAATTGTTGTTAGAGTTGAGCAAGTACTTTCTCTTAGTGTTTGTGATAATTATATACTTTTTAATCCTTAAGTCTAATAATAGGATGGCTTTACTGGATTTTATATTATTTCATCACTCTTACATTTCTGGAACAAAGTCTTGTTTTTATACTTTATTGTTTTTTAATGGTCTAATGAATGTGGTTTGATAATATTTCATATATCTGAGTTTTGCATCAATATACATAATAAGGTTAGACTAGTTTTGTTTTGTTTTTTTGTTTTAACTTTTTTTTTTTTTTGCCTAATCTCTACTAGGCTTGCATATATTGTTATATTTGCTTTAATAAAAGATTTTTGAAATTTTTCTTCTTTTTAAATGTCCTGAAATAATTTATACTTTATCAGACCAGCTGTTTTTTCTAAAAAAAAAAAAAAAAAAAAAAAAAAAGATAAAATGCCCCTAGGCTTAGACCTTTTCTACTTTCATTTTACTGCTCTTCTCCTTCCTATGAAGAAACAATTTGTGAATTTACTCTTTGGTTCTCCAAGTCTCTAGTTTTCGAATTGATTAATCTCTTTTATCTTTATCAACTTTTTCCTTTTCACCTTTTTTTAATCATTGGGAATTCATTGAGGGTACAAGAAACCAGGTTACACTGATTGCATTTATTAGGTAAAGTCCCTCTTACAATTGTGCCTTGCCCCCAAAGGTGTGTCACACACTGAGACCCCACCCCTCGCTCCTTCCCTCTCTCTGCTCTTCCTTTCCCTGACCCCTCCCCCTTCTCTCTCTCTCTGCTCTCCCCTTCCCCCACCCCCCATGTACTAGGTCATTAATTGTCCTCACATCAAAATTGAGCATATAGGATTCATGCTTATCCATTCTTGTGATGCTTTACTAAGAATAATGTGTTCCACTTCCATCCAGGTTAAAACAAAGGATGTAAAGTCTCCATCTTTTTTAATGGCTGAATAGTATTCCATGGTGTATATGTACCACAGCTTATTAATTCATTCCTGGGTTGGGGGGCATTTAGGCTGTTTCCACACTTTGGCGATTGTAAATTGAGCTGTGATAAACAAGTACAAGTGCCTTATGGTAAAAGAATTTTTTTCCTTCTGGGTAGATGCCCAGTTGTGGGATTGCTGGATCAAATGGGAGATCTAGCTTGAGTTCTTCTAGAATTCTCCATATTTCCTTCAAAACTTTTGTGGCAATTGCAACAACAAAAAAAAAAACAAATGGGACTTAATTAAACTGAAAAGTTTCTGTACAGCTAAGGAGACAACAACCAAAGCAAATAGACAACCTACACAATCAGAAAGGATATTTGCATATTTTACATCAGAAAGTAGCTTGATAACTTGGATCTACAGAGAACACAAATTAATCCACGTGAAAAAAGCCAACAATCCCATATATCAATGAGCAAGAGACATGAATAGAACCTTCTCGAAAGAAGACAGATGATCACCTAGCAAACATATGAAAAAATTCACCTTTGTTTAATTCCTAACATTTTGAGTCAAATGTCTTATTCATTGTTTTTAATTCTTCATTTCTTAAATGATGCAAGTTTGGGGGTTCATAGCTTTTTCTCTGAGTTTTCTTTTTTAAGCTATGGCCGTAGTTTTTGAGATATAATGTTTTCACTACAGTTTCCAACAAATTCCTGAAGTTGGGGTTAAGTTTTCTCTTTAACCTAAGAGCACATCTAAGTGCAATTTTTTTTCTTTAATTTTCAGGCAGGAAAGACATTTTATTTTTTACTTCTGATTTTACTTCTATTTCTAATTTATTGTGATCTGAAATAATGTTTATTCTGTTTCTGATTTTTTCTTTTAAATAGAGGGTGTCCATAGAGTTCGTGTGCAATATAAAATAGTTTGGCTATCATATATTGACTTTTCTTTGTAGCCTAGAATGTGATCATTTCTTTTATAAATGTTTTAAGGGCATTTGAAAAGAAAGTAAGTGCTCTATTGTCAAGATATGTGATCTGTATTAGTTAGCACTATCTTACTAGATTCTACTTGTTTGTTGGCCAGTCTGTCCCGGGCAGTGAGCTGTGAGCTGGTGTCCCTGCTCGCTCCTCCTGGAGTCCTCTGTAATTTCTGCTGCATCATGGCTGCTGCCGTGTCATCTGGCACATCCGTATTCATTACATCATCACTGTGTATTTCTCCCAGTCAGCATTGTAAAGTGCCCTTCTGTGTCTCATTTTGTGCTTTTATCCTGAATTCTACCTTCTCAGATAAAAAGAATATGGCCTTTACTTCCTTTTGTTTACATCTAACTGTCTAAGTACCTTTGACTATCCTCTTCCATTCAACTTTCCTGAATGACTTGGGCCTGTATGTCTCATGAATACAGCTTGGGGTTGGCCTTGCTTTGTGGACCAACCTGAAAATTTTCTCTTGGGTCAGTTGAACCAACTTACATTTACCATGACACATCCTTGTTCTTAGTTTTGAAATATCATCACATACCAGATTTTTGTTGTTGCAGTTTTGTGGGTGTGTCTGTGTACTGTTGTGAGAATGTCTGAGCATGAATTAGAGCAATGAACAAATATTCATAAGTTTCTTGTTAAGCGTGGCAAGAATGGAGGTGAAATCAGGGACATGGGTCTCAGTTTAATGGGGATGATGCCATGAAGAAAACAGCAGTGTAAAAACAGGTTAAATGTTTTTGTGAGGGGAGAGAAAGTGTGACTGATGAGGAGCGGTCAGGACAGCCAGTAATGAGAACTGATAAAAACATTGCAAAATTCATTGAATTGTGCCTCAAAACCATCAGCTGATGATGAGAAGCAGAGTGGCTCAAGTAAATGTCAATAAAGAAACAGAAAAATCTTAACTGAAAATCTTGACCAACAACTCATGGTTCTTGCATCACGACAATGTGTCAACTCACACGGCACTGTCTGTGAGGGTGTTTTTAGCTAATAAACAAATAACTGTACTGGAGCACTCTCCCTACTCACCTGATCTGGCCCCCAGTGACTTTCTTCTTTACCCAAAGATAAAGGATATATTGAAAGGAAGACATTTTGATGACATTCAGGATATCAAGGGTAATACGATGACAGCTCCGATGAGTGGACCAGGTGCTGGCATTGGTGCATAGCTTCCCCAAGAAAGCAACCTGATGGTGACCACAGTGCATATATCAGATTTCTTTTCAAGCCCCCTACTTTGCCATCTACTTTATTACCTGATTTTTAAGAAGGTTTGTACGTTTTCTAGTTATAGTTACAACTTTCTATGCATTTAGTTTTTGTTTCTTTAGCTACAATATTCTTCATTTCTTCCTGTGGTTAATGATACCATTAACGTATTTCCTTTCCCTTCCTTCCAATTCCTTTCTTTTCTACCACTCCTAACTTTTCTAGTTAGTGACATCATGTCAGTGCAGATCTCCATGCTTACACGTCTGTGTGTGATTTCCCAGTAGACTCTTCATCTTTGAATGCCACTCTTTAAAACCAAACTGATATATATGAGCCCATTCCTTTTGGTGTGTGTGGTCTCCTTCACAGATGTAATTGTTCCCTATTTGTTTTAAGTCATGGCAAAGTGTTTGGTTGTAGTTTTACCAACTCTATGGAAATACAACTTCTGGTAAGGGTAGATCTCAGCGGCTCTTGACAATCTTACATATATTTTAGAGTCTTGCATTACATTTATCTTTTAATTTTCTTAAATATTATAAGCATTCTTTTCATTCTCTCTCATGCTTTTATATGTTTTCAGAAGGAGGAAAATTCTGACTCAGGAACAAAGTTGAAAGCCAGGGATTGGCTTGACTGAAGTATTAAAAGGGGTTCGCTAGAGAGAGAGAGAGAGATGTGGTCACTTACTCAGGCTTCCCAACTGCTCAAGTTTAAGGATTAGAGAGTGGGTTTGACTTATCTGGCTGAGTTCTGCAGGCCTGTGGGACACAAGGACAGAGATGTGAAGTCCTTGGTCTTCTGTATAACTTTAGAGCATGGGGAAGAGGTAAGGAAGGAGAGGCAAAGAGTGTGATTACTTTATATTATCTATACCATCTTTATATGACTTTATATGACTTTATATTGCTTTATCCCAGTGGTTCTCAATCTTCCTAAGGCCCCAGCCCTTTAACACAGTTCCTGTAAGTCTCGACCCACAGGTTGAGAACTGCTGCTTTATCCATCATGTACTGGAGCCCACTGTATTTCAGGGAGTATATAAATATTATCTCATGTAATCCAAATAAGGAAATAGGCTCAGCAAAGTGCAGGTGGCAGAGCTGATATTTGACGCCAGGCGTCTCTGATATCAAAATTCCTAAATAAGGGGAGGTGCCTGTGGCTCAAAGGCACTGGCCCCATATGCCGGAAGTGGCAGGTTCAAACCCAGCCCCGGCCAAAAACTGCAAAAAAAAGAAGAAAAGAAAAAAAAATTCCTAAATAAGCTTCCCCCTGAGTCATTTTGCCTCTGTAGTGGTTCACCATGTTGCTCTCATGCCTGGTCTTAATCTGCAGAGCAGGGCAGCAAATTTCCTTGCATTTCATCAGTGCTTTTGCATAAACTGAGTCAGCAGGAGCAAGACATATTTCAGGGATTTGACTCAGAGCTTAAGCATCTGTAGGCAGAACCTAGGTCCTCCCCACCCATGTGGGGTCCTACCATCATGGATAATAACACGAGGTAGCACTGAGATGGACTGACCGTCATGGATAACAATATGAGGTAGCACTGACCATCATGGATAATAACACAAGGTAGCACTGAGATGGACTGACCGTCATGGATAATAACACGAGGTAGCACTGAGATGGACTGACCGTCATGGATAATAACACGAGGTAGCACTGAGATGGACTGACCGTCATGGATAACAACACGAGGTAGCACTGACC
>NW_003852530.1:3114279-3125090 GCF_000181295.1 Otolemur garnettii | reverse complement strand
TGACCGTCATGGATAACAACATGAGGTAGCACTGAGAAGGATTATCACTGATGGTGGCGCATGGCCTTGTACTCGTGTGAATGTCGGGATCAACTCAGTTGTATCAAACACAAACCAGTAACAGAGATGTGGCTTTTAAGTTGTATTTCCATAGAGTTGGAGTCTTCCTCTGTTTATAAAACATATTGACTGGCCTGACCTAGATCCAATAGGAAGTGGTATGTGTTAAAAAGAGACCTGTCCAATTAAGATGCGTTTGTCTCTGATACAGTGCCCCTCTGAGGTCCACAGTAATGCCAGGTGCACTGGACGGAAATGGGCAAGGCAAAGCTACAGAAAAGGCCATGGTACGTTGGTTTTCACAAATCGTGTTCTTGTACCACATATGTGTGGGTGAAAAAATTGGTCAGAACATCAATGTAAAAATACGTTTATACTAGAACCATCAAGATATGTGAGAAATGTTACAGTACATGATTCCGTACTCTACTAATTGTGCTTTTTAATATTTCATTTCCAAATGAAAGGGGAATATTACCATTGCAGTGTCTACTGTGGGCTGAACTTTGGGATAAAAGAATTACATGAGGGGGCAGCACCTGTGGCTCAGGGAGTAGGGCGCCCGCCCCATATACCCAGGGTGGCAGGTTCAAACCTGGCCCCGGCCAAAAAAAAAAAAAAAAAAATAGAATTACATTAGGTGATAGGATTAAATGAGTTAAATGGAAAATGCTGAGAATGGGTCTGAAACATACTATGTTATGTAACAGTGCGTGCTACTGTTATTATCACAAACAGAGTCATATTACAGAGGAAAGGCTCATATTCAGAGAGACGTGATAACTTGCTCAGGGTTACACAGAATTAAGAGGAGAGTGAGAGCCTCATGGAGCTCTTAACATCTCTAAAGTCAAACATGAACCCCGATCCCCCCAAAAAGTTCCTATGAAACACTCAGTGAGTCTCCAGGACCCTGTGATGGAAGCTCATGCCAGTGAATTTCAGATTCTTTCCTGATTAAAGAGCCAATGGTCCAGGAAGTCGTGTTTAAAATAATGTAACAGGGAGATATAAAGTATTAATGAAGATATGATTTACGGAAATTCTTTATCAGATACGGACAGAGCTTCGGTGGGTAGATCTCACACAGCTGTGTCTACACAGCAAGTCCGCAGTGTGACGTGTGGCGTGACAGTCTCCGTTTTGCTCATGAGAGGAAGAATGCCAGGGGTGCTTTGAGATAGATTTCTTCAAGCGTCTCTTTTTCACTTTGATTTCTTCCACATTCTTCCAGAAAATATCATCCACCTTATTTCCTCCATTTCCTTCTGAGCACTGTTGACCAGGTGAGTTACACACAACTGTGCTGTAATTGTTCCCCTTCATCACACACGTGCACACACATGCACACGCACATAAGTGCATGCACACACATATGCACATGCACTCGCACACATGCACACTGCACATGCACACACTTATGTGCTCACGTACACACACTCACACACACTTCCATGCACACGTTCACACACATGCACACGCTGCACATGCACACACTTATGTGCTCACATACACACACGTGCACACACAACACACACACTCACACACACTTCCATGCACACGTGCACACACATGCACACGCACACATATGCACACACATACACACACACGGTTTTCACTCTCTGCTTAAAAAAAAGTCCTGCTCTATCTTCTGTGAATTGCAAAAAGCTACTTCCAAAAGAACAAGGCAACACCTTTCGGACTTCCTGGTCCTACAACCATTGCATGGTTGTTTTTGTTTTTCATTGGGCCCAGAGAATGCTCGTCAGGCGCACATCTCTCCTCATTCCTTCTCTTTGGATGCTTTGGACAGGCAAACAGCCGCCTATATCTACAGAGATGGTACATGTGAAGTCACTGCCCGTTGGTTCTTCATATATTGGGGGGTAAACTACCTTCTTATCCCACTTGTTACATCCTTAAGCAAGAGAATGAATTCTCTGCTTGGAGGATGTAACACATCTTCTTACGCTTATGTAAATGCCACAGTAACAAGTAGCTGCAATGAGGAGTTGAAGTTACATAAAATCAATTAATCCAAATATTTTGCTCCCTTTGGAAGTCTGAGACCAGAGGAAAAGTTTGGAAACATAACTTCTTAGATGCTTTTGATAGAAAATGACAGAAAATTCAACTCAAATCGCTTTAAACAAGAAACTTTACTGGCTCACTTAACAGCAAAGTCCAAAGGATAAGCTTCAGGTGAGGGTTGGTCCAGCAACTTAACAATTATTTTGTCTTGTGGTGAGCACCTGTGTTATCTATTACTAAGCAACAGACTACCTACAAACTAAGTGGGTTACAATAACAAAAGTCTCTCATTATCTCACAAATCGTGTAAGTGAGGAATTCAGGAGAAGCTTAGCTAGGTGTTTCTGCCTCTAAACCTCTCGTGAGGTTGCAGGGAACATGTCAGTTCATTCTGGGGTCATTTGAAAACTTTCCTGGATGGGGAAGATTTACTTCTAAGATGACTCATTCACATGGCAGGCAGATTGGTGCTGGTGGGGTCCTTGGTTCTTCCCCACATGGGCCTCCTTGTGTGACTAGGTGTCCCCCAGAGCTCAGGACCTGCAGGTGAAAGTAGGAAGCTCTTGGTTTGGAGACCAGCCTGGGAAATGACAGAGCGTGACTTTCCCTACACCTGTCTGTCAGAGCAGGTTCCCAAGCCCAGTGCACTCAGGTGAAGGGAATTACACTCCACCCTTCCCAGGGAGGCACATCAAAGACTGTGAAGATTTATTGGAAAACCACTCATGCTCCAGGCCAGGCAGCCTGCCCTCAGCCTCCATGGCTCTAACATGGCTGCCTCAGGCCTTGGGGTTCCACATTCATGCTCATCAGAGAAGAGTGGATCCCCAGGACTTCTGTCTGGTTGGACAGCTGAGCTAAGGTGACCAGATTTTAACATTGGTAAAGCGGGACGTCATTGACAGGTAGTGGGTTGGGAGGGGGTGGAGGGGTGGTGGTTCTTCTTAATTAAAAATTTGGTCTATGTGAAGCAACAAAAATTTTCATAGAATGCAAAAATAGTATTGTAATATATATTTTTATTTTCAACATAAGTACAATTTACAAATATAATACATTAAAAAAATTATGTACAGGGCAGCGCCTGTGGTTCAAAGGAGTAGGGCGCTGGTCCACCTGGGCGACCTTGCCAAGGAGGGGAGTAGGGAGTTTATATTAGCCTTTTCATTTCCAAATGAAGTTACAGTAACCTCTTCATTCCCAAATGAAGTTACAGTAAACTTTTCAGCAGCCAAAAACAGTATATTCCCTTCCTGTTGTCCCGCTGTTCCCAAGCTTGGCCTGCATTCTTTCCAAAAATTGGGACTTTTTTAAAATGCTGCGGGACATAGGACAAATTGTTAAAAATTGGGACTGTCCCGCCAAAAGCGGGACGTCTGGTCACCTTAAGCTGAGCTCCTGTGCCTGCCTGCCAGCCACATCCCTATGTCCGTGCAGATGGGATTATTCTGAGGAGCTTAGGCCAGAGCCCCCTGCTCGGAGCTGGGGAAGCACCCGCCCCTTGAAGGTACAGGTAGCTGGGGAAAGGGTGGGACCCACTGGGTCTAGTACCAAGAGAAGGGGGATTGAGTCCTGTGGCCCAAACCAACCCGTGTGTGCACTGTTGTGAATAGGGTGTGGGTGGGGTGGGTGTAGGTAGGCAAAGGTCATCCAGGTATTGCTAAAAAGTGAGTTCTGTTTAGCAATCAATCTTGTGGTCCATTTGACACAGTTTCAAACTTACTGGTTAAGGAATTAGGGCAAGAAAATCCACAAAACCTCAGACATTGTACTTCCTCTACACTACTGACCCCTTTCATTTTAGGAAGTGGCCTCAGTTTCCTTTCAAGTGGAGATGCTTAGCACCCAGGTTTCCTCGGAGAGACACGGAGCTGGTCCGGGCAGGCAGGCAGGTGCCAGGCTCACACAGACTTCCCGTTGGAAGTAGGCAGTGGGAGGAACAAACCTGTGAGTGGAGCATCACCCTCTCGGGCCAGCACCCACCTCCCTCCGGGGTAGTCTGTCTTCTTCCCGGGAAGGTAAGGGCTCTCAGTGGGGGGAAGGATTAGTGCCTGCCTGATTCTCTGCTGAATCTGACTACCTAAAACCATGTCTGGCATGCTGTGGGTGCTAAATGAATCCGTGCTTAATATTTATTGATGATAAGTATTATTGATATTAACAAGTGAGTGGTTTGCTACACATCCACCTGGTGGTTGGGTCGTCAGTTATGTCTGTGGTGGAAAGGAGAGTGTAGGTGGAAGGCAGCAGGTGGCAGGCGGTGGTCAGTGTCGCCACGGCACCCAGAGGCTCTGGGAAAGCAGACATGTGGAGCAGAGCAGCCGTGGGCCTCAGTGCCAAGGTCAGGAATGCAAGGAAAAGAACGGAGATTTCTTTTTCTAGCTATATCTGTAATGTAAGCCCTCATCTTTTGAGCCAGTCTCAGCCAAGCTGTGCCCTTTCCAGTTTCCCCAGAGTGTTACATAGTGACAAAGTCTCTTAGAACTAAGGAGACGCTCGTCCCCCCTCTGCCCCCTCGGTCATCTGGGTGGTGGCCCCTTCCTGTCCTGGGCGCCTGTGACGTTCTGATCCTCTGTCTGCGGCTTAAGGATAAGGGGCAGCCGGGTACCCTTGTTAAGGACCTGCCCACCTAAGCTTGTTCTTTCCTGTTCCTCTTCTTCCCTCTGGAGCAGGTGCTTTGTCTCGGAGGCAGGAAGCCTCACACCCTCCCTGCACGTCCCTCCACTCTGTTCATGCCTGAGGCCCCTTCTTGGTCTCTGCCACAGTAGACTTGGACTTTGAGCCTTGGAAGTCCTAAGATAATTATTTTTCTGTTTCTGTTAGCCTATCTCTTCTTCAAGGCAATGAGCCTCTGGTGGGTTCTGGGCATGGGGGCTGAAGGGGTAACAAAAAAATTACAGGTGACTCTATACCGAACCTCAGAGTCAAAGCATTCTATAATAGTCATACTCTTATTTAACAATGTGAATGTTACTTTCTTTGCATTGTAATAGTAATTACATTATTATTGTTGTTGCTTAATACTTCGTTGCAGCAATCGTCTGATTTCTTTTCTGAATGCATTTATCTTCATTCATTCTTTATGAGGTTTTTGTTTCTAGTCCTTATCTTAAACATTGTTATTGTTGTTAAATTTTAAGCCTTTTTAATTCTGTGAAGGCAAAAAGTGGAAACCTAATGATCACATGTATATATAAAAATAAAATAATAATTAAAAAAAATAACAGAATCACAGAAACAGTAGCTCCTGTGTCAAAACTGGGTGGCCAGGGACTGGAGCTTGGGCTAGAATGGGAGACAGTTGTGAAAGGGTGTACAGTCCAGTTCTGTAAGAGGAAAGGTGTCCTGGAGGTGGGTTACCCCAAAATGGGAATGCATTTACCACTGCTGGACTGCCCACTTAAACATGGTTGAGATGACAAATTTCATATTCTATGCATTTTACCACATGAAAAAAAAAACCCACCAGCACTGCAGCATTGACAGCAATCACTTATTTTGAGCACCGGTCACGTTCCAGACCATAAATTAAATACTTTATTGGCACTATCTAATCTAATCTCTTGACAGCCTTGTTGTGCAAAGGAACTATTTCTGTTCTCACTTTATAGATGAGGAAACTGAAGTTTAGTTCTACTAAGTAACATTCCCAGTGCCTCAGTCCCAAGATGTGAACCCAGGTCTAAGTGACATCACGACCTAGATTCTTTGGTCCCCAGTTAACCAACTCAGCAGACCTGACTCCACTTAACCCGCCTAACAAACAGACACACTTTGTCCCTTCTGTAAAACCAAACCTGACGTGGATGGCTCTTGTAATTAGCCAGGTTCTCACAGGTCCGCACACTTCTCCCTCCAGTCAAAGTCACGTGTGTGCCAAGAGGAAGACCCTGTCCCTTGTTATTCTGTGTTATTGAGTGTCCGATTTAATGTGAGTGAGAAGGAAGTTGTGTTTATGGAAACTAGTTGCAGTGTTTGGGGAAGGCTCAGGACAGACTGAGATTTCCAGCAAATTAGGTCGTGAGAAGGAAATATAAGAGATAGGGACAAATTCTGGAAATCCAGGGGAAATTTATACCCATTTTACCTTGCGAGGATTAGTCTATTTTAAAGATATGATAATAATTTTATAGATTATATTTTACAATTGTAATTTATATAAGAAAATAGATAAGCAGACCTGTAAGTCAAGTCCAGAGGGAGACTTGATCCTGTGATTAAAGGATAGTTGAAGAAATGAATCCATCTGTGATTTAAGTCAACATAAAAAATGAACATTTAGGCTGGGCATGGTGGCTCATCCCTGTCATCCCAGCCCTTTAGGGATTAGGACACCATGACACTCTACCCAGGGTGACAGCGTGAGACTCTGTCTCCAAAAATAAATAAATTTAAAAAGGAAAAAGTAGTTGACTTATAGAACCATGTCTTGTCCTAGGCTGTTGTTTAAAATGATTAGATGCTCCAATCCCTGCCCAACAAATACTTCCCTACTGACAAAACAAAGCAAAAGTGAAACATAAAACAATTATGGTTGCCACTGGGAAACAAAACTGTCCCTCTCTGACTAGGCTACCAAGCCCGGCAGCAGGGGACTCAGATAAATAGGGTCCCCAGGCAGGGTCATTTGGGAGAGCTCCGTGGAACTGGGGGCAGAGTGGGAGGGAGAGAGGAGATTTGGAGGAATAGAGGCAGAGAAGAACGGGAGAATTGTGGGGTGTGGGAAGTGGGAGCCCTGGGAGGGCATGTGAGGGGCTGCGTCTGGGGCCAGGGTAAGGAGGGACACACCTGAAGCGGAAGGCAGAGATCTCTCTTTGCTACTTTTTTTTTTTTTTTTTGAGATAGAGCCTCACTCTGTCACCGTGGGTAGAGTGCCATGGTGTCATAGCTCACAGCAACCTCAAACTACCTCAAACTCTTAGGCTCAAGCTGTCCTCCTGCCTCAGCCTCCCGAGTATCTGGGACTACAGGCACCTGCCACAACACCCAGCTGGTTTTTCTATTTTTAGTAGAGATGTGTCTTGCTCTTGCTCAAGCTGGGCTTGAACTCCTCAGCTCAAGGGATCTTCCTGTCTCGGCCTCCCAGTGTGCTGCAGGGGTGCTGATTACAGGTGTGAGCCACCATGCCCAGGCTTCTTTGTTTTTAAGGGACTGCGTGGGGGAGCATCTTTCTGCCAGGTGATTCAGACAGCGGGAGGAAGCACGTAACACTGGCCATTACCCCGTTTGCTAAATCAGAGAAGTCTCCAGACTGTCGGCTCCACGCCGCCTCTGCCTCCCTGTGCAGAGCAGGGCCCGGGAGCCTCTCCTGAAAGCCCGCCTTATACCTTGGCAACCCAGGGTGAGAGATTAGCCTCCACAGCTCCCGGGATGAGATCCTCTCTCCTCACAAACCTCCAAGATGTGTGTATGTGTACACGTATGTGTGTGTGTAAGCGTGTGTGTGCACGGGTTATCTGGAAATCTGTTTTCAAACTGATTAATGCCCGGAAATGCTCCCACTTTTCTCCAACATGTGTTCAGTAAATCAATATTATCATTTTCTAAAATACCAGCTCAGTGATAAAGGTTTCTAGAACATGACGTTTCACGTTCCCCAAAAAGGACCACGGGTATTTACGACGTCCTTGGGACTGACTTTCCACTCCAGGACCTCTGAAAGGCTAGTCTGTTTATTGCCCTCAATAGAAGGAAGCACAGGTGAAATATTTCTTTGTGTTAGAGTCAGACTAATAATAAAGCGATTATCAATGATGGGCTTACAAAGCCGGCAGAGGCCGAGGGGCCCAGCCGGTCCAGCCCAGCAGGGTGGCGGGGAAGGGCTGTGCACAGGGGCTTCTCCTGGGAAGCCGGGCTGCCGGAGACACAGTGACAAGAGGGCCCCTCCTTTGAGAACCCTGCCAGAAACCAGCTGAGGTGACCCAGCAAGGGGCTTGATGAAATTCAGCAGAATCAGGAACATCTCTAATGAAAACTGGATTTTCTTATCTTCTCTTTCATAAAGAGTTCCTGATTAGTAGTTCAGAGCTCGGAGGAATTAACCATATATCACTTTAAATGTTTATTTTATGTCCGGCTTATTCTAACATTTTTATTCATCTTAATGAGAAGTAATTGGGCTTCCTATTGCAGTGTTTCATTTTAAAAAAGGAAGAATATTAATAAGGAATGAAAGCGTGCTAAAATCCATAACTATCTTCCAGGCTTTTACCAGGCTTATATCCATCCCAGAAGTCGGGGTTTTAGCTTGAAAATGGTATCCAGTGCACGAGAACCACATCCTTCCTGGGGCTGGCAAGGCTTTTATTGTGTGTCATTATGTCTTCTGGGAATCCTGACATTAAAACATATCCTTGGTTCTCACTTAAGCCAATTTTATAGGGCAGGGAAAGAAAAGACAACATTTTGCAATGAAAGCACCTTCTCCCATCTGGCAAAATAGCTTTCTGGACTCTATTGTGGCTCATTGTCTAAAAATAGGATGAAGACAAATTGTTATCATTTGCGAAAGCCCATGACAATAATGATAAATGAACAAATTTTTTTGCCCTCTGAAGTCATTGCTTAAGGCTTTCTCTGGGATCAACAATGTTAAACTGGTGAAGTTTGCCTCATCTGCATCTGTGGAAGGTTTACAAATGGCTTTGTAAACAATTTTAGCCAGAGCGTTAATCTCCCCTCCAGAACTAGGGCTCCGAGATGTATGATTGATTTGCAATTTAAAATGACACTGAAACCCCTGAAACAGATATGAAGGAAACTTTCCGTGAGTAATGTTTTAGTTGACAAGAAAAGATAAGGCACATCTTTCATCGGATAGTGGGCTGTTTTTGATAAATATTTTTCATAATGGAGAATTTTGGAATCATTAATGTGTGGATAGAACATTACTACTTTTTGACTGGGACTTGGGAAAGCGATTTCTTTGGGCAGGAGTTTTGTTACACTAAAAAAAAAAAAAAAAAAAAAACTTGGGAGAAATGCTTTGAAAAGCACCCGCAAAATTACTCTTTTACCTAAAGTCCAAGCCGGTATGTGGGGGGATGAGCCTGCCATCGGCCCTGAGCACGGCACCCACTCTTTACCCAGTTGAGGACAGGACAGTACCGCCTTCATCCTGTTTTGTGAGCTTGGTAGGACAAATATGGAAGTAAATGTGTAATCTCTCCACCCTTCACTTCCTCATCCTGGTGGCTCTCCCTGAGCTCTGACTCCAAGCTCGCTCCCGGCCCAGTCTTGGTGGCAGGTCTGGGGCAGGGCTCAGATGTTGGGGTATCAGCCTCACAGTGTCCCCGAGACGCAGAGAGGCTGTGCTGACCGGCACCCTTGGTCACCAGTGGCTGCACCTTTGAGAGGGCCCATGTGTCCTGCCAGGTCCTCAGCCCGCTGCAGTGTCAGACATCTTTTCCCAGATTCCTGTCTTGCCCCCAACTGCCCCATCACATCTGCTCTCCCTCCTGTCACACAAAAACGAGTCTAATTGTGAAGCATTAACTTGCCCCATGTTCTGGAACTCGGGCAGGACCTGTGCTAGGCCTCCAAGGCCTCCTACCCACGTGTGTGCTGCTGTCTGGACAGTATCCTCTCCCTCCCCTGACCCTACCAGCAATGCCCCTCTGGGCCACTCTTGAACTAACTGGAGGGACATGTGGCTGGAAGACAGCCCCCTCCCCTCTCAGCAGGGCCTGGGCACCTGCGTGGTCTCCTAGAGCAGGTGAGGCAGTGCTCTCAAACATACAATAAAGCTTATGGCCCATAATATGTTGTTTAGGATATTGCATCCTCATTTATAAGTGAAATATGTTTGTAATTTCCCTTTATAATAATATATTTTTTCCAATTTTAATATCAGGTGTATCCAGGTGAAGTAGAATGATTTTGAAGTATATCTCCTTTTTCTATTGTCTATAATATTTTGCATGATCTGTTTTTTTGAAATTTTTTACATATATATGTATATTCTTTTTTTTTCTTTTTTGCAGTTTTTGGCCACTTCCAGCATATGGGGCCGGCGCCTTACTCCTTTGAGCCACAGGCACCGCCCTTCATTTTTATTTATAAATATTAGTTGTCTATTTTTTGAGACTTTGGAAAAAAATAATAAGTGAACTAATGACTCCATACTGAACCTCAGCGTCAAAGCATTCTGTAATAGACACATTCTTCTCTGACAATGTGAATGTTATTTTTTTTGCATTATTATTATTAGAGTTGCTCAATATTTTGTTGCAGTAATCATCTGATTTCTTTTCTGAATATATTAATCTTCGTTTTTTCTTTATAAGGTTTTTGTTTCTAGTCCTTATCTTAAACATTGCTATTGTTATTAAATTTTAAGCCTTTTTGATTTTGTCAAGGCAAAAAGTGGAAACCAAATAAACACATGTATATGTATAGAGAAAGTTAAAATATATATACATGTACATATGTATATTATGGCCCAGAGGGGAGCAGAGAGCAATCCAGGCTCTTCCAGGGTCCTTCCGCCCGTCAAGGCTGTCCAGATACAAGCCCTTCCTTGTGGGCCAGTGGGGTGCACTTAGCATCATCAAAACCTGCCATTGCATTTACCTTTATTTGGCTTCCTGTTAGAGGTCAGGCAGACCACACAGGAGACCTACTGTTGACCAGAGCTGTTGTAGGTGCTAAAAATACAGAGGTGCCTCAAACAGATGCAGTGTCCGTCCCCACGAGGCTAACCTCCTGTTAGAGGTCAGGCA
>NW_003852530.1:3105952-3114171 GCF_000181295.1 Otolemur garnettii | reverse complement strand
CACACAGGAGACCTACTGTAGACCAGAGCTGTTGTAGGTGCTAAAAATACAGAGGTGCCTCAAACAGATGCAGTGTCCGTCCCCACGAGGCTAACTTGCTGTCAGTGGTGACTCCACAGGCCATAATCTTTTTTTTTTTTTCTTAATTTTCTCCATACATGTACATGTGTTTATTTGGTGTTCAACACGGGGGCCACATATGAGAGTTGAAAACTTTGGAGCATCCACGCTCTGAATATCATTTTTCTTCTGCCCCAAGCTGTCTGTGTCTCTCCTGGGCTGGCAAAGTAAATGTAGCATGTTTTAGTCAGACTTTCAAAATCTCCTCTGTGCCATTGGGTTCCAGTGTCCCCCATCAGCCTTCTGTCCAATCTACGGGGCCTGTTGGTGATCTTGCACCCTCTGGGACCCCAGGCTGACCCCACACCTGCCTCCGGGGGTGTGGCTGGACCCTCTTGTTTGGGGCTAGCTGGTTCTGTGTAATCACTGCCCCTTCCAGCTATAGGGCTGGATGATATCAGATGACATCAGAGTCTACCAAGGAGCCCACGGCCTAGCCACACACCCATCCCTCTCCCACCACGGCTGAGAGGCAGAAATTCATGTGGCCACCACCCTCCTCCAACCAGCTGCCTGGGACCCCTGGAGGGCAGCCCCGTCATGGAGAGTGGTACATGGGGAGTTTGTGAGTTTGGATGTGACTCCCTTTGTTGCATTAAAAAAAAAAAAAGTTGAGGGAGGTACTGGAAGAGCTGGTTCAGACATCGCATGTTCATTTGTGAGGCCACGGACCTTCTGGCTGGGAGGAGGGTGACAGCAGATGGGACCTCCCCTCCTCCCGCTCCTCCCTCCCCAGCTTTCCTCCCACTTGCTTCTCCCTTCCCTACGCTCCTCTCCTCCTCTGTTGGTCTGGAGAGCAATCTCGTGCTTTGCATCTGTCCGCGACCCAGGAAGGGGACAGCCGAGACCGTCTGGCATGTCCCAGGGGGCCAGCCCTGTGTCTCAGAGGAGGCAGCCTGGACTCTGTCAGGGAGGTGCCAGGGCCACTGCACAGGGCCCAGCCTGACCTTTTTTGTGACTCCAGGGTACTGGACAACGGCACAGAGCACGGATGAGCCTGTTCTTAGAGTGGCAGCAAGTATCCTGGGGGCAGCCCCTTTGCCAGGGCACCTGCCTTGCAGAGATGCCTGGACCTCCCCAGCTCTGTTCACCTGCTTCAACTGCGGCAGGGCAGAGCCGCTCCAGCCCGGCTTGGACGCACACTGTCATTTCAGAATCCTGAGAAAGGGCGTCGTATGCACTAAAGCCCAGCTCCTCCTTACGATCCCTTTCACATAACAAGCCGCAGCTCCCCAGTCCCACTCCAGCACTGAGTGCGCACTGCGTAAATTGCTTTGATGACCACATTCTTCCTACCTTATGTTTTGAAGTATTCCAACACACTTTAGCTTTATTAATGCATTTCTTTTATCTTTCATCTGAAGAGTGTTCTCTATGTAAAGTGACCAACTGTGATTGATGATGAATAGATTAAGATAGGACGGGGTGTTTGAAAAATGACCTAAGGACCGCGACGTGGAAGTCACTGGCTGGAGTCCCAAAAGGCAAATTCTGTTTAAGTTAATGACTAGAAAATCGTGATGGCCCAACTGTGTGGGCTTTTTTTGCATTATTTAAAATTATAAACAGTAAAAAGTTAGCATTTGGTCTTAGAATGAATGAATTATTTTCTCAATGGTTTCTATAGGTGTGACCGTCCCCAGAGTGGAACCTTTCCGCGCGATTGACACACCGACTCCCCCATGATGCCTGATCACCCAACCTTGGTAAGTTACTGCTTCACTTTGCAAATGGTGCAGGGCTGCTCATGTCCCATTAGAGGTGGGCACTTGATTAAAATGTGCGGAATAATCTCGGTCGCCAGAGGCTTCTTTCCCTGAAAAGGGTCTGTGCGCTCCTGGATGGGGTTTTCGGAAGGGAAGTTGTTTTTATGCCTGCACTACCTTCCTCTGACAAACAAGTCTTATCATCCAGGAGGGTCTGGGCTTTCACTCACCCTCTCAGGAGCCGGGGGGCTTTATGAAAAATAAATTAATAATGCATCCTAAATTACATCTGCAAGAGACATTTAGGTGTATATTGCAGTCCTCAAAGATGATTAGATTTACGTTTTGTTCAAGGAGACTTGTCACCCTGTCTTCCGGGTGTCTCTTGAACCACGAAACAGGCAGCGGTCGGCCAGGTAAGCTATCGGCTGCCCTGAGTGGTCAACTCGCCCCCATGACGGTCCAAGCTGTGGGCTGCCAGGCGTAGCACTGAAGCCGGCTGCCTAGGGCACCCGAGGTTTAGGGATGACCCGAGCAGAGCATTCAAGGAGGAAGCCAGAGGTGCCTGCAGGCAAGGGCGCCATGAATGTGCTGGGCAAAGAGGCCCCCTTGTCCAGCAGCCCGCAGTGTGTGATGTGGAATCTCTAAGCATCTGTGCCCCGGGGCACTTACCCGAGGAATAAAACCACCCTTCAAAGTTTTTTTTTGTTTGTTTATTTTGTTCCGTTAAACCACAAGGAAGAGAGAAATATAGCGGCATCGATTGTTAAATCCTTGTGCCTGCTCCACGGTGTCCGCACACGGAACACGGTGCTTTTGTAGCGGAAGGAGAGTCGGTATTTATCAGGGTTCAGAGCCAGTTCAGCCACACACTTGACAAATTATTTGTGGAATTGTTGTATTCATAGTCACTTAAATAAGAATCTGTCAACACGAAGGCTGAGCTTTGTTGCTGCGGGTCCCCTGGTTTCTCCCGCATACCCGGAGAATGATGGATTGGAAGTAATGCAAATTCACTACCATTTTATATGCTGGTGCCTTCCTCGGAGACAGGGAGCATAGCTCAGGATCATCCTGTAAAAGCCGTAACTGGAAAGGCCTGCTGCTCCGTGGGAGTCTCGCCTTCTCTTCTTCTTCCCCCTCCTCCCCCAAAGGGAACTTGAGAACAGAGAAATGCAATTCAAATATTTGCCTCACATGTCAACCTGAGAAGCGCCCCTCGCAGCAGGTGGGCTTGCTGGCTTTGTAGGTGGGTTCATACACCTGCTTAGCCACACTCAGTAATTAAAACAAATGGATAGAGTTATTTGGGTTTATGGCAACTTAAAAGTTAATGCCCCTTAGCGGGAGTACACCCTCAACTTTTGAAGAGAAACCTGAAAAAAACTCAGGCCAGCAGGGACAGTGACTGGTGTTTTGGTTGGTTCTCTTGAGTGCTGGTGTTGGAGGCGGGGGGTGTCCTTGTTTGGGGGGTGCCTGGAATTTTCTCGCTGCTCTGTAAAGAGGACACCACTGGGCTCCCTGTGCCCCTCTGAGCTGGGGGAAGCATGAATCCTTCCAGGTTAACTTTCCCAGTCATCTAAGGCTGCGGTCCAGCTGCAGACTGGTTGGTCCATGGCTTCTTAAGAGCCAGGCCACACAGCAGCTGGTGCGTGAAGCTTCATCTGTGTTTACAGCCACTCCCCATCATTGGCATCCCTCCCTGAGCTCCGCCTCCTGCTAGATCCCCGTAGGCTCATGAACCCTACTGTTAACTGAACGTATGACGATCTAGGTTTCATGCTCCTAAATGCCTGGTGATGTGCGAGGGAGCTGAGATGGTGATACTAGAGCTGGGCGGGGCTGCAGACACAGATTCTCATTAGCAGAGAGGTTTGATTGCACAGAGACTGTGATAAATCAGCCATGAAATCTGTCCCTTGGTGCCAAACAGGTTGGGGACCACTGGCCTAAGGATTGAAGGAACATCACTGATGATTTGGGGTCCCAGGTTTGAGGTGGCTGTTTCGGGCCAGCAGGAGACCTTTGGAGCTGATCAAAGGCACAGAGCCCTAAAGTGTCCCTCTGTGGCTTGGACGAGAGTTCTTCTCACATGTCAGGGCACGGGGAACAGACTCACTCCACAAAGCTTTCCCCAGAAAGACGTCCTTCCAGAAAGGCCACAAAGCGCTCTGGTTCCTGGAATCTGCTGATTAAAAACATGGCCTGGGTGTCAGGAGGGCTGGGGTTCAGCTTGGTTTTTTTTTCCATGGGAATTTCCTGTGAGTTTGGGCATATCCCCTCCCTGTCCGAACATGTATAGAAGCGGGGCTTATCCTAACCGCCTTTAGAGGCCTTTGGAGATGGAAAGCCCCCAGCCGCATTGGTATTAAACTCTGACTCTAGAACAGAAAGTAGAAAACAAGCCCCAGAGAGGGCCCCAGGGAGGAGCGAGGCCCCCTCCCAGCACCCCCTTCCATCAGAAGCTTTGGGAAGGGATCTCACTGGCTAAAAGCACATTTCTTTTAAGCCCCAGAGCAGCTTTGCATGGTAGAATAATAGTACCTCTGGGGTCCCCCATTTTTAAACACTGCTGAAAGCAAATTAAGGGAAAAAAGAGAGTGAGAGAGAGAGACCCCCAATGCAGAAACAAAATCCCACATGATATAACACGTCCCCTCGGTACCACGGAAAGATATACGTAATATTTTGAAATCAACTGACTAATTATTTCTAATCATCCCATAATAATTTATGGAGACACTTGCTCCTTTGGCCGTGTTCCTGTTTTGATCTAAATGTATTCCGGAACGCTCTGTCAGAGCTCCCAGTCTGGCAACTGATTTGGTTTTGCTGAATCTCTTTCGTGTGTCCAGATCTCTTGCCAATGAGGCTGTGGAACATATTTTGACAGCCTTGTCGCTAAGTTTGTTGCTACTTGTGTCTGGAACGGGTATCAAATTTCAGAGATGAATCTGTTTGTTTCCCGCTCCTCACGCTGTTTGGGAATGCCACTGGCTTGCCTGGAGCCGCTCCCGCCGGCCTGCGAGGAGGGGTCATCCTTGTTTGCAGGGCCAGCCAGGCAGCTTCGGGTGACCAATTGCATGGGGCAGCTCTAGAGCACCCGTGCTCTGGACATATGATGTCTGGAGCCCAGGGCCAGGCTGTGGCCATTCTGTACCAGCATGTTCTCAGGTACAGAATGGGTCTCCTCCGGTAGAGGCTGATGGTGACCAGGGGAGTGCATGTGGCTGCTCTCAAAACGGCTTTTTGTACAGATAGCAGAGTTCATTTGAAGGTGTGCTGAGTTGCAAACCTGAGACAGAAAAGACGCCTGTATTTTCATTTCTTTTTCTGCTGGGCACTACTATCTTTTTTTTTTTTTTTTGAGGGGGCCCCTTTTAGAATCTTCTAGAAGAACTGGCTCTTAAAGTGTGTTTCCTGGCCCAGCAACATCAACCTCACCTGGAAAGGCAAATTTGCAGGCTCCGTCTTCTGTCCCTGCCATAGACCTACTCACCTCTGGAGGTGAGGGTAGGACCCAGCTGTCTGTGCTTTAATAAGCTCGATGCACACTTGGGATCAAAGTCACTCACCTGCATTGTCTGTCTGTGTTCACTGAATCAACTCACGAACATCAAGAGGCAGTGAGGACAGCCAATGACATTGCATAAGCCATGGTGCCGACCACAGGGAGCCCAGAGTGTACAAATAACCATGGGACCTCTAGGAACCGGCCCTTTAAAGAAACAGCAAAAGTGCCTGGCCATGGCTGGCCTGTTGGACAAATGCACAGAGGTGGGGCACTGCAGCGAGGCTGATAGGATCAGGCTGTGAAGTAACGTCCAATTCCAGATTAGGTGAAACAGAGAGGTGGACATTCAGCACAGACAGCCGCCAGGTGCAATGGCCTGAGACAGGGGCCACTGAAGTCTGGAAGCAGGACTGACCCAGCTGGTGGCTGCAGCATGGACAATGATCTGGACACAGCACAGCACTGCGACTATCTGCTAAGCTCCCACAGAGGCATCGAAGCCTGAGAATTAAGGAACCAGACTCTGGGGGTAAGATGGAGCAAACCTTGTTCCCAGTCGTGGCCTTGGGACTTGCTAGCTGGGGAACCTGCAGAAAGGCTCCTCTAAGCCTCATTCTCCTCATGTGTAAATGGTAGGAGTAACACTCACCCCGGGGAGCTGTGAGACTACACACACAAGGCATGCACATCACAGGCGTGTGTGTCCAGGGTACCAGGCTACTACTGTCATGGGCATTGTCTTCATTATTGCTGTGCTGAGGTCACAGTGCCGGATAAGACAGGTGCAGCCTCCTACAGGCGAGGCACTGGGTGTGAGAGACGGACTGACGGAGGGGGGTGGGCAGAAGGAGAAGGACTCAGGGAACACTCAGGGAGGCTGGAGCTGGAGCTGTCTCCTGGGGGTGCACTTTGCATCAATCTGGTCAGTCCTTCCTTGGGAGTAGGATTGAAACGGAGAGGGGTGGGGAAGAAGAGGAGAGGCTTGGGGATGGGAAGTGCTGACCTGCGCTTTGTGTGTGGTTTTGTGGAACTTGCAGGTGAAGTGTCTGAGGAGTCACCTCCCCAGGACTGGGGCACGCTCCCATGAGCTGGATGGGCTCCTGAAGCCCTGGCAGAGGATCTCTCCCTGCTTTGAGACCTTGCCTCCCTCTGGGTTTGGTTTGACACATGGTGCTGTGTCTGGGTGCACTTCTCTGTCCGTGGGAGGTCCCCTCTCCAGTCCTGCCTTCTGTGGCTCACCCCCTGAGCCACGCTCTGCTCCTCCCAGGCCGCATGGAGCCCCAGAGTCCCAGGGCCAGAAGAGAAGGGGCCTCAAGGGACATTTGGTCTCCTCTACAACCTCCCAGATGGCAACAGATATTGCATCCCCCACCTGCTCCATGATGAAAACTCAGTTTCCACCTGAACAAAATAGTTCAGACTCTGGAAATCCTTTCTCTCACAGACTGAACCCCAGATCTGTCCTCCCACAGCTATTTTTGCTAGTCAGGACCACATGGGAGAAAGGCCTCCTGGGCTTGTGACCACCGTCCTTCTAATAATGGCTGGAATAGGCAAAGGAGTTGAAGGAAACTGGGGGAAGATGGGGTTTAGGGGTGTGGGCAGGGTGGGGGGCTCGGTCCCACCCACCTTTTTAGGCCCATCTAAAGCCACAGCTCTGTGGCAGAGGGTCAGAGGCTCCTGAGGGCCCTCCTTCCATTTTTCCAGCCTTCACCCACCTCCCCTCTTCTGAGCCCTTTTATATCATAGGAAATGACTTTGCATTTGACTCATCAACAATACTGAGGCTTAGCTCCCTGAATAGGTAAGTTTTTAAAGGACGGGGCTAGTGTGGTATATAAATTTTCCATCCATCACCATGGCCAGGAGGGTGTTGCACTCTGTTGAGTGATGGCTAAATATTTGTTGATGAATCATCCATCATTTTTCTCCTCCATGAATACTGGGGCAAGATGGCACCAGTTTGAGGGACATACTTCAGAAATTTCAGTTGCACCTTGGAAAGGATAGTGAGAGCAGGATTAACCTCCAGCATGGTGGTGGGATGGACAAGATAGGTGGACAGTGCCTGGTATGGGTCTGGCCTGTGGTCAGCCTTTATTTAGCATGGGGGGAGTCTGGAACAAGTGCTTGCAGGACCACAGGCTCATTGTCACCTGGACAGACTGGACAACCTTCTTTAATTAGTGGTAGCACCAATTTCCAGTCCCACCAATGACCCTTGATATCTCTGGAAGAAATGTATCTGTGGTCCCCAGTGAATGAGGAGGCCTGAGAAAGAGACATTCTCTCCTGAGAGGGATGAGGAAGTAGCATGGATCAGGAAGGTGGTCAAACAATCTACTGGGCACCTGCTGGACTCCAGGGGCTCCCCTCTGTGCTGGAAGTGTGACCAGGAGGGCTCAAAAAGGGTCTGTCTGGTCAAATGTGAAATTCTTGGCTAGGGCGGCACCTGCGGCTCAAAGGAGTGGGGAGCTGGCCCCATATGCTGGAGGTGGTGTGTTCAAACGCAGCCCCAGTCAAAAACTGTTAAAAAAGAAAAAAATCCTTGGCTGTATCCCTGTCTGTTCACTGTCTAGATAGAGACATGGGGAGCCAGGAGACCAGAAAGCCTTTCTCCATCATCACAACTTTGAAAAGAAAGGGATATTCATAGCTCATAGAAGCTCATAACCTGGTGACCATGACTTTGAGGCCAGGGATATCCAAGGGGTGTGTTTGACAGAGGGTAGAGGAGGTTCTGAAGGATAAAAGTCTCAACATCTTGGTGGAAAACCAGAGAAGGAGGGTGAGAGCCTCTAGAATAAGAGAGAAGTTGGCTGGGGGTGTTTGGGCCAGGTGGTGACCTAAGTTTGTATGTCATTATCCCCTGTTATACC
>NW_003852530.1:3086721-3105430 GCF_000181295.1 Otolemur garnettii | reverse complement strand
TATCCCCTGTTATACTCCAGCACAGGTGCATGGGAGCCTGGACACAACCCAGGACCTAGAAAGGGTGGGAGCTCTGGGTACTCAAAGACCATCTGCTACAGGGGTCATGGACTTAGATGCCTTCAGGGGCAGGCAGGTGTAAAAATTGAGGCAGGGGTCATAACACAACCCTATGGGGAGTAGAGAGCACCGGCCCACCCGACAGTGTGACTGTGATTCAGTTCCGTACAGAACGAGGGTCCAGTGCAGCCAGATAATCTTGTTCTTTAAGAGAAACCTGGAAACTAGGGCTCTATGTACAAATTTTTAGAGATTGGCAAGTAATTCATATACTTTGAAAAATCTCGGTGGGCCAAACAGAACATATTCATGGAGTCTGAGATAGCGGTTGTGCTGCTAGGGTGTGAAATCTGGGATGCTGGAGAGGCAGACACTCCTTAGAGATCTAACTTTACTGGGCTAGGGGGAGGCGGTGACAGTCAGACTGAGGGCTCAGGTCTCCTGGGACCTGGGTGCTCCAGAATAGGAGACCTAAGGCAGACAGGCTTTAGGGGCCCGCAGTGTGGCTTTCTTCTCTGTTCTCTCTGGACAAGCTGCCTTTGGCTCTCTGGCCAGGGTGGGACGTGTGTAGGGGGCACATTTCAATGCCAGCTCCAGGCTCCCAAGAGTCATTAATGGTGGGAAGCCTCTCTGGGAGAGCAGGGATGGCTCGAGCCCAGGCCAGCTGCACCAGGAGAGGTAGTCTCAAAGCCCTTGCTGACTTCTGTGTAAACAGGCACGGGTTTGGGGCTCCCTCTTCATGGCGTGTTACCCACTTGGGGATCTTCTAATGGTCTTCCCTTCCCCAGGATGGGAGGCCCCTTGTGTGTTGTATAAAATGTAATAATGTCATTGGCTCCCCCTGGTTTCCTGTTGATTGACTTTTATAGCTGGCAAACATTATGCTGGATTGGTAAATTGCAATAAATTTAATCAAGAATTATTTTGTTCAGCCTACTAATGAGAAGTAATAGCGTATGTATCAATTAGACCTGTCAATTTGTGTGAAGAAATAGATTTACAAAGGGATAGTAAGCAAAAATATATATATATATATATATATGCATATATATATACACATACACGCACACATATATATCATTGGTATCAATTCACTTCATTATTTTTAATTTGCTATGAATATTGAGTGTTCCCAACATAAAATCATTCCTCAATTAAAATAAAACAGCTGCACTGCTCTCGGCCCCTCATCCCTTGTTTTTGCTTACAGATTAGCAGTTGTCATTGGTTTCAGTCTGTTGTCATCTCATTAATTTGCACCCATAAATGGGTAAAAGAGTATTCTCAACTGTCAGTGAAAAAACAACGTAGCAGAGCAAAATGGTTTTCTCATGTTTGGGGGAAACAGCAGAGTTCCTGCAGCAACAGAGGGGTGGAGGCTCTGGAGGCAGAGCTGTGGCAAAGCCAGGCCCTGCTTGGCTGCCCCGTGGGGACTCTGGATAACTCTCCAGGCCCAGCCTTTATCAGGGCCCTTTAATGTATGTCCTGTGACTAATTATTTGCAAAAAAGTGGCCATAAGCATCTCTCTCTCTCCAATGTCACTTTGCTATGCTTTTCACCAAGAGGTAGAATCTTGTTCTCCTTCTCAGGAGTCTCAGCTGGTCATGTGACCTGCTGTGGCCAATAGAATGCAGCTGAAGGACCGAGGGGCATTTCTGAGCCGGGTCCTCAAAGGGCCTTTTCTGCCTCTTCTCTGTTTCTCTTAGGACTCTGGGAACATCACATTGGCCAGAGAAGGCCAACTTTCTGGAGGACCTTAGACCACATAGAATGGGCCATGCTATTCCAGCCAAGCTGATCTCAGTGACCAGGCAGCTGGTGTCAGTGAGCCCCAGCATGGATCATGGACTTGCTCACAGATAGTGAGCTAAGTGATTGGTTGTCATCTACGCCATTATATTTTGGGGGGAAGTTTGTTATGCAGCATGAACTAACTGATACATAGCCAATATTTCAGAGCAGCCTGTGGCTCTTGGCCTGGTAAGATAGAAGACGGGCTTGGCGCTAGATGTCCAGAGTCTCTGGAAGAGAGAGATTTAGGACATGAATTCAATCTCTTGTGGCTACTATGTTCTCATAGCAGGACTTATGGTAGCCTGGGAGAATGTGTGTGCTTGCATACACTGCAAATAGTATTACTTGTGTCTGGGTAAAAGTATAGATGGATCTTTGCATGCATTAAGTATCCTCACGCATGCTAATATATAAAGTATCCCTTTCTGAAACTCAAAGGAAGAGTTAGGGGTATATAAAAGTGGTCTCCTCCTCCTCCCCTAGTCCTGCATGAGGCTTGTGGCCTGGGTACTAGTCAGATGGAAACAGGTCTTTGTGGCCTTGGAAAATCTCACCACATGTACCTATTGTGGTCACTTGGGGCTGCTATATCACATTACCATAGACTGAATAACTTAAACAACAGACATTTATTTCTCACTGTTCTGGAGGGTGGGAAGTCCAAGGGTAAGGTGCTGGCAGATCCTGTGGGTTATAGACAGCCCTGTCTTCTTGTGTCCTCACGAGAGTGGGATGTGAGAGATCCCATATCTTCTACTCTTTTTATAAGGGCACTAATCCCATCATGGGGGCCCTACTCTTAGGAAATAACCTAACCTTAATTGCTTCCCAAAGGCCATACTCCAAATACTTTGGGGATTAGGATTTCGACATCTGAATTAGAGGGGGAGACATACATTCAGTTCCTAGCAGTGAATTATGTCTCTCTCTCCTGGATTAACACCATGTTCATGAACAAATCATTCTGGTGCTACCCTTGGAACCTGACCAACTACAGAAGTGATGGGTCCAGACCTGCAGCCACCCTGACCTGACTGTGGCAAGAATTTATTCAGTTTATAAAATAATCCAGGATTCTCATCACAGCCAGGCAAGGGGAAAATCTGACCCTGGTGAGGGTCGTGGATCAGGTGCAGGGTGGCCCTGCTTGCAGCCAGGGTTGGAAGGTTTGTTGCAGACACCAAGCGCTCATGGAAGTGTGAAGGCCACTCACCCCAACCTGGATCACGCATTGGCCATTTTTCAGATGCTACCATGTACCAATGTCTGTGCTGAGCTCTTTACAAATATTGTCTAAATCACAGAAGAGCAGAAGAGCTAGCTATTACCAACATCATTTTGTAAAAGAATAGACTATGACCATCTGAAAGAGGTTAAATGATTTGTTATGTTTAAGATCACACAGCCACTGAGAGGGAATGTACAAAATTCGTGACTTTCAAATACTCTGTGGCAATCTGAGGTATAATAGTGATATATTACTCTTTAGTCATTAACACTTTAGTATAAATTAACATCTTTATACTCTAGGACTACTGGCTGAGAATAGGGTGCTAAAGGAAAGTTCTTGGAGATGGGAACACTCTGTCTGTGACTTTGGGGTGCACGTTAGTGGTCTGAACAGCTCCCTTCAAACCTAGATTAAGGGATAGCTCATCTAAACCACTGGGACCAAGCAGAGGGCAGAGGTGTTCCACTGGGATCCATGCTAAGTGTTGTATGACCAGGAAAGGTGAAAAGGAGTGCTGAGCAACCCAGACTACATCTGTTGTGCCACCCTTATCACCTTACCCTTCCCTGGTAAATTTTAGAAATTTCTTTTGCAAAGCTTCCCTGGCAAGGAGTCCTTGGGTCTCCTCTTGCTCATGTCCTCAGAGGCTCTCTCAAGACCGTCATGAGTGATCTATCCACTGCTGTCCTGCGGGTCACCTTCTGCAGTGTGAAAAGCAATGACCTAGTTTGGAGCTGTCCTTCCTTTGAGACTGCTTCCCACATCCATCAAGTCGGGGAGACTGATGTGATCGGCTTCATAGATGTCTTTGGTCTGGATAAACTGTTGGCCGGATGTCCTGCCATCAACCACTGTATCTCTGGAATGAAGGCAGCAGCTTTTTAACCACACGTGTGGCCACGCCGTCAATGGACAGGGATTCGTCGCTTCCCCTGGGGCACAGCCAGGCATATAATTGTCCACTTGGGCATCTGACTGTGTAATGGCCCTAGAATGTGGAAATACCCACTCACAGGTCTGGCAGTGGGGAAGCCACAACTGGTGCCTCTTTGAATCAGAGCCTGCCACACACAGAGGGCTGCTCAGTTCCCTCTTGAGTATATATACACAGTGATACCTGGGTGTGGACGGTATTGCCACACTGATTTGAAGCAAGAGACCGGTTACCAGCCCACACTATCTATAATGTTTTATGAATTAATGGCTTAATATATCCCGCAGTTATCACAATTGCATGAGATGTTAATTTGTAAAAAGTCAATATTTAAAATATGTCATAATTCCTAAACCTTGTTTTCCTCTTTCTTTGCTTTTTGGCTATATGTAAAGTCTACAAACTTTTGAGTATCTTGGTGAGGGCTCAGTTGAGTGGCCTAAGGTCTGGGACTCTATGTTGTCACCAGACACGGAAATAATGCTTTTCATTCAGCCAGGCTCTCTGGGCAGCTGCCTGGAGAAATGGGAGCGCAGAACAGGATGGTGCTTCAGGCTATAAAATGCTCTGTTTCGGGGTAGTGCTGTGGCTCCCCTTGTTGAGCTATTGGTTATCCGCCCCTCGGTCTGTCCTCATCTGCACACTGGGAGGTCGGAATGAGTGGATTCACGCAGAGTTCACAGCACAGGACGCAGACAAGCGACATGCCCGGTGGATGGTGATTATTCCCAGAAATCTGCCTTCCTAACTTGACCCAGCTGCATCCAGGTTCTTCCCGTTAGCTGCAAATGGTGAAGACTGGTGGTGAGACTGGGCTGTGGCAACAGAGCCTCCCTGCCCGACTTTGCCCCGCAGGCTGTGTTAGCCAGCGTCCTGGCGGTGGGGGTCTCCCTCTCTCTCCCACTTACCAGGAGCTGCTCCTTACTCAGCGTGTGGGATCAAATGAGATCATAGCCCATGTCGTCAGGATGCAGATTTTTTATTCTCTAGTTTATTTCCACATGTGAATATCAGATGCTGGCTGTGGCCATCGTGCTCTGGAGGGGGTGAAAGGTCGTATGTGAGTAAGAATTGATCGATACCTGAGCTAGTCACCCCCTGCCTTTCCTCGGGAGCCTGTCTCCCCTGGAGCGGGTGTCTGCTGCCCGCAGGGTCAGGAGGAAGATGGACACCGACAAGGGGACAGAAACGCATCTGTCTCTACCCGCTTCTAAGAAGGAGGGAAGCCGCTGGGGTCTAAATGAGCTCTCTCATGGTGGGGCCCGCAGCCTTTGCATGCGCTGCAAATGGGTTAGAAGCATTTTAGATACAGGGATGCAAACATTATATCAGGCTGAACGTACGTGATGTGGAGTGTCTGGATAAAACCTTACCGTGCAGCCACATAGATCCATCTGAGGACCGTGCGATATTTATCAGCTGCCTGATGTGTGTCTGCTTTCTCCCCGGCCCCCTGGGACATCCCATCCGGGGCTGGTAGCTCTCGGGCTGCAGTGGGAAGTGAGAAATGGAAATAGGGTGAGTTGAGACTTGGTACACAGCCAATCCTGGTAATTTAGGAACCCAAACTCTACTCTTCCTGGAGCTATTAGCTCTCGGTATTATGGAAGAAGCTTTTCTATCCCAGACAAATGAGAAATGAACACTCCCTCCTAATGGTGGGTAATAATTCAACATCACTCTCTGAAGATCTATGGGCCAGTCCCCTGCCAGTCTCTTTGTAAAAAATGGCTGACATGTGAATGTTTTACCCTCTTCCCCTCTTCCTCTAACACATGTTAATAAAAGTTCTATATAAAACAGAGCGATAAAAGGAGATTAATACTTTTATTTCTCACACGTGCCGAACTTCATATTTTCATCTTGAATCGCCCCGTGGAAGCGTCTCCACCACCTGAATTAATTAACCTCATCATGGTCGGCTCACCCATCCATCCACATTGTCATAGACAAGGCCTCTGCTTCCTAGATTAAACACACACACACACGCAAATACAGGGGCATTGACTACCTGGAAAATTAAAGAGGTTGGTGCCAGGATCGCCTCTTACCTGAAATTCTTTTTTCTACATTTACCCCCAGAGAAAATGACTTGCATTTCTCTGACAAACAAATCCTGATGGTCTGAGGCTGAGAGCCTGGCATTTAGCTCGGCAATACCTTATCTGAATTTGAAATTGTCTCTTTCTAAGAGGCAGAGAAATTAACAGAAATTATTTCTGGATCTATTAGCTGGGATGGAATGATTTTCGCGCGGGGGTCCGGCATTGAGAGCACGCTCACCGGGCTGCACGTCTTTACAGTATTGCCTCCATTTTGGACATTTTTAAGCCCTTACAGAAAAGACTTCTTCAAGGGGAGGAGTCGGGGGTCAGATCTGAGGGGTGAATTTCTACAGCTTAGAACTCCACTTGTCCACCTGTGATCGGCCTTGGGAAGGGATGTTGCCTACTATAGAGATCTGCCACTAGCTAGCCATGACCTTGGAAGGAAATACACAGTTAGTGGACCTCAGTGGAAACACAGTTTAATTCCCCAGGTGACTTCCAGAAGGGGTTAGTCCCAGAGGTGGCAGGCACTATGGCCACCAGGCTGTAGCACTGGGGCCAGCACCAGCTTTCAGAGGCGTTTCTCTAAGAGCACACCACCTACCTCCCAACAAACAGGGCATGGGGCAGTGAGAGCTGCTGGTCAGCTGTGGGCTTGTGTGACCAGCCTGAGCTGTGGATGGACCACGTCCCACTTTGCAGTATTAGAAAGACCAGCCCCATTTAAGAGCTCACTTTTACTGAGCATGTCCTCTGCGCTAGAAACTCTGTGGGTGGCTTACATGGGTGTTTACAACTCCCCTGAGGTTAGTTCCTTAGGAATTCCCATGTTTACACAAGAGGAACGCAGCTCAGAGTAGCTGAGCAACTCTCCCTGGGACTCACAGCAGTGATTAGTTATGGGAGAGGACTCAGTATAACTAGTCATGGAAGGGCCAGGCCATGGTGGGGACACATTCTGGCCAGTAGTCCCCCTGCCCCACCCCACCCTGAGCCAGGCTGGCCAGCATGTCTCAGCTAACTGGATGCACGGGAGGAGAGAAATCAGGCCAGCATCTAGACCACAGGTCTGTGTTTGTTTCTGTTCATGGGTACGTTAAAGTGAACCTCGTGCTGACTGGCGTGATCCTGCTTCATGTTCCAATGGTGGTGTCGTCCTTCACGCAAGTTCCTTGGCAAATGTGGCACAGACCTCTCGGAATGTGCTTGAGTCAAGTTACGTGAGTGTGTGTCCCTTTGTTCAGCCGAAGGCAGATGCTGAGGGTCAGGAGAAGGGGATTCTGCAGGACAGAAGGGCGCTGGGTCCTCTTCCCAGCTCTGTGCCCTGGGGCAGGAAGGTGGAGCTCAAGGAGCTGTTTCCAGGAGGAACGCTGAGGAACTCAAACAGCATGGTCCCTCCACTGGAACACAGCTGAGCAAGAGCCCCACAGACCCGGACAGGCCTTCTCCCCGCTGCACCCAGAGCCAGACACCACGGATCCCCCCTTGCGTGTGCTGTGAGCGGGCAGGGCAACCTCAAAGTGTGGGGACGTCTGGTGGACATGGGCAGTACTAGGGTGCCCTTCCAGATCTGACATGTCTGTGAGCCCCCAGAGATCCCACTGGGGGATGCTCTGAGACATCAGAGAGGGTGGCGGAGCACTAGAGTCCTGGGTGACCAGCTGGGCGGCAGTTCCAGCGAAGCTGCCCTTGTTTTAGTTCTCTTAGAAGCCACATTGCAGCCTTGGGGCAGGCAGACCTGGGCAATCGGCATTGTCCATGGGCTGCAAAAGACAAAGGTGGCCTTTGAAAGACAACGGGACATGAGACTCAGAGAGCGAAGAGTGCAGTATAGTGACCAGGGGAAGAGACTGCTGCCATGTGGCCTGGCTGGAATCCTCCCCTGGCCATTTTCTGATGACCTTGGCCAACTGTTTAAATTGTCTCTACCTCTGTTTTCTGGACATACAGCCAACACTTTGCCAGCAGGGGTGTTGCGGGAATGAAATGAGTTTACCTGGGCAAAGCTGCTAGAAGAATACACAGCAAACCACGGGTATGGCGCACAGCAGCCACAGTTATTATTACTTTTATTGCACAAAAGAAAATTATAATTGGAGAGGCTGAGGACAGCCTGCCAGGGCTCACACACACCTGCACATACTCCCACAGTCATAGAGAATGCTTCTCAGATCTAATTAAATAAATGTAACCTTAACTGGTTAAAAAAAAAAAAAAAACAAAGAAAATCGTGTCTGTGAGCTCCGCTAACTGTGTGGTCGCTCTGACCGAGTTTTGTCACCGTCAGAGACAGCCTTAAAATATCTGTAACGAAATCAGTAGAGATTGTACAGCAAATAATAGCTTTGTAAAATAATGACTTAATCTGAAAATATTTTAATAGCTGAAGAATCTTTATTGCTTTGTAAATTTGGTCCAAAGGGTAATTATTTTTGAGTTTTAATGGTCTAGTCAATTTGTTTGCCATTGGTTTATAAATATATAGCATTTCTGTTGTTTGGAAAGTTATTTTTGGTCCGATTTGTGTTGCCTTTTATGTACTTGGTTCGTGTAAGATTCTTCTTCCCAAATCATTGCGTCCTTATCTTTTCCATTGGTGGTGGCAGCTAAGGGGTTACAGAAAAGTGTAGCAGCGATTCAGAGGAATTTATTCGGACTCCATTCTGCCCATCACTCAACCTCTGGACTTAGAGCCCCATGAGAGAAAGTTAGTGAAAAGAAGTGGGGTGTGGACAGAGGGAAGGACTGTCCCAAATCCCTGGGAATTCTCTTTGTTGTGGCTTCCTGAGGCCACCATGGCAAACTGGGAAGAGCAGCCCTCTCTGTAAATATCTTGTCACTGCAATACCTGAGTTCAGCTCCACCATCACAATTAAGAATTTCTCAGCTCCATCCTCAAGTTGGTGCTGAAAGGTCCACAGGAAACTGGCTTAGTGAAAGGGGGTGAGGCTTTCTTCAGCACCTGCCCAAGTCACGGTATGAATTCCTAAGCTGGAAATAAAGTACATTTCCTTTGCTGGCAAGCAGCAATCCCTGGGCAGAGCCAACTGGCCCAGGGAGGGCAGGCACAGGGAGCAGGCAGGTGACAAGCCGGGAGTCCCTGCAACACCCTCAGGGCATGCATGGGCTTTGAGTTACACCACTGGAAATCTGAAGCCCAACGTCCCTCTCTTGTCTGACAACTCCTCTTGCTGGCAAGTGTGCCTCTAGGACACCTCTGGGTCCCTGAGGGCCTCTCCAAATCGCCTCCCTCCTGGTTTATCCTCCTCCTCCTCAATCTTTCTGTAAGCGTGTGCTGAAGGAGTCTTTGTCATATGGTGATGGATAGAGGCAGAGGGCGTGGGCAACAGCGCCCCGTTCTTCATAGCTCTTTCCCTTTCTTGGTGGCAAAGCGGCTGCGGGGTATTGAGAAGACATCGGACCCCACTCCCTGGGACGCCCGGGGCGTGTTTATCCCAGTGCCAATAAAGCCGGCGCGATTTATGGCTCTGCTTTTTAATTCATTCAATTCTCTGTTCATTGGGAGGTTAATGTTGTTGATCTATTTTCTCTTGAAACAAATAAAAACAATATGTGCTGACACTGGCTTGGACTTTTGACATGGACCAGGGAGGTCAGCATTTAATTTTATATTTATAGACTACACCGACAGTATTATCTGTATTAAAAACTGCTCACTCAATCCTTGTCATCTTACAGCTCGGGTCAGAGGCTCCCGTCTCAGGCCGGTGCTCCGTTCAGCTTCCTCCTCCTCCTCCTCCTGGTCCATGCCTCTTTCCACGTCCCCTCCCCACTTCTTCTTCCGTAGTTTGATGCCTTTTATTTGTTTGGTCTTTCTTTACTGTTCCTGCCCTACCTGTGACTGGCGTAGGCTCCCTCAGGCTCTCTCTCTCACTCTCTCTCATTCTCCCCGTATTTTTTCCAGCTTTTAGCCCCCTCTCCTTTCCTGATTCTGTCTCTTCTCTTTTAACCCTCTTCCCTCCCTGGAAGCTCTGTCTCCTATGCCAAAACGGAGAGCTTTAGCCGGGCATTGTGGCGGGAGCCTGTCATCCCAGCTCCTTGGGAGGCTGAGGCAAGAGAATCGCTTTAGCCCAAGAGTTTGAGGTTGCTGTGAGCTGTGACACCAGAGCACTGTACCCAGGGTGACATAGTAAAACTCTGTCTCAAAAAAAAAAAGAAAAAAAAAAAAGGCGAGACCCTTTGGGTTTACTCCTTCGCAGCACCCTTAGGCATTTCACTATGGAATTGGAGCTCTGGGTTCAGGGAAGGACAAGGGACAGGGCGTTAAGACCTAACAATTTTGAGTTTTGACAATGACAGGGACCACCTTTCTTTGAGACGGCCTTTGGGTCATTTCTAAGTTTAAACTTAAAACTTTCATTCTTAAAACCCTACCCAGCCCCCGGCAGGCAGTGGCCCTGACTGTGATGAGGCAGTTACAGTCACGGGAAACACCTCTTCCTTGGGCTTCTGTCTGCAGTGCCGTATCTGCAGGAGTCACCAGCAGTGATGGGCCACGTCGCCGAACGCCAGATCTAAAGGATGAAAACTGTTTGAAGAATGAAACAGAGGAGCAGCCAGAAAGCAGTGGAGAAAAGAGCCCTGCTGTCCATCCCCCAGTTCTCTGGTTGGAGCCCATCGAGGCCCAGTCTCTGCCTCTGTAACGTGAGAAGAGCACCAGTGGATGCAGGGCAGGGTGACGTTGGGGACAGCATGGTGCAGGGCAGGGTGACATTGGGGACAGCGTGCGGCCGACACGTCTGGTGTGCGTGGAAGGTACGCAGTGTGTGGGAGCATCGTTTCTGGTTATTTGGGGGAAAACACCATTTTATCTCAACAACTGTGTTCATAAAGTAGTTGTTAAAATAGCCTGTCTTTATGTAAAGATGGAAAGAATTCGTTAGAGCAGTTCGTTAGAGACGGAGCCATGTAGACCATGAGTCCATCTCCTCCTGGTGAGCTCCACCCCCGGCACTCTGAGGCCGTGGAGTTGAGACGTCCTTTTGGCAACTCTGTCAGCTACAGCCTGAGCACTCCATGGTGTGGGACAGAAGCGTCACCTCTGGAATGAGGTTTTCCCTGCTGGACTGGCCACCAGCAGTGTGGCTGGGGTCCCCACTGGTCAGCATCATTCTGCTTCTGTCTATGGACACCCCTCCCGTACTTCTGTGTCCTCACCTGTGAAATTGGGGTAATGAAGCTGCTCCATCTACAGATGACAGCAGGATTAATTAGATGCTATATTTAAAAGACTTTAGATCCTTGGAGGAAAGTGTGGTGTAACTGATATCTAAGAAGATAAAATATTTAAACCGTAGCCTCCAGGGGCCGTTAATCTTATTGTATTTTCAGCATTTTAGAAATTTTGTATGAAAACATTCTTTAAGAAAGCTTCTCTGGCCAGACAGCTGAAGAGGAAACACTTCCTCAGAGAGCACCATAGCTTGGGATCCTCCTCCAAGACTGGCCTTCCTCTCCGTGGCCACACACCTGCCAAGATGGCAGAAATGGATGGGAGCCCTGGATCCTCAGGCCCATCTCTCGGGAGAGTGTCGGAGGAGCAGTGGAGTGGCCTGCAGCGGGAGGCATGAGGAGAGAGACGTGGTTCAGAGCCGTGAGAACACCCAGGCAGGTCCTGGGCAGACAAAGAGATTTTCATCCAAGCAAGTATCGAAAGATAATTTTAATCAATGTTGTTTCTTCTTTCGCAAAGATTGTAGAAACACACCTGGGCAAAATTCAACTTCAACCAACTCTCTTGCATCAGATGATGAGACTTAGAGAGATTATTAAACAATTTTACCAAAGGCTTCTTGGGAGAATGGAGACCAGTCCCAGAGCCTCCTGTTTACAAAGAAGCCAATAAGCCTTGAATTTCACAGCCCCTATTTGCATAGACAGGGTTTTGTATTTCTCAGGTTCTATTCTTTCCCTTAAAAGTATATGAGCGTCAGGCCTCACCACCACACCTGGATCTAGCCTGCTCCCCCGCCTCCTGAGTGAGAACGATTTTCATGTGTCTATCCGTAGTGCTCTACTCAGATTTTTCTGGTTACATGTGACAGAAGCCCAGCTCGGTCTTGCCTGAGCAGGAGAGGGAAATTACCAATTCACGTAACTGGAAGGAATAAGGGTACAGATGGCTTCAGACGGCTCCAGCAATGCCATCAGAACCCCATCTCTCTCCATCTTTCAGCGCTACGGTCTCCCGTATTGCCTCCTTCTCCAGATGGTGGCTGATTGCCACCAGCAATTCCCAGCCTTCCCGTTTAGCAACCTCCCCAGAAAATAGTTGCTTCTTCCCCAGTTATTCCATCCAACTTCCCAGGGACAGACAGACCCTCATGGGCAATCCTGAGGGGTTCATCCCTGAACCAGGAAATTTGTCCAGGGGGACGAAATAGGCTGGTTGGTTATGTAGCATCTTCTCTCCAAGAGCTGGAAAGGAGAGCCAGTTCCATCCACATTATCTGGACTGAGAGGTGAGAAAGGCTGGTTTCCCCAGAAGGAATCAGTAGGGTGGGCTCCCTATGTTAAAAGATTCATAGCAAGCCTGGTGCAGCGGCTCACACCTGTAATCCCAGCACTCTGGGAGGCCAAGGCTGGAGGATCCTGTGAGTTCAGGAATTCAAGACCAGCCTGAGCAAGAGCAAGACCCTGCCTCTACTAAAAATGGAAAGACTAGCTGGTCGTCAGGGTAGGTGCCTGTAGTCCCAGCTCCTGAGTTTGAAGTTGCTGTGACCTATGACACCACAGCACTCTAGACAGGGGGACAGAGTGAGACTCTGCTGAAAACAAACAAAAGAAAAAAGATTTGTACAACATTCTTGTTTGCTTTCTTTCTCTTAGAGACCCCTCTGTTAGTATACCACCCAGGTCCTATTCCCTGCTCAGATGAACTAGCTGCCGTGGGCTGTGGTCTTCCTGGTTGGATGACCCAGGATCAGTCACTGCACCTTGTTCTGGACACCAGCATGGACCGAGATCTCTGGACCCTTCCTTTATCCCTCACCCCAGTCACTTAGCTTTGCTTAATTTCCTGGAATTTAGGCAGATTGCAGGCAAGCACTACAAATGATATGATATTAATTCGTCACACAAGAGAATGAAGACTCCACGTAGACATTACGTTTTTATAGAAAAATGAAGAAGATTCCATTCTTACACACTTGCATTCATGGAGAGAGATACGTCTCTCTCTGAGTGTTCTTGGCAGATGACACCACCCACCCACGGGAGCTTCTGATACTTGGAATATGGGGTAACTTGCCTCTTTCTTAAATCAGCACAGAAGGGGGATAAACTCATAAGCAGGAGCCCTCGGAGCCAAACCTCTGTCCTCCCCTCCCTTGAGCTGAGCTCCCGATTCTGACATTCCCAGCACCCTGGGAGAGAGTGGGTGACCAGGTTTCCAGACGCACTGGGCATATTCAATATAATTGCACCATCGGTTTCCTGAGTGTGACACATCTTGCCTGATTACACTGCATGTTCAAGGAAGTAAGAGTCAGATGGGGGAGGCTCCTGTCTGGTGACCTTTATTTTGGCAGAAAGCTAATAGACATTCCACTCTGCAGAGAAGACTCTCTCCCGGGGAATTTGCACGGTAATACAGATTTCGCCTCCATCATTGTGTTTAATTGAAAGGAGAGTTACATCAAATTTTTACCTAATGATTTGTACAACATTCTTACATAATTAAAGGAAAATGATGCAAGTCCATCTTCAGTCATCTGCTAATAGAGCCATTTCCCTCCCCCACCCCCTCGCCTGGCTTGTGGGTAATTGTCTGCTGGTATCCGAGCAGAAAGGGGACCTTGGAGAGGTCGGAGGCAGCAGTGGTGGTGGTGAGGTCCTGTGTGCCCTTTCTGCCTGGGGGAGGAGTGCAGGGCAGTCCCCCCAGGCTGGCCCTGAGCGGGTGGGACCCCCACCCGTGCAAATGTATCAGCACACAGGGGTGCTGAGCAGTGAAGAGACCCTGACCCCCTCCTGGACCTCCCCTCTGCCCACTGCGATCACTGCGTGTAGACGCTCCCCACACCACTCCTCGTGGGCCCAGACCAAGACCAAGGAGACCCAGACACTAGGAGGGTGGAGCCCCATGTCCAGGAATGGGAGAGGTTGCAAGAAAATTAAAGCCACCCAACCTACTTCCCACTCTCCAAGTCAGAGCTCAGTGCCCACCCCAGAAGACACAGCGTCTTGTCTGCCTGCCTCTGTGTCTTGGCGTTTTGCATTGGAGTCCCTGCAGACATGCGTCATCTCCAGTTTGCCATAGGGCTAGCCATTCACAACCCCCTCAAATGGCCTTCTCACACATGTGTTTCCAGAGTGGCCCCTGGAGTTCACAAGCCCTTATATGAACAGAATTTTGTCCTTCACACAAAGGAGACCAGCGAGAGGTCACAGAACCTGAAACCATTTTGAGTGTTAGTTATTGCTCTTCTTTTTTTCTTTTTATGAGAGAGTCTCACTCTGTTACCGTGGGTATGGTGCTGTGGCATCATAGCTCACAGCAACTTCAGGCTCGTGGGCTCAAGTGGTACTCCTGCCTCAGCCTCCCGAGTAGCTGGGACTACAGGTACCCACCACAATGCCTGGATAGTTTTTCTATTTTTAGTAGAGATGAAGTCTCACTATTGCTCAGGTTGGTCTTGGACTCCTGAGCTCAGGCAATCTACCTGCCTCAGCCTCCCAGAGTTCTTGTTCTTCATAAAAAAAAGAAGACAACCTTCACTTCTTTTTTGAACTGTTATAACTCTGAAACAGCATCTCTCCGTTCTTCTATTTCCTCCTCAAATCACCTCATTGCAAGTTAATTTCTCAAAGCTCAGCCCTCCTGTGCACTTCCCACCTGTGTCCAAAATGATAGGCTGCACTCCCTTCCGGGATGCACCATTGCTGATGGGGTAAGGACCACATCCTTCCAGGATGCACCATTGCCGATGAGATAAGGACCACATCCTTCCGGAATGCACCATTGCCGGGGTAAGGACGAGATCCTCCCAGGATGCACCATTGCCGATGGAGTAAGGACCAGATCCTTCCGGGATTCACCGTTGCCGATGGGGTAGGGAACACATCCTTCCAGGATGCACCATTGCCGCTGGGGCAGGGAACACATCCTTCCGGGATGCACCATTGCGGATGGGGTAAGGACCACATCCTTCCGGGATGCACCATTGCCGATGGGGTAAGGACCACATCCTTCTGGGATGCACCATTGCCGATGGGGTAAGGCCCAGATCCTTCATGCCTGGTCTCAACACACCTTTCCAACCTTAACTCCCACCCTCCTTACCAGGACTCCAGCCCCTCTGGCTCCTGTGTCTGTTGGGGGTGCAGATAGCACCTGATACCTAATGGGCTCAGATGAGACACCCCAGCATGTTTACATCCTCCTGAGTGCATGACCAGCCACCATCTGCCTCTCTCTGACCCATGCCAGGGTCTGCAGGACCTCTGACAGACCCTCTCAAGTGCAGCTGCCACCTCCAACCAGCAGACCTCTCTGATCACAACGCCTGCTGTACCAGGAGGCGCTAAGGCTCGCCCTGGCATTTCTTCCCCAACTGCTGAGGCTCCTGCCACCCTCCAAGGTAGGAGCGTCCTGAGCTCCAATTGCACATGATTCTCACCTGGAGAGCTTAGCAATGCCAGTGGCCAGACCACACACTGGAAGATTGTAGCGGAATTCCTGGAATGGGGGTGAGATGCAGACATCATCACATCAGGAGTTTTAAACTCTCCAGGTAAGCGCCATGTGCAGCCGAGATTGTGATGTGCTGCTCCAAGTTTGTGGTTCTCATGCTTGGAACACTCACAAAAGACTTTAAAACATGGGAAAGTCCTGTCTCACTGCACTCTGATAAAATTCAGATCTGCCAGTGTAGTGGCTGGCCATGAGCATTCGTAGAAAGCTCCCCTGGTGAGTCTAACTGCTGATCTACCTCAGTGTTTAGGGGATGCTTTGACGCAGGACTCCAGAAGCCCCATTGTAGAAGAAAGTGACCTATATGTACTGGCACGTAGGCTGCATAGTTCAAGGGTAGGGTTAGGGTCCCAAGACGCGACACACCACCCTCCAGGACAGAAGCCAAAGGCCAGCCCCTCCATGGCTAATCACACTGGTGCTATGGTGTTAGTTTGCAGAGACCCCGAGTCCCACCTGGACTTTCGGCAGCTGTGAGGTGGGGCGGTCCCTCCCTCCACGTGCCAGTGTGCCTACAGCCAGCCACTGGTGCTGCTCTTGGCCTTTTTTGTGTGCAGGCTTCTGCCACTCTTTCTGTCTCTGCCAGGGCATCCTCATCTGTGCTCTATGGGGGATCTCAGAGGAGGGTATCAGGGCCGGCGAGGGAAGATGGGTCAACTCCTCCCTGGAATACAACTAGAAATGCCCCTGCCCCTTCCCTCCCCGGCTGGATGGCGTTGCAGTTCCCACACTCACTCAACCATTTCACATTTTGGGTTAACTTTCGTCGTTTTGTGCTCTCCAGGGTGAGGGGCGTGCACCGAGGAAGCCAGGGCGCTTTCTCACAACCCCGGGGACCTGGGGTCTGTCTGTCAGCAGCAGATACCGGTCCGGGTCCCCGTGATGTGTCCCGCGCTTTCTCAACAAGCATTTTATAGTTCTCAAACTTCAATAACTTTAGTTACAGGTGAGATAAAAACAATCTTCCTGGTAATGAGCAGAGAATTTCCTTCTCGCAGATGATATTAGGCTCGGATTGTGTTTTCCAAAGTACACAATTTGCCCTCTCTCTTGCATGGGGCCGTCCACCCTCCCAACCCCCCCGCAGGATCTAAATGATAGTGTTTCCAACCATGTAACGCAGTTACCCTCAAATTGAGTAGATTTGCTTTTAAATGCCACTTAGATATTGTTTCTATCCTACCAATAACCCAAGTTATTAAAATTTAACAATAAAACAGTCTTTATGAAGACCGGTGGTATTGCCACATAGCAGAGAAGCGACTTCAGCAAGGCCTCTCCTGCGGCCAGGGCGCCGGGGACCATACACTCGGGTTTAGGGGCGACTCCAGCAGGGTCCCTTCAATGCCCAGTTTCTTGACTGACACTTTGTCACTTCCACAGACTGGCAGAAACTGGAAAAACCATCATTTTTCCTACAAGTAGTTACAAAGGAGATGGGATTACCTTTCTGGGTTACATCTGGGACAACTCCATATCCCAGGGACCCTGTTAATTACTGGGCTGTAACACAAATGGCTACCTGGTTTTACCCTTTGTTCCTGGAGAAATCTAGGAACACAGATTTGTAGGCTGAACGTTCAGACAGCCTAGCTTCTTCCGGCGATGTTGATGCTTTGGAGACCCGTGTGCTGGGGCATGATTTTTTTCTTATCTGGTGCTTGACAGCACTGTGCCCAAAGAGAGGTGTTCCTGCCCATGGCCAAACGCGTGTTGCCCGTGAGGCAACGAAGTCTCCTGCTTGTGGCCATTGGTGTGTGTGTGATTAAGCTCATGGGCAGGTAGGAACCAGGCCTGTGGGAAAGACACGGAAATATAGATTTCATCTCAGAGTGGAAGAACTGCTCTCAAAGAGAAGCAGGTGAGGCTTAGGCAGTTCCGTTATGTCGCACAGTTCATGCCCGGTTCACCGTATGATTCCTACCAGAAGGGTGCTGGCTTTGGGGCCTGTGCTGCTGTGTCCAGGGGTGGTTTGGGTGGTGGGTTTGTGGGGCAGGGCAGGGAATGTGATTATCCTGAAGGGAGTCCCCTGCTCATTATACCAGAAGGAGAGATTTAGGGACAAGCCATGGGGATATGGCTGATGGGAAAAGGGAGAAATTTCTCACATTTTTGAGCTCACATGCACATGGGCCTGTGTCCTGCCCAGGAGCAGGGCACCATGGAATGCTATTGGGGTACAGGCAGGGCCCCTCACTGGTGGGCTTGAGCTTGGATTTCCTGCCAGTCTGGGAGAGGCCTGGGTCTTAGGTCTGTGTCGGACCCTCGAGCTTCACATCCTAGTGGCCGATAGAGAGCCGAGTCTCTGCTGCCCCTCAAGGTCCCTGAAGTATGTGAAATGCTTTAAGGAAGGAGTTAAACTCAGAGAAGCAAAGAGAAGGGAGACAGCTCAGAAGTGAGGATTCGACAGATCTGTTGGAGTTGGGGTGAGTGAAAGGAGCCACTGAGGGGAAAGTGCGTTGGGGAAGCTGCAAGTTGGAATGAGCAGGGCGCGGGCCGCGGGGTGCTGAGAATGGGGGCCTTCAGGGGCCAGAGGGCCGTGGGGTACTGAGAATGGGGGCCTGCTGGGGCCAGTGGGCTGTGGGGTGCTGAGAATGGGGGCCTGCAGGGGCCAGCGGGCTGCGGGGTGCTGAGAATGGGGGCCTGCTGGGGCCAGCGGGCTGCGGGGTGCTGAGAATGGGGGCCTGCTGGGGCCAGCGGGCTGCGGGGTGCTGAGAATGGGGGCCTGCAGGGGCCAGCGGGCTGCGGGGTGCTGAGAATGGGGGCCTGCAGGGGCCAGCGGGCTGCGGGGTGCTGAGAATGGGGGCCTGCAGGGGCCAGAGGGCTGCGGGGTGCTGAGAATGGGGGCCTGCAGGGGCCAGAGGGCTGCGGGGTGCTGAGAATGGGGGCCTACAGGGGCCAGAGGGCTGCGGGGTGCTGAGAATGGGGG
>NW_003852530.1:3082402-3086540 GCF_000181295.1 Otolemur garnettii | reverse complement strand
GGGGCCAGAGGGCTGCGGGGTGCTGAGAATGGGGGCCTGCTGGGGGCCAGCTTGGGGGAGGGCCTCCCAGCCTTCACCACCCATTTGCTGGGGCCCACACCTGACACTTCCCCAGGGGAACAACAGTGAGGACACTGCTTACCTCCCAGGGGAACCTGGGCTGCTGTGTGACACTGGTGACAGGGGCCTCCCTGTTCTCATGCTGGAGTCTCAGGTCCCCAGGTCTGAGGGCGGGTCAGACATCCATCAGTCCTTCTGTTCATGGAGAGGCCTACCAGGAAACATAAGTACCTGGTGGCACCCCATACACTGGACTGGCCCCTCAAAACCGTCACCCCGCTCTTTACTGTAAACAGGGACAGGCAGGAAAGGTCATTAGGGATGGCCAGCAACACTACGGGCAAAAGCCAAGGAAAGCCACAGCCTAGGTCCTGTGTGGATGCTAAGTACAGCTCCCTGCCCAGCAGTGGCAGAAAGGTGACAGGCGGTCAGTGGCCCTGGAGGCTTTGGGGTCAAGAGTTCAGAGCCCAGGTTCACTGACAGGTCCCATGACATTGTGGAGGCAACAAATTCCCCACACAGTCTCTTTGAGTCTCTTGGCTGAAGACCCAGGGGAGGCCAGCAGGACGTCTCAGGGTAGGTGGGGAGCAGAGACCCTGGGTATGAGCAGGACTCCTGCTGGTGAAGCAGAGAGGGGCTCCGAGCCAGATTTCCCCATGTGTAAATACAAATGTGACCTTATCTCTATTAGAGCAGCAACCCACTGCACCTAGTTTCTGGAATTTGGGGAAAGCTATTCGACTAAGATGCCCAGCAGAATGGTGACAATAACAGCTAGTGGCTTATTCGGCACAGCAATGGGTGTGTGTCCTAAGTCTGCAGCTTCCGACGGAAATAAATTCCACTCTCGGGCAACGAGCCCCTGTTCATGGTCGGCACTTAGTACATGCTGGTGAGGACAGGGCCTCAGTGAGGTTGATTCAGCTTCTCCAGCTGACAAGGCACAGCCACTCGGATCCCCCTGGTGTGACCTGGGCACAGAACCACACAGCTGTGATTCTCCTGGACGAGCAGGTTCACTGCTGTGGTGAATGGTAGCTTATCTTACACAGGCTGGGCAGGGATGTTCCCATTCAAGCCAAGCTCGCTGGTCATCTGAGGGTTGGGGTTGTGCAATGGTGAATTAAGAGAGAGTTGTGATCCGAAGGAAGGCCCCACTTGAACTCGCCGCTGGCTGGGGCTTAGCACACTTGTGTTTAGACCTCTCAATGGCACGGCCTCGCCTGGCGTCCTGCGGCATAATAAATTGGAGCCTTCACATTAACCGGTCAGCCTTCAGTGATAACCAAAGTGCAGCCTGCCGGTGGGGCCCTGATCAATACGACTTTCTATTTATGGGATTGTTACAAATGGAAGTTTTATTTAAATGAGACAATGCTGAGGAGCTCACAGAGGATCGATGGGATAAAATACAGTAAGAGCGTTTAATTTGGGTTTGATATGTGGCTCACATGCGCACACGTGCACAGACTTACACACGCGTTCACACCCACCCACCCTGATTCCCCTGAGATACAAATGCAATGTGGGTGGAAGGTCAGCGCCCCCGTGAGCACCCCAAAAATAATCAAGCTGTGGCCAGATGCACGGCAGAGGCAGGACACGGCAAAGTAAAATGCAAATTAAAATCCAAAGTTGAGCTGGGTGGGGTGGCTCACGCCTGTAACCAATCCTAGCACTTGGGAGGCCAAGGTGGGTGGATTGCCTGAGCCAGAGTGAGACCCCATCTGTAAATAGTAGCCAGGTGTTGTGGGGGGCACCTGTAATCCCACTACTCAGGGGATGAGGCAAAAGGATCACTTGAGCCCAAGAGGTTGAGGTTGCTGTGAGCTGTGACGCCTGAGCCCAAGACTTTGAGGTTGCTGTGAGCTATGACACCACAGCACTCTACCTAGGGTGACAGAGTGAGACTGTCTCAAAATAAATAAATAAAATAAAATGGAAACTAAAGAGAAGGTAGAAGAAAGCACAGGGGAAGGTTGGGTGGGGGCTAAAGGTGCTGGGCATTAGTCCCCCTCCCTGAAGCCCCTCTCATGTCTGGAATTCCAACTCTCTGTCTAGAAATGAGATGCTACTGTGAGGTACCAACTGCAAAAAGAGAAATCAGCTCCCCCTGCCTTGTCTATCTATTCTATTCTTATTCCCCAGATAGCCAGGGTTTGAGGTTTTGGACAGGGGAAGACTGGGTTGGAAACACCAGCCCCATCAGGACTGTGAAACCTTGAGCCAGAGGAGTGGGGAGGGGACACGGAATGATCCAGGCATGAGGCCTCTTCATTCAGGCTTCTTCACCACCAGTGCAGCAGTGTGCCGGGCTCACTCACCTTCCTCTGGGCTCTGGCTTATCATCTGGAGATGGAGACAGTGATGCCACCACGTGCCGAGCAGACATGAGCATGAAAGGCAGGTCCCCCTCGCTGAGCACCTCACCGTGGCTCGGGAAAGGGGTGGGCTCCTGGCCCCGGGTCTGGGCTGTGCTCCTGGAAATAGTTAACAAGGGGCGCCCGGCTGACAAGAAAGCTCAAGTGGTCAGGCTGCTGGAGTCTAACCCCGGCACCACCTGCATCAGTCTGGCACCAACCTCCATAACTGTGTGAGCTGGAAAAGTGACACCATCCAGGCACGCAGAGAGAGGCTGACCCAGACTCCAAGGGATAAGCTACATTTTCAGTGGTCGCTGGATGAAAGGAAAGACGCTGGCAGAGGCCTCTGTCCCACATTGCCCTGACAGGGTGTGGCTGTCCCCAGTCCAGGCTGGAGAGAGGTTCGTGCACTGCAACCAGGTGTGGACTGCTCCTTCCTCAAAGGCAGCGTCCTGGGATATTTATCAGGGCAGAGAAACAAGCTGTTTGGATTCCTCTTCGGGGTGAATCCATTTGCTACAGTGTCGGGAAATGAAGTTTATCTTTGTAATAGCACGGAGGGACTTCATCTTGCATATTAGAAGTTCACCAGGTATTAGGTAATTGAGATCATAAATTCTCTTCAAAGTGACCCATCATCTCAGTATTTATTTTTTTTCCTCTGAAAAGATGAGAGGCATAAAAAGTTAGCTTTGTAGTTTTATATCTGTCAGCGTGTCACATAAATCTCTCAGTAACTACTGATCTTATCATCATAAAACCTCCATTTGTATGGTCAGACATGTCACGTTGGCCGGTTACACAAAGAGTTGAGTGCGCCCGACACCCACCCCCATTCAGAGCCACAGAGAGGTCTGGAGGGGACAGAGGGGGAATGAGGACCCCCGGCAGAGAGTGAGCACAGAGGCCATGATCCCCACACATGGGGGTGCCCCGCAGTGTCCACAGAGTGAAGCCCTTTGAGTGTGGCGGACACCTGGCTGCCTCACGAAGGGCACCATTAGGGAACGGCCTGGCAAACATAACTGGGTCTTTCTTTTCATGATGGTGGCAGCAAATCAGGATTTTAGTGCATTTATAGGTTGGCTCTGTTGGCAGGTCAGCTTGGAAAGACAACACTAATTTTGAGACAAGTATCTACTGACAGCTGCTGGTGCCACTCCCCGTGTGGCTCAGGGGACGCAGAGGCAAAGGCGGTGCCACTCCTCTGTCTAGCCCAGGGGACAGCTCCATGGGACAGGAGGAGGCATCTCCAGGGTGCAGGGGACTCTCGTGGGGGCAGCGATCAACGAAGACAGTCATGCCCTGGAGCACAGATTTGGTTTGGGGACCCAAGGAAAGCTGGGCATTCAGATCTATCGAATGTGACCATTTTTCCAATTATAGCTTACTGAGCGCCAGCTATACATGAGTCTCTGTGCCAGGGCCAGGGATGTGGTAAGATCTGAGCCCCCCAGACTCGGGACATCCCATCACCTAATGGGTAGGTGAGAGCAGGGTGTTAGGGTGAGTTAACTCTCACACAAATCACAGCCTCCACCACGCAGGGAGTCCTGAGGTCTCTGGGGTGTGAGGTGGTGATGCTTGGGAAGGCACTCGGCACAGTGTGGAGTGGGTCCCTTCAGCCCCCAGGGAGGGCACTGGGCACAGTGTGGAGTGGGTCCCGTCAACCCCCAGGAAGGGCACTCGGCACAGTGTGGAGTGGGTCCCGTCAG
>NW_003852530.1:3068695-3081901 GCF_000181295.1 Otolemur garnettii | reverse complement strand
CCCCAGGGAGGGCACTGGGCACAGTGTGGAGTGGGTCCCTTCAGCCCTCAGGGAGGGCACTCGGCACAGTGTGGAGTGGGTCCCTTCAGCCCCCAGGGAGGCCTGAGCTCCTTCATGCTTCCCAGCCCTTCCCAGGAGAAGCCCAGGTGTCAGGCCGACTCTGGTCAGTCCGCCACGGCCTGATAACAGAGAGGTGTAGAAAGCAGTGACAGGCCAAGAACCGGAGGGGGTACAAAGCTGAGCCCCCGCCACCCACATCTCAGTGCAGGGGAGACACTGGCCTCAGCGTCCATTTGCAAACACAAGCTTCTTTCAAGGTATCCTTTGCCAACATGGTCTCGGTAGTGGCTCCAAACCCCCAAGGAACAGTAGCCAGTGATACTGAGTCAGGACACGGCCTCCCCCAGGACCCCGGGCCCACTGAGGATGGGGTGGGGCCAGGAAGAGGTTAGGTGAGGAGCAGAGTGACCAGGTCATTTTATCCTGTGACCCGCTTTCAAAGCCATCCTTTTGTGGCTCTTTATTTAAGGTAAATATTCTTGTCTTTTAACTCCAGCCTAGAGAAATATTACTAACCAGCAGCTGCCATGGATTCCAGCCCTTACGACAAGTCACAAACTGGGTGCAGAGGGCCTCGTTAAGCCCCCAACTATTCCCTGAGTCCACCTCCTCAGCCCCCGTTTACAGGCGGGGATGCTGAGTGGGGAAGCTTTTGGCAGACCCGGTTTCACCCCAGAACTGCCTGACCTGTGTCCCTGGTGTGTAGTGCGGTGGTCACTGCCACCCATAGCTCTTGGCTCGCTCCCTGTTGGCCTTGACTCAGTTGAGCTTTTAGGGTGGCCCAAACCTGAGAAGCCAGGATGGGAATGTCCAGGTTTCAGGGGAGAATTCCTTTTGACAAAACAACTTTCACTCTCTCGCCAGACAACATTCTTGGCTTTTTGAGCTCAGAGCACACTGCTGCACCTGAAACTGTCCCCTCCATGAGCACGTAGCTTGCACTGTACACCTCCGAGACACTTCCTCTGATGCTCCCGGTTCTCCCGACACCTTCTTCCACTGGCCAGATGCAGCGTCTTGCTGGACGTGTGACCAGTCACCTGCAGGAGCCTGTTCTGCCCAGGAGACTGTGTTGTTTGCCCATAGACATCCTTTGAACGTGACCTGGGCTGTCCTAGCTGAGGGTGAGAAATTTGTTGAGGGGACACCTCTGGATAGGCCAGAGCTTTCAGACCAGGTGTAGGATTCAACTCTGGGAAGCTCGGGCCACTGGGTACAGGTCAGACACCCACAAGGCCCCAAAGAGCCAACCAGCGGCAGGGGAGTAAGAAGCCCGGAGCCAGCTGAGACTCCCTGCTCCTGTGGCCAAATGTGTCCCCATCACCCACAGGTAACAGAAAATAGAGAAGCAAAGTCTCTTGAGAAAATCAGGACCTCTCAGAGCAGTAAGAGGCAAAGATCCAATTCTTAGAGGGAACCGATGGAGAATTCCCAAAGGCCCTCCTCAAATCCACAGCCCGCCCCTCTACCTGAAGCCTGTTGGCTCGTCTTACAGACAGGAGGAAATTGCACAGTGATTCTCGTCTAAGAAGACCCTTCAGAAGCAGTGAAGGGACTCTGGGAAGAGGAGTGTGGATCACCACTTGACTTGGTTGTTTTCTGAGTGATACGCAGCATTTGAATTCTCAAGCTAATATTTGATTAACACCCAGGAAACTGAGATCTTTTCATTAAAAGCAAGAGCAATTCTAAAAAGAAAAAAAAAATAGGTCAATGGGCCTTTTCTGGAAGGTGGTTCCAGCAAAGCCAAAGGCTGGCCTTGGAATTTCCAGGTTTCCTGGTGTTAATAGAATTTAGATCACATGGAGAATTTAGATCACAGGAACAGAAAGCTCTGTCCTTTTTCAACTGACCCAATTTGAGAAGTAAAAATTGATCAGCAGACCAGCTGGGCATGCAGACACAGACCACAGCATTTGCATGGGCTGTTAGGAGTGTTATTCACAGCTTCTGGCAGAGGAGCCCGGCACTCCTCTGCATCCAAAATGGCATGCCTGTGATGGAGAACACCCCCACCGCCTCCATCACCTGCGCACGGGCCAGAGAGACTGGTCACGACCCCTGGGTCAGAAGGAAGCCAGGTGGGAAAGTGAGCCAGGGTTGAGGGGGTGTTAGTGGCACCTGTCAGCTCCTCTGCCGAGCAGCACTGCAGGGGGACCTGTGGGGGAGGAGGGGACGTGGGAAGAGGAATTCCAGAGCCTCTCCACTGTATACATTTTCTGAGTTTCCTCCTTCACTTGCCAATGGACTAGAAAAAGAAAATGAGTATTACTAAGATTTTTTTTTAAATTAAGGCATCATTTACATACCATAAATGCACAGTTCTTAAGTACACAGTTTGATGGATTTTGACAAACGTATACAGCCGTGTAACCGCCAGCCCGCTCAAGATCGGCGACAATTTCCATGACCACAGAATGCTCCCTCATGCCTCTTTCCAGGGAATCCCTTCCAGAGGCAACAGTGGTCAGTTCTGATCCCCCAAATGCGTTAAATCATGTGGTGTGGACACTTCTGAAGCCGGCTCACACCGCTCAGCCCATTGTTTTGAGATTCACTTGCCGTGTTACACGAGTCGGTAGATTATCTCCTATTAAGGAGGAATAGACCGTTGTACAGTTTGACCACAGCTTGTTTAGCCATTCAAATTTTGATGGACGTGAACAAAGAAACCTTAAGAGACTCAAGGGAGGAAAAAATGCATTTTGACTCAGAATTAATAAATCTGCTCTGTGGATGTTTGCGGGATGTCAGCGCTCGGCTGAACTCTGGGTCTGGTCTCGGGCTACGTGGATTCTAGTGGGAGATGCAGATTGTGGACAAGTAAACAGATAGACGGCCAAGATAATTCTAGATTGCAGTGAAGTTCTCTGAAGGCAATAACTCTCATGAAAGGAAAACAAAGATGACAGTTTGAGGACAGACACTTTGGTAGAGTCTGTTTTGTAATTAAAATTGCTATTAAGATCATTCGTCTGATGAAATAATCTTTTGCATCAATTTGTGCTTTTCTGCCTTAAAAATAGTCACGAGCCAGCAAGTCAGGGGTGAAGTGTGAAATCCAAATCTCATCCTGGCCCTTTCTTCTTCGCCTGTTTTTCTTAAGTCTGTTTCTCCTTGTGTTCCAGCTCTTTGTATTATGGATATATTTGTGGTTGCTCAGTGGAGATTTCTTAAAAATAAGAATCCTGTTTCTAAGAAATAAAAACCAAGAAACATGTGCTGTGGGATTTAAATTATTTCTTTCTAAAACCACCACCACCACCCCTCTCTTTCTCTCTCTCTATTCAAGATTCTAGGTCCAAGTATTTTCAAAGGAGGCGATTTCCCCCCTTTTAACCACAGGGCTTTCTCTCCTGAGTTTCCCAGGCTGCATTGTTAAGAAGGAGGCACGGGGAAATACTTTAGCATTGTATAATAAAGTAGTTCATGGCACAATTAAAATGATGTAGTAGAGCAGTAACATGATATGCTGAATTTAAATAACTAAAGCTGATTAAGAAGGACATCAGAATTAAGAGCTTGATGGAATTGACATAACAAATCCAAGATGGCCTCTCCACGTTGCGGCTGAGAGATGGTGCCAACCGTTGATATTTTCCAGGCAAATTTGTTGATAGATAAAACATTTTTATAGACTTTCCATTATTCCTTGTAGCCATCAGCTTTTAATTTTCTCTTTCTAGTTAATATACTTGTGTATAATTTAAACAGAAAACTGTTCTGTTTCATCATAAAAGATTTGCCTGTTACTTTGGGTACGTAAATCAAGAGGACAGCCCAACATTCTTGAACTTGTTTTCTAAGGCATTTGTTGACAACAACAGAAAAGCAGATCACAGACGCCGCCAATAAGCGTGGACATCAATTATTTTTTAATTGTATAGGAGTACAGTACACTAATTAAAACTAGTATATCTTGCAATGCCAAAGGCAAAATTAATTATTAATTTTTATTAATATTCAGAAGTAGCACAAGGAATGCATTAATAAAGATTTGGTGGTTGTGACCGAGATCTTGTTCAGCTTTATATTTTAGGGGATAGAAAGGAAAAAAAAAAAACAAGGAAGAGGCAGCAGCAGCAGAAGAAGGAGGTTTGCTGGCTCGATCTGAATAACGAAGGGGTGATCCTTATTGAAATGGAACGTGCTCTCTCCAGAGCCGGTGTTTAGTGACAGAAGATGAGGTGTGGAGGGAGATTATGTGAAAACCCCAAAAGCTTGTCTATAACGGTTTGGGTTGACAACTCTACGTTCACCTGTAAAATTGTTATTGTTACCTTAGATACTTTTGGTTATTAAATTGGATATTTTAGTTAAGCCATCCTGAGTTGACATTTAATAATTCATTTAGGAGCCGTGCACAGAATATTATCCAGCTCACCAAATCCAAGATGAACGGAATTAGTTTCGTGCACTAAAAAGACTGTGACAGGACTTCCTCCTCCTCTCCCGGCTCTCCCCTCCTCCTGTTTTCCACTTCTCCTCCTCTTCCCCCTCTCTCTCGCCCTCCTGTCCTGTTCTCTTCCCTTCCCCCTCTCCCTTTCTCCTTCCTCCTCTCACAGCCAGAAGCCCATCTCTCGAGCTGTCTTGCTATACGACGGCTAGTGAATCTGCATCTCCTTTTGTGCAACCCATGGCCTCTCCATTTAAGCAGCCTCTGATTAGCAATCTTTCATGTCCACTTCCTTTTCAAGGAATTTTGCCTTCCTAAAGTCTGTCCCAATAAAAGAATCCATCAACGAAACCAAAAATCCTGACCTGGCAATGGTGGGAAGGCTGCCTGTGGATGGTCAGGCTGTACAGCCACGAGCTCCGATGCCTCCTGACGGGTCCACCCGCCCTGGTGGGCAGAGTCAGGGGACCCACAGGCACCTCCGCCCACTGCGTGGGGAATGCTATGCCTCACATGGCTCATCCTGTGTGTTCTCAGATCTTCAAGGGTGAAAAGGAGAGGCATAGAGCGTTCACAGCTACCATGAAGCCACAGGCAGTTGCAGGCAAAACTGTATGCTACAGCATATGCGTGGAGCACGCCTTCCCTTCACACCTCGGGGTGCAGCAGGACTCCCCGGCAAGCGCAAGCTGTCGCCGCTCCCTCGGGAAGGCAGCTCCCTGGAGAAGGCTTCTTCTACCTGACGGTCCACCTTCAACCATGCGCTCCCGGGGAACCGCAGCAGGCCAGTCTGGGAAGGCGTGTGCCCCCCGGATAGCTTGGAACATTTCCTCTGAGACACAGGGGGGAAAGTAGATTTGGCTGCACACTGGCCACCCCTGTCGGGACCTGCATACCTCAGCATAGAGGAGGCTGTACATTCAGAGTCAGCCTAGAATCCCCCCAAAATACCTATGCATGTCAGTTAACTCCATTCCACCGGGGTCCAATGGGAGGTGAAGCAGGGTGGCTTTGTCATACCATGATGGGTCATGTACCAGCTGCCTACAGGGGACCCCCATGGTACCTGGGCCCTGCTTCCTAGGACTCTAAAAGCTTTTCAGCCCATATCAAGAAAGGTATTATCTTGCCTTTCTATTTTTGTCCTTCTAAAAGCCTGTAGGTGAATATCGCACTGAATGCCAGCTATTAATGTGACATTGTGACGAGTTGGAAAATAAAAGGGCATTTCATTCATTCGTTCAAACCAGAAATGCTTACTGAGGATCTACACTGTTCCAGGAGCTTTGGTAGGCCCCATTCAAAATGAATAAAAGAAGCAAACTGTATTAGTTAGCTATCGCTGCTTAACAGATAGCGCCCAAACTCAGAGACTTGACAGCAGCCGTGCTCGGCCGGCTGTGTGACTGTGAGCTGGCTGGCTGGGTGGAATTCCCTTGTCCAGGCAGCCTGCCTCAAGCTGGGATTATCAGGGTGGCACACATGGCTCTGGGCACTGGTCTCCCATGCTTCTCAGACCAGAGATCTGGTTCGGGGTCATGTTTTCGTGGTGATGTCAGAAGCCCAAGAGAATTATGTCAAAACTGGCAAGCTGTCATCTCCAGCCACATGCCATTGGCTAACAGCAAATCATGCAGCCAACCTCAGAGCCAAGAGTCAGAGAAATAGTCACCATACACAGGGACTAACAGGACAGTATGGATGCAGGACCGTCCACAGGTGAGTCTGCTGTGGGCAGCCAGCGTTTCTGACTCTCTCCATGTTCCTGATAGAGAACAATGTGGTTATAAACAGAAATTTATTTCTCATGCTTCTGGATACTGAGAAGCCCCAGGTGCGGCAGGCCTGCCGTCTGCTAAGGGTCTGCTTTCTGTTCAGTGACGGCACCTTCTCTCTGCGTCCCCACGTGTGGAAAGGGGAAGGGGAAAGGGGGAAGTCTTGTAAGTGTCCACTTTGATAAGGACACTAATCCCATTCCTGAAGGTTCTACCCACCCCATCCCTGACCTAATCGCCTACCAAAAGTCCCACCTCCTAATGCCTTCATTTTGAGGGTTATAACTTTAACATACGCATTTTAAGGGAACAAAGCAGTCTGATCACAGCCAATTGTGACTTTTGCCCTAAAAACAAATTGGTAAAAAGCAAAACAAAAATCCCATCCTTTCCTTCCTTCATTTCCCTTTTCTTGAAGAACAGGGAAATGACTTAACTGCTGGGGAGGGTGAGGACAGTTGGATGATGCTGGCTGGGTTAAACACTTTGTTTCCCAGAATCTTTTTAAGTTTTCCACTTTGCGGACAACAGGGCAAGGCTTCTACCAAGGAGGAGGTGCACGGCGGGTCTCAGGCTGGGTTCTTTGTGGTAAGTACAAAGCCGTCTTGATGCTGTAAGTGCCCTGAGTCCAAATCCACGTAGACGGGAGCCGGGTGCTGGCTGCAGGCACAGTGCAGCCCTGTAAACCGCCCTGCTCAGGTTTCAGTCCCTCCCTGAGCCTTGGGTCTGCTTCTCCTTTGTTTGAGGACTCAGAGGGGAAGAGCTCTGATTAGAATCCTAGAATTCCCCCAAACAACCAACAAATGTACTCTGTCCTCGAGGAGCTCGCAGGGCAGGTTGGGTCCTGTGTGGGGGTGATGTGGCCACACAAGCCTTGACAGCCCTACTTGAAGAATCTGTTTCTTCTCCTGCAATTCACAGATGCCTCTCCCTGCTCTCTCCACCTCACATGCTTCCTAATCACGGTTTCTTCTGATCCAGTGTTCTGGGTCTCAGCGTGGAGGGTAGGTGGTCCTCACATGAGAGGGTACAGCAGAGAATTAACAAATAATCCCAATCCGGGATCAGCGGGGGTGCCACTTCCATAAATCAGGCCCAGGGTTGGGGTTGCCTTTATAAACCTTCATCTATGTACTTGGCCCATCCATGTGGACCCGGTGACCCTTTCTCAGCCCTCTGGTCCTTGCTGCTGGTGTCCTAGCTCTTGTCTGCACTAAACCCCTCTCTACCCACCTGCAGTAAGCAGGTAGAAGCAGGGCCCACCTCCGCAGGGGGTTGTGAATGCCTATGAGATCCAGTAGACGGGACGCTCTTGGCACTGTGCACAGCACACAGAAGAACGCAGTGACAACAGTCACCAGCTTCATTACCAGGCCAGCGCACTCATGCCCAGGCAGAGGCCAGTGGAGGCTCAGGCTGCGTCCTCCCGGGGCAGATGTGGGTCTTATTGATCTCGGTCTTTCACCGTTGCTTACAGCTATGTGACGCTGCTTCTCTAAACAGATTTGGGGGAGGATTTGTTTTCATAAATCATGTTTATGTTATTGAGGGTTTTTTTTTTACTAGATTAGGGGCAAGTTAAGAGCAGTAAGATACATATCCGTGGGTGGAGGGGGGAAAGTTGGGAGGGAGGTGCTCTTTGGTAGCCATGAAGCTAAAACGGACCCAAGAATCTGACTTGGAAGGGAACAGAGCTGGGGAAGGATTCTCCCAGATCCTAAAGGTGGGCCAGGCCGTAGGAGTCCTGCTGCCTTGGTTACATCAAGAGTGGTATCTGCTCCACGATGACGGTGGCTGTGCTTGGAGCACAGAGCCTCAGAAGCTGGGTAGCTGTTGGAAATCGGAGGTTGTCTGAGAGAGTTTATTACACTCACTCTGTTTTGCTTACCTTGGGCAGGAGTCAGGCAAGAGCTTTTCACCAAAGGGGAAGGATTTTCCTTTCCAGGGCATCTCCTGGCACCTATAGAGCCCAGACAGGTCCAGAATAAGCAGAAACTCCTGTCAAACAGCTCGGCTAAAGTTGAGTAGAAGAGGCTTTGATGCACGTCACGGTCATGGGGCTTCCGGCCTGTGAGCATTAACCTGAACCATATAATTTTATTTTTAAATATGTTCTCACATACAGAAAAAAAATCCCTTCTCCCCCCCCAAAACTCCATTTACCTGTTATTTTCTTTGTAAAACTTCCCCAACAACTTTGCTGGTCACTTCTGTGAGTCCCACCTCGGTCCCCTGTTCATATGTCTGTATGGGCAAAGTCAGGGGCTTCTGACCAGGGACCCTTGACCCACCTGGCACAGGGTGTGCGTCCCCATCTTTCTGTGTTTCTAGCACCTGACATCGTGGGATGACATCGGGGAAGCTAAGATGGGGCTGAGGGGACAAGTTCGACATTCAGCACTGATGTAACTAGTGGAATAAGTCACTGGATTTGATCACTCACTTAGTTATCCCCCTGATTAGAGGGAGTTGACTAGTCTTGCATATAACTGAGATTCAGACTAAGAGATAATAAGAACATCTTTGCCTTCAATAGGGACATGAGAGATGACTCTGTCGTTCATTCCGTAAGTAATTATTGGTCATCTGTCACATGCAAGGCCCTGTGGTCAGCACCACTGATAGCATAAGTGGGAGGCAGTACCCAGGCCTCTCGGTGAACAAACTGGACAGCAGGAATGCCCTGTTCTCTTGGAGCTCACATTCTAGCTGCAGGGAGACAGACAAAAAAAAAAAGAAAAGAAATGAAGCATCTGACAGGTGAGAGGTCATTAAGTGTAATAAAAATAAACAAAGAAAGGGTTATAGAGAGTCCCCCTCGGAGGGAAGAGCATTTCAAGTGGGAGCAACATTTGCAAAGGCTACAAGAAATATTAAAGAGAATTTGGGGGTATGGGAAAAATAATCAAACGGTGACTTCGATTTATAAAACAGGATGAGCATCAGAAATGGTAAATAAGTGAGAAACTATAAAATAACTTTTTATTGTTTAAAACATGAGAACTTTTTGAGGATGTTGATGTAGGTGGTAGCATAGTTAAAGAGTGTATAGACTTGGGGTCAGTAAGTGCAGTAGCTCCCAGTGGGAAGAAAGCGGGGCAAGTGGAAGGTGGTGTCATGTTTTCGTATCACACGTGAAGTGGCATCACAGTATTTGACAGCAGCCTTTAGAGAGGTAAAGACACACATGGAAAATCAAGACCAATCACTAAAAAGCCAAACAGAAAAGTCAACCTAATAAGCCCAAAGTGAAAATGAAATGGTGTGCTAAAAAATACCAGATTAATTCAAAAGAAGCTAGGGAAAGAGGAGGAAAAAATTAAAGGGTAGATGGAAGAAATAGAAAAAGAATCGCGAGATGGTGGACTTAAACCCTACCGCAATGATCATCCCATGGAAGGAGCCTAAGGCGGCAATTCAAAGCCGGAGATCACCGGGCTTGATGCAGAAAGCGAGACGCAGTTACCTGGTTAACGTTTCCACAGAGAGATTCCCCCTCTGCCTTTGGGGAAGTTTATATACGTATTTCAGCCAAGAAGTTGGGAAAATAGGAAAAGTATAAATCTATGAATCATGGCTGCAAAGTAAAGCTTAATGAGGAATATGAAGACTCTATGGATTTTCAGGAATCCCCTGATATCAGCTCAAAAGCTAGAGCAAGACGCACTGGCAGAGAGTCTCAGGTTCATATGAACAGTTACAGAAGCCAACAGGGAGCAGACTTAATTTAATCAGCCCGTCTAGCTCTTGGCCTACGGTAAATATGTGTTTGTGGAATACTCTGAGATAAGATTAGAAACTAATCTAACATTAGCCAGGTATGGCGGCTCACACCTATGATCCCAACACTCTGGGAAGCTGAGGCAGGTGGATCACTTGAGCTCAGGAGTTGGAGACCAGCCTGAGCAAGAGCGAGACCTCGTCTCTACTAAAAATAGAAAAACTAGCCAGGCGTTGAGGCAGGTGCCTGTAGTCCCAGCTACTCAGGAGGCTGAGGCAGGAGGATCGCTTGAGCCCAGGAGTGTGAGGTTGCTGTGAGCAATGGCAGAGTGAGACACTATCACAAACAAACAAAAAACCCAAGAAACTGATCTAACAACTGAATTAGCAAAAGGAGTATCAATTTTAATGGCAAAACCAAAATCAAGATAAGCAGACAAAATATTTTATTGTTTTTAAAAGAAAATAATCTCTTAAGAAGGAAAGCGTCCCCTGAAGCCCAATTTGCAGGTGCTTTTGGAAACACTCTCAGCAATTCAATCATCAGCGTAAATGGAAGAATTTTTTTGCGTTTATAATGTTTGTCATGAAAAAAGGATAAAGACCAGAGCAAAGAACAGTGTTTTGTATGCCTTAATTTTTTTTAATGATACCATTTGGGAATTAAATTTTATGGTATTATTTTTCAAGTTTTACGTGATTTTTATGTGGCATTGACTTTGTGTTAGTATTTCCTTTTAAAATATTTTCTGTTATCAAATATCCACATCCGGTAGATTTTTTTATTTCTTTGTTATTGAAAAAAATTATGTATAAATATGGGCTTAAGCAAAATAAATTATGACAAAGAACAAAGAATAACGTGATTTAAGGAATTCCCAAGTTTTTCTTGAAATTCTATGGTTTTATTTCTGAATACAAAAGATTAATGCTGATCTATAAGAAACGAACTTTAAAAACAAAGGTACAAATTGTTTAAAGGAAAGGAATAAAAAGTAAGTAAGCCATGCAAAAATTAACTATAAGGAGACAGTGTGACTACATTAACATCTTACAAAGTAGACTTCTGGACAAAGACTATTACCTGTGGTTGAGACAGTGGTTCTCAAACTTTCTAAAGCCACGGCCTTTTAATACAGTTAAACCTATGGGTTGCGACCTATAGGCTGAGAACTGCTGGGTTAAGAGGTATGTGGTAAGGACATAATTCCCTAATCTTTATGTGTGTGTTTTTGTGTGTGTGCAGGGTGGCCATAAAATTCATTTTAAAATTGCCTCTACTTTAAATTTTAAATTGCACACGAACTTTATGACCATTCTGTATAAACACATATGTACCAAAAAATAAATCCTCAAAGTATGAAGCAAATACAGTAGAATTAAAATGGAAAAAAAAAGACAAATACAAAATATAGTTGAAGATTTCACCACTCCTTCTTCTGTAATTAATAGAAAGAGTGTAAAATCTATTAAAACAGAGAAATCCTAAATAATACCAGCAGTGAAGGAGACTTAATGGACATTTATTGTTCACTTTTCCCAACAACTGCAAAATACATTTTCTCTTCAATTGCACATAAAACATTCACTAAGATACACAACTTCCTGCACTATTAAAAAAAAGTGTGAGGGTGATGCCTGTGGCTTAGGAGTAGGATGCCGGCCCCATATGCCAGAGATGTCGGGTTCATACCCAGCCCCAGCCAAAACTGCAAAAAAAAAAAATAATAATATTAATAATAATAATAAACTGGGTAACATTTAAAAGATTGGAATCACAAAGTATGTATTTATAATATAATAAAAATTAACAAAAAAAGAGGTATGAAAAGTTCCCAAGGTTTGGAAAAGAAAATAAGAGAAAATCCCAAACAGTGTGAATGGCTATGTAACCCCAACATGCCATGTTCACCAGGTGCAACTAAGCAATTTTAGAAGATGTATAGCCTTAAACACTTACTTTTGGGTGTGGAGTGGGTGAGTTCTAAAATAAAAGATATGTGGTGCCTGTAGCTCAGTGGGCAGGGCGCCAGCCACATACATCAGGGCTGGCAGGTTCAAACCTGGCCCGGACCTGCTAAAACAATGACAACTGCAACAAAAATAATAGCCGGGCATTGTGGTGGGCACCTGTAGTCTCAGCTACGTGGGAGGCTGAGGCAAGAGAATGACTTAAGCCCTAGAATCTGAGGTTGCTATGAGCTGTGACACCATAGCACTGTACTGACTCTGTCTCATTAAAAAAAGAAAAAAGAAAAAAAAGCTAGGAAATAAAAATAAATAAAGCCCATGTAAACAGAAAGAAAGAAATAATAATGGGCAGAAATCAATAAAAACAGAAATATGCAAACCGTCAAAAAAGAAATTAACAAAAGTTGCTTAACTAGGTGAATAAAACCCATAAGCCTCTGGACTGAGATAACAGAGGAGGGAGACAGATAATAAGAGAAATGAAAGAGGGGGTCACACAGAGTCTAGTGACATGGAAGAGATAATAAAGAAATGCTGTGAGCAATTTAAATAATCTCCACAACTTAATAGAAATAAAAGGCATTAAGGAGATATAAATTACCAAAAATGACACAAGAAGAAATGAAAAAATTAAATAGCCATATGTAAACAGTAACAACAAAAGAAGTCATCAGACAATTTATCTGAAAACACAAATCCAGATGTCTTCACCGGTGAATTTTACCAAACAAATACAAAAATATTTTACCAACACTTTTAAAGAAGTATTAAGGTCTGCCCTTAGCATGAGGGTTAAATTCTAATGTCCGCATAGATTCTTGACTACAAGCATCAGAAACCAAATCAGAGTAATTAAAAAAAAAAAATTACTAAAAGGATTTTGAGAAACCTTTCTATCCAGAAAGACTGTTGAGCCAGGTTTGGGAAGTGTGTGACTGGGCTGAGCAGGGCACCGTGGTCACATTTCTGTGCCCAGACATCACCTCCTGGAGGTACAACACCACAGACCCACTGGCCCTGTCATTATGCTACTGGTGCTTCAGAAAATAAAATGTGGATAGCTTTGTTCCCACCACCTTCGGCAGAATAGATTCCTCCCAGTGCCCACTTTGTTGTTTCATTAAAGTTTAGTTCAAATGCTCCTAGCCCCGTGCCGTCTCTGCCGGGAGAGACGCTCCTGTCCCCGTGCCGTCTCTGCCGGGAGAGACGCTCCTGTCCCCGTGCCGTCTCTGTCGGGAGACACGCTCACAGCCCCGTGCCGTCTCTGCCGGGAGAGACGCTCAC
>NW_003852530.1:3054198-3067720 GCF_000181295.1 Otolemur garnettii | reverse complement strand
AGCCCCGTGCCGTCTCTGCCGGGAGAGACGCTCCTATCCCCGTGCCGTCTCTGCCAGGGAGAGACGCTCCTGTCCCCGTGCTGTCTCTGCCGGGAGAGACGCTCACAGCCCCGTGCCGTCTCTGCCGGGAGAGACGCTCCTAGTCCCGTGCCGTCTCTGCCAGGAGAGACGCTCCTAGCCCCGTGCCGTCTCTGCCAGGGAGATGAAGAAGTGTCAGAACGTTTTCACCTCTGTGTACGCAGGTGGGCTTTAGCCTCATAAAAAGGGGGAAAGCCCACACATTGGAGGGGCCTACCATGGTGGGGCCATCGTAGTGGTGTATGCTTGAGAATCCATGTGAGTTAAAAATGAAATTGTGTCTGATCAAAATTACCCTTAAACATCCCTTAAGTCATCCATTTGTATATCCGTGTACGGGTATGTCAATTTTCAATAAATCCGGCAGGGCCCGCCTTTTCTCCGGGACCACAATTAATCACTGCTATGTAGTTGGCTTGCCGTAAGAAGCACGGAGCAGAAAATATTTATGTATATTTACGTACTGTCCACCCTAGGCTTCCATGAGGCTGGTGAGACGCTCGTGTTACGGCCAACCAAGGGAATGCCGACCACCGCCAGCCACTGCACTGACGCGTTCTTTCTCCTTCTCTTCCTCCTCTCCTCCCACCAGCTGTCCAGACTTTCCTTCCCCTCCTCGTAAGCAAGGAGTTGTGGCAGTTTGTCCCTAATATGATTGGACTCAGCTGTTTGGCGGTCGCTCCCTGAGAGCTGGGGGCAGAGATTTTATCTACCCTTTCCTGCATCACTCTCTTACATCACGTCTTAGAAGTTTTAGCAAATAAAATTTAAAAAAAGTTGACCTTTTCCTTTTACAGCTGAGCACAACGCCGTAGGAATAGGGCTTATCTAAGCCCCGCTCAGGTGTGGCCGTGGCCATCCGCGCCGGGACTCAGCGTGCCCCTTAAGGCATCTTTCTGTATGTAAGTTCCAACTTTCAAGAGTCCAGACTTTCCGATGGGGGCTGGCATCTCTCGGCGTGAAGAGTTCTACAAAGCTATTGTTCTGAATCTGTTCTCTGCTTCCCAGCCCTGTGATAAGAATATCTTAGAAACTGGATTTTTCTATAAAAAACATTTCCCCATGTGGACTGTGTACATTCTGCCTCAAATTCTCCTTGGCAGTTTCACAGTTTAAAAATACTTAAGTTATCTCTTTAACTTTGTTTCTCCTCCTCGGTGTAAAACTTCACTTTTCCCTCGAGTCTTCTTCAGGAGGCCCTCTGCTCTGCGGGAGCTGCAGGAGCTGTCCACCCCTCTCTTCCTCCCTCTCCTCCTTCCTGGATTTTCGCCATGCCTGTTTGCACTGGCAGCATCTTTTCCAAACTCAGTGCTTGAATTTTATTCTCTTCAAACCGAATCCAAAGTGTGAAGAAAGACTTTAAACCACTTTCTTCATGCCCTTTACAAACCCTTAAATTAGATGCAGATACGAAAATCTTAAGTGTGAAACATCTGGATAATAACCCCTAGTCCCGCTTCCCTGGAAAACAGATACATCAGCTGGACCACAACTCCACGAGGGCCTTCTGTGGGTTAGATCTGAAAAAATAAATGGTATGTGGAGTAACCTGAGGTTGACCTAAATAAATAATGGTTAGAAATTTCTGACACGACTATGATTTTTTTTTTTCTGGGACTCAGGTGCAGAGGGTCGAGTTAATTGTGGCCCTCAATTTATAGCCTATTGTCACAATTGATCTATGCAACACCCCTTGATTCTGATTTGCCTATTTATTTATTTTCTTTTAACCCCATTCCCCTTCCCCCCCATAGGCAGCCACTGCAAAGTGTTTAATGCGTAACTGTTCATCCGTATGGGTTCCTGACAGTTGTGTTGTTAGCACATGTGCATTTTAATCTACATTAATGTGAAGTTCTATATTGCTGCATGAACATAGGATCTGTTGTTTTGAATCACTACAAATTTCCACATGGTATTTATGTTCCCAGAGCTGGACATACAGACGCCCAACTCCAACCCTAGACAACTGATACTGGATTAACATCTGTACTATGTTCTCTTTGAGAACTTCTTTGAGAGATGAACCCAGTGGTAGGATTGCTGGGTCATAGAGCATGGTGGTTCCAATGATGGCTCCCACAGACATCTTCTGCAGGACCAACGGACTCCTAGCTGGTGCCAATGGCTCTCAACTGAGTACCCCTCCAGTGGGCTAAGGGTTTGCCTAACACCCAGGGTTCTGCCTCTGGACAGCTCTGCAGGGACACCCCAACCCCAGAGCCCAGGCCTTTGCATATTCTAGCCAACCCCTTCCACTGATTCCACTCCTCTGAGCATGCTTCCCAGTAAACTTCCTGCATGAGCTGCTTACTTGGGAACAAGGCTGAGTCACGGGCAGTGTCTGTGTTTAATGTGACTCACTGGTCACAGTTGTCCCCCTGAGCAGATGCACCAACAGGCCACAGTTCGTCTGCCAGGCTGTCCACCCACCCCCCAGCACAGCAGACAGGACGGGGAGAGATGAGTCTCCCCTCTCGTCCCTGCAGACACTTGGGATTTTCTGGTAGTCCAGCTTTTTGCAAATATATTTACTATAAAGGGGTATCCTTTTTGTTTTAATTTGCAGTTCTCTGATTATTAATGATTTTCAGCCTTTCTATGTATACTATAATCTTTGGGAGTTCCACCCCCTTTTTCTAAATTGCAATTTAACATAATTTTTTTTAATTTCAGAATATTAGGGGTGCACATGTTTTGTTTGCATACTTTGTTTTTGTACAGATTGAGTCCAAGTTGTAAGTTTACCCTTCATGCAGACAGTGCACTGTGACCAAGAGGTATGGATTTACCTGCCCTTCCTTTGTCTTCTCCCCAGCTTGATTTTCGTAGAAATTCACTTCCAGCCTCAATGCCTGTTACGGCACCCACCACACACACTGAGGTTGGCGCGTTCGAACCCAACCCAGGGCAGCTAAAACAACAATGACGACTGCAACAAAAAATAGCTGGGCGTTGTGGCGGGTGCCTGTAGTTGAGGCTGAGGCAAGAGAATCACTTAAGCCCAAGAGTTTGAAGTTGCTGTGAGCTGTGATGCCACAGCACTGTACCAAGGGTGACTTAGTGAGATTCTGTCTCAAAAACAAAAAAAAGAAAGAAATTTACCTCCATATGTGTACTTAAGTATTGATCGATCAGTTCCAATTTTGCATTCAGTACAACTGTTTGTTTATCCATTCTAGTGATGTTTCATTTAGAAGGATGGTCTCCAGTTCCATCCAGGTTGTCACAAAAGATACTAGCTTGCCTTTTTTATGGCTGAGTAGTACTCCACAGTATGCACAGACCACATTTTATTAATCTGTTCATGTATTGGTGGGCACTTGGGTTGTTCCCTTGTCTTGGTGATTGTGGATTGTGCTGCTATGAACATTCAGGTGCAGGTGCCCTTTCTGTAAAAATGACCTTTTATCCTTTTGGTATATGCCCAGGAGTGGATTGATGGGTCAAATGGTAGGTCTCCTTGATGTTCTTTGAGCTGTTTTCACACAGCTTCTAGTGGAGGTGGTACTACTTTGCACTCCCATCAACATTGTATAAGAGATCCTTTCTCTTTGCGTCCACACCACCATCTGTTGTTTGGGGACTTTTTAACATGAGCCATTCTCACTGGAGTTAAGTGATATCTCATTGTGGTTTTGATCTGCATTTCCCTAATGATTAGAGATGTTGAACATTTTTTTCACGAGTTAGTTGGCCATTAGTATATCTTCATTTGAAAAGTTTCTGTTCATGTCTTTTTCCCACTTTTGAATGAGGTTGTTTGGTTGTTCCTTGCTGATTTGCTTGAGTTCTTTGTGGATTCTGGTTATCAGTCCTTTATTAGATACATGGCGCGTGAATATTCTCCCATTCTGTAGGCGATTTTACTGTTTTGATTGTGTCCTTGGCTGTGCAGAAGCTTTTCCATTTTATCAGGTTCCATTTATTTACTTTTGTTGTTGCTACTACAAAAGGCATTGCATCTGTGATTTGACCCTCAGCTTGACTAGTGTTGATGTACAAGAATCTATAGTAATATTCTGAAATTTAAAAACTAAATAAATGAAAGCTACTAATTTGTGTGCATTGATTTTGTAACCTGGGACCCCCTAATATTCTGAAATTTAAAAACTAAATAAATGAAAGCTACTAATTTGTGTGCATTGATTTTGTAGCCTGGGACTGTGCTGAATTTATTTATGAATTCCAGTACACTTTTAGTTGAAACTTTGAGGTTGTCTTATATAAGACCAGGTCATCAGCAAAGAGCAATCGTTTTATTTCTTCTTTCCCCATTTGGACCCATTTGATTTTGTTCTCTTGCCTGATTGCCCTGGCAAGAATTTCTAGCACTACTTTGAATAAAAGGACAGTGGGCAAACTTGATCTGGTTCTGGTTTTAAACAGAAATGCTTTCAATTATTCTCCATTCAATACGATGTTGGCTGTAGGTTGCTCTGATTGCTTTGGGGAACTTCTTCATGATTTCTCTGCCTAGGCTGATATCTGTAAGAGTTTTTCCAACATTTTCTTCTAAAATTCTTACAGCTTTCTGCCCCAGTTTTAAATCTTTTATCCACTGTGAGTTAATTTTTGTGAGTGATGACAGGTGTGGATCCTGTTTCAGTCATTTACCTGTGACTACCTAGTTTTCATTTATTGAATAGGGATTCTTTTCCCTAGTGTATGATTTTATCTGTTTAGTCAAAAATGAGAGGGGAATATGAGGGTGACTTCATCTCTGGGTTCTCTGTTCTAATCCGTAAGTCTATGGCTCTGTTTCTGTGCTTGTATCGTGCTGTTTGGGTGACAATAGCCTTGCAGCATAGCTTGAAGTCTGATTTTTGTAGTTTAAAGTTCCACCTGCATTCCTGCTAAACTTGATTTTTCCCCACCTTTATTGAGATACCGTTGACAAATAAAATAATTTTTTTATTCATTTAAACAGTTTTTCAGTTAGTTCTGGATTTTCCCGTTGATGTGTTTATTTGGTTGATGATCACATCATCTGAACATGACGATGGTTAAACCTGCTTACTTGGCTCTCTTTCAACGTCTGGCATCATGGAAAACCCATACTGTGTTCTAGGTATATTCTTTTCAATACCAAAATAAATAAATTGCCTTTTATTCTTAGCTTGCAAACAAGTTTGAGTTTCAACTAGGTGTTAATCTTTCTTTAACTGAAGGCTGCAGAAGGAGAGTGCTGTGAGTCCAAATGCATCCACCTGCACCTTTCTGGCTGTTTTTGTGACACCCCCCCCCAAAGTGTTCCTGTTCCATTGACTGTTTCCTGGTCACTCCATGACACCTAAGCCCAGTTAGGAGTCTAGGCTTTTGGAGCCCTCTTGGGAGCAGGTTCACTTGCTCTTTTATGCTTCTTCCATCATCATGAGACGTACCGGCCTGGGGTGGGGAAGGTGGGTCCAGTGGGGTTGAGCTGCACAAGCCTGGTCCAGCCAAGATCAAGCCAGCCCAGCAGGTGCAGGAGCCAGCCCATCTAAAACCAGTGGCATTGCCCAACCGAGATCCACCAACTTTCACGTCAGCACACAGATGTGTGCATAGACTAGATGAAGGCTATTTCTGTGTGCACTCAGGTGGCTGTACTGTGTGTGTGTTACTGGTTATGCAGCAGTTACCAAGAACACAGGTGTCACATGTCCACACTCCATTTAGTCATCACTGCAGCCGGTAATAGGAATGCTCTCCATCACCCCAGTCACCAAGACTCCTGCCCCAGACGCCCCATCAGTGTCTCAGCCTACAGGACAGTGAGTGACCGTTGTCACCCCCCGCACACTACCAGCACAGGTGGAAATACAGCTGAGTGAAGGTCATTGGGATCTTATTTTCCCAGGACATGGATATAGCTCAGTTCCCTGGGGGGTTGGGGGCAGTGAGCCCAAGACAGCTGGCCCTCAAACCCTGCCCTCAGCACAGAACTCACAGTACTCCACAAATGTCCCATGCCTCTGAAGTCTTCTGAATCATAAAGAGTTGTGGGCAGAGATCTCATCTGAGAACCCGAGGGACAAGAACCATTTCCAGGAAGGCCCCAGAATTTATAGGGTTTTTGGTACCAACCATTCGTTCTGCCTAAACTTTGGCAAATAGGATCCTGTGCAGGGTGTTGTCAGAGCCTGCGGTCGGTGAGCCCAGCTGCTGCACTTAGTTGCGAATCATGGTTTTTTCAACTAATTTTTTATTATTGTCCACCTTATAATTTTTGCTGCTGCGCCGTAGACCCTCGTATCAATTTTAGTTGAAAATGCTGCAAAAACAAAAAGGTAATGCCACTTCCCACACTGTTTCAAAAGGTTTTTAAGTGGAAAAAGGTATTTAGTATTTTTAATAAGCATCTTCAATACTATTGAGTTGGTTTCTTTGTTCATATCACAAGATTAATTATGCTGTCAGGCACTTTCAAGGCCTGCTTAACAAAGATTCAGTGATATAATGGTTTGCTTTGCACTGCCTTTTTTCTGCATAGCAATCACAATCAGCATTAGACAATTTAAAACCCTTTCACCAGCCGGAAGTTCTGAAGAGCCTTTTAATCAACAAAAGTAATTTTGCAAACAACTAGATACAGCATTTTTCATATTAACTAACTTGCATTTAAACTCTGCAGGCTTGGTTCTTCCTGGGTCTCTGATTCCAGGAAACTGGGTTATTCTCATGGCCTAGAATCTGAATGTAGGATCACACCACACTCCCTGCCATGGGTTACCCCCACATTTTTGGATCCCATCACCCAGATCTGGTTGTTAAAAAGATGGCATCGGTACTCAAATGCAATTCATCCATTCTAATAATCTGTTAATAGACCTAGCTTGTTGGATCAGTTAAATATTTTTTTTTTAAGCTGGGTAACTCACAGAGTTTCATCTTGTTATTTTATGAAACTATGATTTGTGTTAGTATGTGGAGTTTCATATAGCTGTTTGATTTTCCTTTTATTTGCTTGTTGGTTTTTTTTTTAATTTGTGAATGCCTTGGTTTGGAAAATTCTTCTAGGACCACCTGTGATGTTTTACATTTCTTTCTTTCTTTCTTTCTTTTTTTTTTTGATTTCAGATTGATATGAGGGTGTAAATGTTTAGGTTATATCGTTTTCATTTCTAAGGTAAAGTTCAAGTTGTAATTGAGCCCTTCACCCAGGGGGCGTGCTGAACACCCTTACATTGTACCCATTAGGTGGGATCTCATCTAAATTTCTTTCTTTTTTGGAGATTGGTAATAGCAGAGTTGAAGCTGGACATCTCTGCTCACAGGGTGGCAGCCCCATATAAAAATGAAGATTTTCAGGTTTTGTAACTGAAAAATGGCTTCTTCCAGAGCCATAGCAGGAAGACACATTGAGGGTTTTTTTTTTTTTCTTTAAATCAAGCACAATTTTTTAAATGAAACTAACCTGTTAATGACACCTTTAAAACATTCATTTAAAAAAAAAAAAAAACAGAGGAAGAAAGAAAAGGCCCAGGCAGCAGCGGTAATTTGTATGGTTGCTGTGTGTAGTAATTAGTGGCTGCACTGGCGATTCCAGCACCCTAAACCCCCCGTGTGTTTGACACTATTTCAACCCTGGCAAGAAGTGACCCAGAGATCTGGAGCCACAGGACATGAGGAGCAAGTCCTGTCACGAGAAATAACAGGGTCAGAAGACGCGACTAATGAAGTCATAGCAACTGGCACCCACAGCCAATCAGAGGAGGCGCCAGTCTGTAAATGAGGATATAATTAGCAGAAAAAATAACATGCTTTGGTTGAATTCGAGGGGAGCCTGTAATGACTGGATATTGAGAAAGATTCCGAAAGATTAGAGCAAACATTATGCAACAAAGAATACCTAATTAGGGGAAAAAAGTGAATATGCCTTAATTAGAGGGGAATTCATGATTGAAAGACACTAAGTTGTCCTTTAATACGAACGTCCTAATGAAGGTTAGCGCGGAGCTCCTGGTTCCGCTTAGCAGAGCACTCTGCGCATTAGTGGGGACGGCTCAGTCTCCCGTCTCTGCACATGGTGCTTTCTGCAAGGCGGGGGGCAAGATAACCCCCTGGCATCCTTGGCCCCTTGGAGTGGAAGGTGCATCGTGCCCGCAGCACTGGTGGTGACCTGTCTTGGCCCCCATAGACTGCTGCCTCCTGGAATGTGAACACACCCACAGCTTGTCCTGGTGCTTAAAATGCAGAGAAAGGATCGCAGTGTGCAAAAAAAAAAAAAAAAGGGGGGGTCCCTGAGCCCCCATGTAGGCACATAACGTACCTCTGATGCTTCTCTTTCAGACAGATAATTGGCAAGGTGTACAATTCTTATAGGGAATTAACAGAGCCCTCCTCCCCCTAGACCACCCAGCCCAAGCAGGTCTGTCTTTTCACTCCAAGACAGGTTCCCGGGGAGTTTATAGGCTCTATGAAAATGAGCTAAGTCTGCTCCCAGGCATCTCAGGACCACAACAAGCTACTAATTTTTCCCCTGATGCACAAACGATGTGTTGTTTTCCATCCCTCCCTTCTTTCCTTTTTGCCAAACTGTTCTGAGTATTGATTTTCATTTATTTTACACGATTCTTAATCGTCATCATTAGCTATCTGAGCTGCAAACCCCGCCCCCCGCTTAAATATGCCCTGTCAATTTGTCAGCATATTTATAGATTAATTTAAATGTGTTTTTAAATTTATGACTGCATACCTTTGGTATGTTGGTAACATTAAAATACTTATGGTACAGGATTTTTTAATTAAAACTATTCATCAAAAAAAGTCCAGGTAGCAAGCATCTCCTTGTTTGCGGTGGGGGTTCTGGCAGTCAGAGCAAGCAAAATAATAGGTCAATTAAAAAAAATCTAAAGATAGCGTTTTCAAAGACTCGATTGTTTAATAAGCATTTGCCAACTGATTCCTCTTCCCTCCCCCGAAAATTAAATTATGAGCTTGATTTTTAGTTATGGGCATCTGGGCTAGATGTGGCAGGGAAAGAGAGGAAGAGACCGGGGAGCGCGGGGATGCTCCTGTCCCTGTTTTCTGAAAGTGGGGTTTGCTTCTTGGAGACTGCAGGCAGGACAACAGGAACTGATACCCTGAAATGCTGTAAAATTTGCATGTCTCGTTGGGGCCCGGTGCCTGCGGTCTGCCCTGCCATCCCAGCTCTGTTCCTACTTGGTGAAACCCACAGCCCCGCCCTGGCAGACTTCTCTTGAGGGTCTGTTCTCAGAGGGGAGAATGCTGGTCTGGCCTAAGGAGGGCTCTTAGCTGCTACTACGATGGACTTTTATTTGGCAGTTGCTAGATAGGAAAAAGAAAAGCGGTCTCTTCTGTTCAATGCCCGTGCGTGTGGCTGGCTTACTGAGCCCAGGAGAACCACCCGAAATAAGCAGGACATCACTGGTCCCCGCAGCCCACGTGTCGCCGCTTCTGCAGAGGGGATGGCCCTGAACAGAAACGCCTGTAATTAATGCGATGAAAAAGCCAGGCAGCGTCTTAAACAGGAGAACAGGCCTCTGTGTCAGGGTCCTGAAAATAACTGGACATTCTGGGATTTTCAGACTAGGAATGGGGAAAAAGAGACTCCCAATTTCCTTACACTTGGCCAGGCAGTCAGAATGTGCACTTGGTGTTGGGTCTTTAAAATTCCTCCACCTTCCTTCTTATTCTATTTGGATTTGCCTTAATTTTTAGTATTTTCCTCTTACTTTCTGCTGTTTTATTTTTAATAGTTGTCATGGTCCCCAGATCCCAATAATAAATTTAATATTTCCTAAACTTTAAAATTATATTTCCCAAAAAGAGATGTTTTTTCATCAGTACCCACATTTTCATAATATTTTATATATTTTTTCTATCTCTTTCTCCTTATAATTTTTTAAATCTATCCTCTTGTTTAGATTATCCCAGACCCAACCATATGAGAATGTTGCTTGCAAACAGAATATAATTTTCTAAACTGGCAAATTATCTGTGATACTTCTCAAAGATAACGGCATGAATACAATTGACTTGAGTCCTTTTTTTTTAAATATGCCACTGACTTTTGGGGGTAGAAATTTTAGCAATAGGGCTAACTGTCATTTTCAAAATGAACAACTTAAATAATGAAACGGTTTTCATTTTTCAGCAATTTAACATTAATTAGATCATGTCAAATTTATTTCATGTCAGACATTAGAAAAATGAGGCAGTTTTACAAATTTACCAGTGGCATGGTGGATGGGTGGGCTGGATGGACGCAGAAGTGCTGGGGGCTTTACCCACCAGGTCTCCTCTTCCTGCCTGGGTATTCTGGGAGCAGAATTGTTTATGCATGAACAGACCCAGCGGCCTATAGCAAAGCTGTTTCATGCACACCTTTGCTATTCCCCCCCTGATTTATTTCTGATTTGAGCCTTTATCAAAATGTCCCCACTGACAAGCGGGGGCAAAGGCAGGTAATAATAGAGATAGCTAATGGGACAAGGTTGCATTGGAATTGGACCAAATCCTCCTTTTACCAGACTTTGAATGCTAAATGAATCACTCAGATTTATATGGAGGTAGAAGCTCCATAAGGTCCGGATCAGGGCAAAATAGGGTTACAATTCAATAAAACGCGTGGCAATGCTTTATTGACTAATGAACCCACGGAGCCGCTGACTGCTGTATTTTACTGTCGCAGACCATAACTGCCTGGCAATTACCCCGTGAGTGTTTGCTAAAGACGAGCCTGTCTTTTCCCCCCATATCTGGAAACAGGTTGAGCGGCAGAGAGTCGCTCCGGAGAAGCAGGTTGCACACCTCTTCCAGGTCCTGTGGGGCTGGAAGCCAGGCACCGATAATAACCGTGCAAACACGTTGATGCAGCTATTTTTAAATAAGCTGTTATTATTGACTAACAGAGGCTGTCGTGGGTAGGATGACAAAGCCTCGGGAGCCCGGAGTTGCTGTGACGACTTCCACCAGAGAGCTTGTTAATGAGAGATGGTTCAGTGCGGAGCTGAGCACGGCCGCCATCCTTCCTGCTCCGTCCTCTCCGGAGGAGACCTGAGCACCTGCCCCTGTGCTCCGGCCGTGACCCCCTCAGCCCCTGCCTTTCCCCACACATTTTGCCTCTGAGTCTGAGTTACCAGGTAAGGCCAGGAGCCCAGGACTTACAGTGGCAGACAGGGTGGCCGATGCCAATAATCAGGGTTTTTTAAAATATATATATATATATATATATATATATAAATAGAGGCTTGCCTCTAGCTCAGTAGTTAGGGTGCTGGCCACGTACACCCAGGGTGGCAGGTTCAAACCCAGCCCAGGCCAGCCAAAACAATAACAATTGCAACAAAAAAATGGCCGGGCATTGTGGTGAGTGGCTGTAGTCCCAGCTATTTGGGAGGCTGAAGCAAGAGAATTGCTTAAGCCCAAGAGTTTGAGGTTGCTGTGAGCTGTGACACTACAGCACTCTACCCAGGGCAACAGCTTGAGACTCTGTCTCAAAAAAATGGAGTGGCCACCACTGTAGGTGGCTCTGCTCTCACCACACACAGGCCACACATGTCCTAATGCACGAGTTATCACCAGTGCAGGGCACTGTTCACGCACTTGCTGTACATGGAGTGATTCTTCCAATCCTGCTGAGTTCATTTAAAATGAACTTCAGTTTAGGACAGTCCAACGTGTATGGTACTTACTGAGGCTGTTTTGTGGTGTAAGAGGCACCTGGCTGCTCTAGTGGGGCAGAATCAGCATAAGGGCTTCTGCAGTGCTGGACTCTGGGAAGCTGGACCAGAGTGGACCAACTGAGCCATGGGCTGAGCCAGTCACCACCCTTGCCCCGATTCCCTGTGTCTCCAAATACTGCCTAAAGCCAGTTGGCCAGGGAGGTGATGGGGAGGAAATACTGGTGCTCACGGATTATTTAGAGTGAAGGGCTAGTTGCAGACTGACTCAGAAAGCACAGTTTCATTGTAATATTTTTTTTCTTTTGCAGTTTTTGGCCGGGGCTGGGTTTGAACCCGCCACCTCTGGTATATGGGGCCGGCGTCCTACTCCTTTGAACCACAGGCTCCGCCCATCTTAATATATTTTAAAGCAAGGACACATACTGAATGTATTTGCATGTTAGCAAGTGTGTGCATATGATCTGGAAAGAGCCACATCACCCCAAGAATAAAGCCTGATTACACTGCAGTGCTAGCACCGTGCCAGGCACTTTTCTAAATATTTGCATATGTTCACCTGGCTCTGGTGCTCAAAACAATCCCATGGGGGCAGTTGCCGTCTGCTCTCCATTTTTCAGAGAGGGGGATTTAGGCACAGAGAGCTGAATTCACTTGTGCAAGCTCACACAGCACAAAGCCACAGAAGGCGGACTCACCCCAAGCCAAGGGCTCTCAGATCTGTGCTCATAACCCTGCACCATCGGCCTCCCACCGACAGGCGGGAGGGAAGGATGTTTGGGCATGATCAAAGGACACTTCAGACGACAGGTATCTCATGTCATAGCTTGTAACCGCTAGATCCTAGGTGCTTATTGTTTGTGAATTGTGTAACGAGTGACGCTCACGTGAATTCTGCAAGCGCAGCCTGAGTGGCCGCTGTGTGATGTCAGAGCCCGTGGTTTGTTGCGTGATTTGATCATTTTGGCAAAGCTGAGTGCTCCCAGTTGCTGCAGGCTAAGGTAAAAGACTTGATGCGTGTAGCTGACGTGTTGTCTCCAAGGGCAGGTCGCCGGGCACACAGAACAATGGAGGCTGCAAAGTCCCAGTGTGTTAGGTGAGGGGAGACCACATGGGTGTGTGTCCGCGGAACATGGAACATAACACAGGACTAAACACGCTCGGTGACACTGACTGCCACTCACAGTGAGCGACCTTTTTATGTTAGAGCAGGACAAATCGATCGTGCTGAACCCGTATTGTTGATTTAAATTTCATCGGTTTTGTAATGTTGTCTATCTGAACTGAATAGTTTTGTGGTTTTGTTTACATTTAATTTGCAAGTCTTTCTGGCTACAGCTGTAACAGAAGCTCTGGGTTTCAGCTGTACAGAGTGATAAGACGGAAGAATCAACCCCGGGTAGGTCTGTTTCCCACTCCCCACACATCAGGGGCTTCTGTCCTCTGAGGCCACTTGCGGCCCAGCCTCTCCCTGCCCTCCTTCTTCCTTCCTTGGCGGGGTGGCCCTGTCTCTAGTTAACCTTTGAGTCCTACCCTTCTCCCATGTCAGAACTGTAGGAGACTTTAGCTAAAGACAGGATTCCAGGCACCATGGGACTATTAGGAATATTATTACAGCCTCCATGAGTCCACACTTATTAGTATTTTAATTTTTGATTAATATGAGGGTATAAATGATGAGGTTATATTGTTTGCATTTGTTAGGTGAAGCCCCTGTGGTAGTTGTGCCCCTCACCTAGGAGGTGTGCCATGTACCCCTAAGCCCCTCACCCAGGAGGTGTGCTGTGTCCCCCTAAGCCCCTCACCCAGGAGGT
>NW_003852530.1:3050249-3052611 GCF_000181295.1 Otolemur garnettii | reverse complement strand
CCCAGGAGGTGTGCCGTGTCCCCCTAAGCCCCTCACCCAGGAGGTATGCCCTGTCCCCCTAAGCCCCTCACCCAGGAGGTATGCCCTGTCCCCCTAAGCCCCTCACCCAGGAGGTGTGCCGTGTCCCCCTAAGCCCCTCACCCAGGAGGTGTGCTGTGTCCCCTCCATCACACCTGTTACATGGGAGCTCACCAATACCTGCCTATCCTTCCTTCCTCCTCCCTCCCTCCTCCCTCTTCCCCCGACTTGAATTGAATTGAGTTTTTCTCCTGTGTGGTGTATATTAGTTCATCTACTGGTTTCATATTAGTACTGAGTACACTGGATACTTGCTTTTCCATCCTTGTGATGCTTTACTAAGGAGAATGTGCTTCAGCTCCACCCAGGTTAATATGAAACATGTAAAGTCTCCATCTTCTTTATGGCTGAATAGTATCCATGGTCTACGTACACCACGGTTTATTAATCCATTCATAGGTTGATGGGCACTTGGGTTGATTCCACATCTTGGTGATTATAAACGTGTCCACGTTCCATGTTGCCCTTGGGGATTGTGATGAGGGGGGAGGTCTTCCAGTGGCAACACGATCTTGAGTCTCCAGCTTCTAGGTTAAGGGCATCATCGGAGCAGGGTCACAGGGAGAGAAAGAGGCTTATGGGACATTTGGCTCAAAAGACGCCTCCTGTAGCACAGGTACCCAGTCTTCCAGGCCTGGGGCACACCTCCAGCTTGAGGGGGTGGGGGAATTCAGGGATGTAACTGAGGTCTGCATGCTTCTTCTCTGGAACTCAAGCTCAAACTCTTCGGCTTAAGTGACTCTCTTGCCTCAGCCTCCCAAGAAGCTGAGACTACAGGTGCCCACCACAACGCCTGGCTATTTTTTGGTTGCAGTTGTCATTGTTGTTTAGCTGGCCCTGACTGGGCTCAAACCTGCAAGTCTGGGTGGATGTGGCTGGTGCTCTACTCTCTGAGCCAGAAGCACCAAGCCTTCTTTAGAATTCTTGTCTTCTCATCAGTAAAATGAGGGGTTGGAAGACTGTAATCTCCGAAGCCCCCCAGCATGAAATCCGTCCTGACTCCCTGCATTTCTGAAGGTGACATCCACCTATGGGCCTGTCCAGTCTCAGTGGCTCACTCCCCTCCCGTCCGCCGGGGCTACCTGTTCACCAGTGAGGCTGCTGATGAGTTGTCTGACCCCTCCAGAAGGAAGGTCGACCCAAGCCGGCTCCACTGCCAAGTCAACAGGGAAACACCTGGCTGTGTGAGTGCAGAGGGGACAATCTGCCTCCGCTCAGACTCCAAACGCAAAGCCCAGGGCTGGGAACATAATGGGAATTTGTGACACTCAGTGGAGAACTTTTGGGCCCATAAACCCTAGATGGTGTGGAGTTGCTCATCTGTGACAGTCATAATAGGGATAATTGTCACTTAATAAGTAATCCAAGGCTAATTAAATGTTACTAATATACATGGGAAAGATTCTTTTTCTTACACTAGTCAGAACATCTTGCAGGAGAGGGAGTGGGGGAGACTCCTGCATATAGAAAATGAGGAAAACACCAGAAAATAAAATTCTACTGTAAACCAGTCACTCAGTTCTTGGGATCCCTTCAGCACATAGGAAGGCAGGTGCATTTACAGAGCTTCGGGATGGTCTGGGGCTGGATGGCTGGGACCTCCCTGCAGGCTTATAGGGAGCATGCCCAGGGTGTGAGCCCTGCCTGGCCAGCCCCTCCTGCCACGGGGTGGTGTCTCCATGGGCAGAGGCCACATGTGACCGAGCACTTGTTTGCCACTGGGTTCCAAGCAATGAGCTGAAAATACTGTCAGGAAAACTTTGAATGCTTTCCAGTTGAGAGACGTGAACTCAGAGGGAAGCTCCACTCAGCCGGGATAGAAGGACGTGGTGGGTATGCCATGCAGACGACCCTCAGGATCAGGAAGCAGATTTCCCCCAGCACCCGAGGAGGCTGGCAACAGACAGCTCTCACCAGACTCCTCTTTGAGGTTGTTCTTTGCTGAAGAAAGCTGCCTGCCACTCCACAGTCTCAGGATGTGGGGGCAGAGCACCCCAGGGACCAGCAGAGGCCACAGAACCAGGGTGGGGCTGTTCCAGAAGTCTGTCTTAGCTCACCTCAGTCTGTCTGAGCTCCTATGCAAAACACTCTAGACTGGGTGGGTTATAAATGACAGAAGTATATTTCTCAGGGTTCTGGAGGTGGGAAAGCCCAGCTTCAAGGCTCTGTTGTCTTGCGAGAACCCTCTTCCTAAGTCCCAGAGGGCCGTCCTCTCTGAGTCGGTCCTCACAGGGGAAGGACCTGGAGGGTCCTCACCGGGGCATCCTTCTCATCTACGAGGGCC